>NC_050466.1:125399527-125710361 GCF_903995425.1 Onychomys torridus | reverse complement strand
CTCATCATTACTAGCTGAAAAAAAAACTCAAGATGTTCGATATCTGAGATGATAAGTAAAGTAAAACAAAACAAAAAGGAAGCAAATGGGCACGATACCACCAAAAGTGGCCGCTGTGGAGCTTTAAGTTCTTCCAGCAAATGCTAGCAAAGCCTTCCACTAGACAAGCTGAGTTTATCAAGGTGGTTACTGGGACCACATGTTTAAATCCATTCTCACACTCAATACATATTTATTGGACACATACTATTCTCAAGACTTTATTACAGGCCCTAAGGATGCAAGGGTGAATAAGTTTTAAATAAGTTACTGCTCCAATAGGACATCCCCTTTCCCTCCCTCCAGTGGAAGTTTGAGACTGCATTTTCTAACTCAGAGAGTGAAAGCTCCCCCAAACACTGCATTCTCTCCAGGTCAAACCCAAGGCCCATCACTCAGCTCTAGTTAATCACTTGCAGCACCTGAGAGTAGTGGACCACTTGCCGTTTTGTCCATAGTCTAGTTTATAGCAACCCCCTCCATCCTACCCCAACCATCTGTTTTGCCTTATGGTAGCTAGACATAAACATAGGACAAATGAACCCTTAATTGAAACCAAGCAATGGCATGTCCTCATTAGGAACCCTATTGTTTACTCACCACCCAAGCCCTGACACTGGTTGATGCCCATTTGCCAACAGAATCTAAACAATCAGTCGTGATGGGCTATTGGCTCCCACCAGTCCAGGATAAAAGCTAGCTAGTATGGAGGATGAGGCCATGCTTTCTGCCAAAGAAAGAGGATGGAGTAGAAGAATGTGTTAGCTACTAACGCTGCCTTCTGAGCATGGGAGCTGCATCTAGAGATCTGAGGGTCTCGCTCAGCTCTGCCAGTGGGAGAGCCACAGGCTGGCAGGGAGTAAAAATTAAAATGGCAGTATGTCAACTGACGACATTAAGGAATAAATCAGCTTTACAAACAGCTTTAGATGTCTGGGTGAAACTGTTGATGCAGTTGCTGTTGACTACATTCATTCTGGTGTGTTTCAAGTTTCAGAATGTGCATTTGAGGTGGGAAAGTGAAGTAGCACAAAGGACATTACAGCTAGGCTTTCCTCATCTCACCAAAGAAGGCAAGACTACTGAGAGGCAGACTCATCACCTATCTCGACCTTTGTCCCTGTGAATAGTGAAAGGCATATTTTCAGAGGCCAGTGGCAAGGAGGACCAAATCCTTCCTCAGAGCCCATACCCAGGGCTGTCTGCATGGGAAAAGATCCGCATGGTTGCTCAAGGGAGAGTGTGAACTGTGAGGGAGAAGCTGAGGAAATGGAAGATTATTGTAATCCTTCTTTCTAGTATTTTCTGGGAGCTAAAGATATAGTAAGTAAACTCCTTCAAATAAGGATTTCCTATTTATTATTCCCTTCAAGTGGGTTGTAGTCCTCACAGAATCCTATTCCTGTTGCTTTGAGCTCCCATCTTTGTGCTGATGATATCCATAATCTCTAGCCTCCATCTTTCCTGCAGACTTCTACACCCAAATAAAACTTGTCTGATCGGCATTCCAGGGAATGAATAAAATACTACACATTCTATATCAAACCTTTCAATCTCCCTTCCAAATATCCCTTCCCATCCACTACTGATTCTTCTCAGAAACCTCTTTATTTTAATGGCAAGAATGTGTAGAACCATACATTTCTGAGATAGACAGTGGTTGTTTCTTCCTTTTACTCCAATAAGTTCCAGTTAGCAACCTGTACTAAACTACTGTTCCTTTAGTTTGCTGCATTTTGATGAATGAAAAGATAATTACTTAGCACATTATTGATTTGTGTTGCCAGTTCTGATACTTTGTAATAGAAATGGTGACCTGGGAAGAGTCTTCCATTGTTTGCAGGATTAAGTACCTTTAGTTGAAATCTTGGTATGATTAGTCTAATATTGATTTTTTCTCCTTCATTTTGCTTCTAACTGCCACCAATTTAATTAAATGCTTTAGTGCCTATTGTCTGTATTTCTGCAGTAAATCACTCTGCTACCAATTAATTTGTTCAACATTCATTCAGTGCATATTTATTGTGTGCCTGCCACATATAGGACACTGTTGCAGGTTTGGGAAACACAGTTGTCAATCATGCTCTAATGAAGCTTACTTTTTAGTTCTACGTGTGTTAGAGAAGAGAGAGCAAATAGTTCAAGTACTATGAATAAAATAAGTGAATAGTTTAGAAAGAAAATTGACAACAAGGAAAGGAGATTATTTTAGAAAAGCCTTCCAGAGGAAGTGCAATCTATGCTGAGACATAGTGACAGAATTTCATCACACAGAAAGACCTAGGACTAGAACTGGTGACTTATTCCCGGAACAGAGAGGACAGTGAGATGAGGCTATGGCTAGTATGAAGGGTATGGTATGTGACAAACCAGAGAAGAGACAAAGCCGGATCCTGTAAAACCCTTGTAAACCATCAAAAGGAGTTTCGCTTTTATTAAAAGTCCACCAGAAAGCTATTGTGTGAAATATATGAGTAATATTTTATGATGTATGATTGAAAACTTCATTCTGGAGATAATGTTGTGAATTCATTGCAGTCCTTTCAGTTAGTGATAGTTATGATAGCAATTAATAATAATATAAATGGACACAAACAGAAGTAGGCAAACAACTTAAATGACCATTGCCTACATTATTGCCCACTTCCATTTTTCATCTTTTAGATAATTTTCAAACCACGAAAGTGGTTGAAAGCACTAAGAGGCAGTCCTGATAAAGATCAGTGGAGGACATGGGTCTCCCAACATCTAGAGATTGGCTATAGAAGAGTCAATCACACTGAAAGCCTGGACACATGGAGCTCAGAAAATGAGAAGAGACTTAAGGAAAAGAAAGGAGAAATAAAAACATTGTATAAGTCCATGGAGGTCACTAAAGATCTTGGCAAGAATAGTTACTATAATATTCCCAGGGAGAAAGCCTTCTAGAGCTACTTGATAATAGAGTAATTGGAGAAAGGAAAACAATTGGATATAACCTGTTTTTCCTAAAGGGATTCTGGCAGGCAAAGAGGGTTTTCATTTGTATATATTTATTGAAATGAACAAGCAACCACTGTGCATCTCAGGAAAGAAAAAAGCCTTTTTTTTTTTCAGGAATGGTCCCCTTCTGGTGGCCAGAGAAGTTGGTGTTTCTTATACCCAGTTGTCAGAACGCCCTCAAAGAGGGAAGTTTGCTAATGCAATTTGTCTGTTGCAAAATTCCCCATGGCTCTCACATTCCTTATTAAATAAGCTCAACTTTGTAGCTCACAATTTTTGCCTAATTCTACTAGATCTTTCTAGCTCTGTTATGCCTCAGTAGGGCCCTATGTATACACAAAATGAAAACCAACACAAGGCACTCACCATTTATAATCTGTGTGTGTCCTCAGCTCAGAACTTACCTGGTGCCATTTGCTCTCAATTCTCATGCTTAGATGCCTTCTATGATGCCCTCAGCAAGTAATAATTCTTCCATTTTCTATTTACTACAGCACTTTGCAATTTGCACAGCTTGTACAAAAACTGCCAGCATTGGCATGTATCTAGGCCTCTCAGGTTATAAAGAATATATGGAGACTGTTATTAATCATCTTAAAATTAGTTTGCAAAGCATTATATTTCATAAGCATTTTGTACCCTTCCACTCCTAGTAGCTTCTTTTTCTACTTTGTCACATGTATTCTATTGCCTTTAACCCCTTCCATAACTCCCTTCCCTCACTTTCCAGTTGCATGACCTATACCCACACTCACACCCACAGGTACACATCGGCAAACATTAAGTGTTAGGATCTGTATATAGAGTGAACATGTAGTATTTGTTTTTCTGAGTCTGTGTTTCATAACTTAGTGTAATAACTTCGATATTCATCCAGCCTTTAACTCTATATTCATCCAACCTATAATCTATCTTTACATTATCAAAATGTAAGTTTGAGTGTGTGCCTTATATATCCCACTAAACGCTCAGGTCTCTAAGGTTAGGGATTGAATATTAGTCTTCTTTGTAAAGCATACGTGACATAACATTAGGTCAATAAATACAGACTAGTGGAATAACTCCATTTCTACCTCCTTACACAAGTATATCTCATTTAATATAGGACTTGTGCTTGTAAAAAGGTTAACAAATATCAGAGTTCATCAGCTTTAACAAGACCTCTCTCTTATCTGCCAGAGAAAAAGGAGTACTGAACTTCTAACCTGCTTTCTTGGATGGGTACTATGTGACATGCGTGTTCTAGGATCAAGATATATGTTATGCCATAGGGTAAAAAGAGTTATATGCCCTGTATATGACCTTGTAGGTATTACCTATGTTCTGCTGCATTAAAGATTATTAGTGTGAGAAAAGACGGGACTGAAATACTCAGTACCTAACACATTATTGTGTTCCCATGCTTTTCGTAACATTTCGACATATGATCTAATCTTTCTTTAGAAAAACCCAAAGAACCATGACTTTCAATATCCTCATTGCACAGATGTGAAAACTTATGCACATAGAAGATAAATGACTTGCCCAAGGTCACATACAAGCAGTAAATTGCCAAGTTGAGATATAAGATCCCACAGCCCATCTGCATTCTGGTTCTTAAGCAATACTCTAATTGCCTTGCATGATAGTGCATGAGATTTTATGCTTTTATAGGCACATTAATCTCTATCACTTATATAAGAACAAATACATGTGATAACTGAGCAAAGACTATCTGGACATTTTACAAAAGAATAAACTGGAGAACAGTGGATTGTTTAAAGTCATATACTTGTTTGATCACAGACTCCTTACTAATGTAATAATCCCTCCCCTACGTCATCTTATTCCACTTACTATAGGAAAAACAAGGGAGCCTCCCACCTTTCAAGGATGACTGCATTCTTTGACCAACAGCAACTGAACATAGACATGTAAAGTGCCCAGGAGTGTTCAGCCAATAGTAGACACTCAGCAGAAATCCCATCTTGCCTCAGCTCCTATGCAGCTTTCTCTGCACCCCATCCATCAAGGCTTCCCTCTGTCTCCCAACTTGAACAGGTCAGCTGGGGTAGTCCTTGTTAACAATAATAGATGAGGTTACAGAGTGAAATTTAGGTCAGTAAGTGAGAAGGTTATGTTGTACAGACATAGCAGTATGGCAGTGGCAGAGACAAAAGCTTAGAGACAGGGTCACATAGAGGTGACTAATGTTGAAAAGCATCCTCCCACAAAAGCTCTAGAGCAGCAATACCAATGCAAATGAGAGCTGTCTACTATCCTACTGTCTAGCCCAGCCCTCACCCATGGGTACAGTCATCAGGGTGGAATGATATCAGCTGTGAACATACCTGTCTAACATGCTGAAAGCAGAAGCTCCCAGAAGAAGATAAGTATTGCTCACTAAAACTCAGTACCTCTACGACAGAGTATGCAGGTAAGCATGCGCTGCTGGCAAAATATAAGCTCTTACTGAACAGACAAATCCAAATTCTGTTTAGTGACTCCAACTTTCCAATTCTCTTCTTTCCTAGACTTTCCTTTTAGCTTCCCTTGCATCAACTTGGAAAAACAAACCTCTGACAGTCGGTACAACCATTTAATATAGGGAGAAAGCAAGCTTAGTGGCCATCTTAAATAAAAAGAAACCCAAGGGAAAAGAAACTAACATGCTAAACTATCCATAATGCTCCTCAAGTATGGACAGAAGCACTATGCTCAAAGTGGGGGTAGGAACGGGAAGAAGAAGAAGGCAAAACTGTGGTTGGTATGTAAAATAAGTGAAAAAAATGTTAATTAAATAAAAAACAAGTAAAAATGAAAAATGTAATTAGTATCTACAAAAAAAATCACATAACCCTAGCAACCTGAAAGTACTTGCTCATAACATAGTTGAAACATAGTGTTAGTGTGGGTCTGCCTTTCACTGGTGTCAAACTACCTTAGTGCTTATTGCTATCACTGATGTTCAAGGTAATTTTACATACATTTTCCCATCTCTTTCTTTTGCTGGCCTCTTTCCAGACATCTGTTCCTGGTTTACCTGTAGCATCTGTTAAGTATCCTTGGTAAGAAGCTAATAATATGTGCACTCTAAGACATAAGCCATGTTTATTGAGCAGGAAAGGGAAGATAGAAAAGCCTGGCGATGTCTGTGGCTAGGTTATCTGTCCACTAGATTTCCCTCACAGGGGTGGTATACACCACTGAAAATTTTTATGCTATATCATATTCTATCTCCTATCTTTCTGAGTTTCCTAAACCAGCCCCCTGTAACAGTCTGAAATTCACAACCTCAGTGATCCAGCTTACAAAGGTAACAGTTGGATTTTGTGTGTGAGATTTTGTTCCACTAACCTGCTTATACACATTCGAAGATCAAGTTCTGGTAGTCACAGATGACAGCACAGATGGAAAAACTAACACTCATGTGGAAAAGCACTCCAGGACTCTGGTACTTTACTTCTCCAGTGCTGCACCTGAGGGACAGCTACTAAAGAGTAGGAGGCATGAGTTGACAGCAGAGGAGATGCTGTTCACAAGCAGTGATAATCAGGCCACTGCAGTAGTCAAAAGGCAAGATTACATGTTTCCAAGACTACATGCATGGATGAACCAAAGCACATAGACAGAAAGGAACTTGACATCACAGCTTTGGAAAATCTTCCTACTCTCTTTCTAAGGGTTGGTTTTTTATTTGTTTGTTTGTTTGTTTGTTGTTGTTTTTTTTCACAAATGATGGGGAAAGACCGACAAATGAGGCAGGTCTTTCTCTTTGAGACATAGAGTGAAAAAATGGTGATAGATGGGTTGGGAAGGTAGCTTAGTAAGTAAAGCACTTGCCATGCTATCATGAGGACTGGAGTTTAGATCCTGAGAATCCACATAAGTGCTGGTCAGGCGTGGCAGTCCATGTACAGTCATAATTCTCAGAAGGTGAAGGCAGGGGATCCCCAGAACTAGCTGGCTAGATATACTTGCCATGCTGGAAAGTTCGGGGTTGAGTGAGAGTCCATGCCTCAATATATAAGGTGGACAGCAATCAGGGGAGATTCCATACAAAAGCTTCAGGCCTATACACACACCATACAGATCTGAATGAGCATATACCCAGGCACATAGCCAAGCACATACTCACACACATGGGAACAGAGAGAGAGAGAATGTATGAAGAAAATGATGAAAGAAGCTGGAAGAAAACCCAGGAGTGACCAAAGGCCACCTTCAACAGACATAAATGGCAGCACAGTGGATCATCATGACATTCTGCAGTTTGCTAAAGTTTGTTAATATGATAGCGACACTTTGTAGAAGTCTGAGATATCTTTTAAGCTCTGACACTAACTCAGTGTATGGCTTTGAGCAAGGGAATTCAAGAGCTTTTCTCATTAGTTAGGAGGTTTTAGCTTCTCATTCCAACTTCTTACTTCAAAACAGGATGACAAAATTATATGTTTATTGGGTTTATTATAATAGTTGAAATTGCCTAAAATGGCAAAAGTATACATAAGAACATAAAATCAATACAAAACTTTCTAGAACTATAGCAAGTATTAAAGGTCAAAACTGAAGTGACAACAGGAACACAGAGAGCTGAATGTTTTCCAGTGCCAGTCCATTTGACCTTCATGGTGAAAGGTGTGTGGGGCAAGGGAACAGAGATAAAGGCCTAGAGAGAATCATTGGTGAAAAATCAGATAGAACACACTCCCCCAGTGAGCTAAGCCTCCAGTTGTATTTGAAGGATGAGCAAACCTCATCAACCTCATAGACTTGTATCCTGTGTTTCAACAGTTCAAGAAAATACATCATAAGCATGTAAGATGTTTCTGTAACAGTAATACCACAGCAAAGCCGCCAGAGAAACACATTCTCTCTCTCTCTCTCTCTCTCTCTCTCTCTCTCTCTCTCTCTCTCTCTCTCTGGGTCCCATCTCTCTGAAGAAAGGGAACTATGGCACAATCCAAGTTACTCCTATAAGCAGCTTTCAGATACAGTAGCCAGCAAACATAGACAGCTGGATACAAGAAGAAAGAAACAATTACTACCCACCTTAAGAAAAAGCAAATAATAGAAATTGACTCTTAGGAACTTCCAGTATTGGAAAGTTTACCAATTACAAAATTATGCTTGCTATATTCAGAATGTGGAGTTACAATATCTAAGATTTCATATTATCTATGGTAGGGTAAAGCCAAGATTTCAAAATTGTCATAATCTGCTTCCAGCTTTTTAAAAATTTTAGTTGATATATAGTAACTACATAATAACAGGGTATAGTGTGATGATTACATACATGTATAAAATGTGCGCTCATCAAACAAGGGCAATGGTTGTTTTTGTGTTTGAAACTCTCCTTTCCAGTTCTTTTGAGATATATAATAATACATTTTAATTCTTAAAAACGCATTGATCTCCATGTGGCCTGGTTGGAGTAGCTGTTCACATTAGCCTCAAAAGTAATCATGATTGATTTTTAAAAGTTTAAAAAGGAATTAAAAGGAAATAAAATAAATGAACTATTTTCTCTGTGTTCCAATTTGCTAAGTCCTAGGAAGTGAGAGGCTGAAAGAGGTAGCCTGGCCGCAATAGCTATGGCAGGGTGGATGCTATTGTACTTCGCCATGCATTGACCTTACTTTTGGAAAATTAGTACTAAACTATTCAGTGTATGTTTGCCACACATGGACTTTCTCTATGTTTGCAGGGTTGAGAAACAGTATAAGAGAAGAGCACAGCCAGAAGAGCTGGCTTCCTGGTGATGCAATACCTGTGCAGTGGGCCAGTGTCCCACATTCAGAAGAATGCAAGAAACCCTGCATTTGGTTTAAGACTCTGCTCTCACTACTTTGAGAGTCCTCCCATTGTGTTATTCACTGATAAAAATGATGCAGTTCATACCAGTAGCTGGAGGGGTAAGCAGACAGCAAAGGGTGAAAATAAGGTCAACAGCCACTCACTGAGTTTTGCCAAGCTAATGGCTCATGAAGATCCCAACCCCAAGATGAAATGAAGATGCAGGGACATTATATAAGGCTCATGAATAGAAGTGGTGACAGATGTACCAGGGTATGAATCAAGAACTAGTTGAGGATGATTGTAATAATGTCATACATCTATCCACTAGCTCCCATATACCAGCCATTAAGGTAAGCACTTTGCATATATTGTCTAATTCCTTAAGAGCCTGTATTGGGTGCAGTGGGAGCAGAAAAAAAAAGTCATCTTTTGGGGAGAGGCCTACTCTCTAGTTGTATAGGGCCATATAAGGACCAGTAATACAAATGAAAATGCATTATGCATTGGAGTGCCATCTTCATGGCCAATCTAAGCAGTGCTTCAACTTGACTTCACAAAAGAGGTTTCCATTGAGTTGAGGTGGTCAAAGAAAATTTCTTGAAGAAAGTGATATTTGGTATGTGTCTTAAAAAACAGTAAGTCCTCAAAGCATGGGGAAGTATGCCTCTAGAGGCAAACAACCAAACTGTGCCCATAATGTTCTCTGAAGACTGCCTCTTTGGGCTAATAGCCAAAAGGGCAATCCTATGAGAGCAGTCCTGTTTTTCTTTCAGCCCTTCACAGCAAGAGACTGTCTGGACCCCAGATCCTGTCTCAGTGCCTACACAAACACTAATAAGTGCCAAAATGTTGTCATGGAAACCACTGTTTCATCTCTCTCAGAGTGCTCTGCAGCCCTGAGGCTTCCTGCTTTGGGAAGCTTTTAGCAAATATTTGAAGAAAGTGGCAAATTCGTCAGCCAGAAGTATACATGTAGAACTGACTGGTAAGGTGGGGGCTGGAAAGTAGAGTACCACAGCACAAGAGCCTCTGAAGAACCCACTCAGCTGAGGAGACAATTGGAAAATGATTGCCTTTTAAAGCCACAGTGACTTTAATTAATATGGTGGCCTCTTTTCCCGATCTAGTACCACTGGGCTAGACACCTATAGCAGGATAGTGCCAATTCCATTAGTCCCCAAACTTCCAACAATGTGAGACCACTACTGTCACTGCAGACCCCTCTCTGATCTAGTTTAGAGGTATAAAGGCTAGCAGAATCACAATAGGGCTGAGTTACAGAGAGAAAAACATCACAATAACTAGAAAAACATGTTTGTTTACACTGTTCTTGCACTCTCCTCTGAGTCATAAGAGGTTAAGCAGGGAATAAGGGGAAGCATGAAGCATGATTTGTTATACTTTCTGAACTACTCTATCTTATCACATTCCCCCTTTTCTCCTAATAATGATGTGAAATATAATGTGCATTGAAAAGTGTGGAAATCTATGTATATATTTTAAGTAGTCATGTTTCAGTTTCTAGTAATTAATTTTTTGATGAAGATGGTAATGGTGATTAAGACTTAGTAGCTGCTGAGCACTTAGTTTTTGCCTGGGAGTGTTAAATATGTTACCTACATTCTATTTTACATAATTTTCTCAAACACCCATAGAATCAGGGACACTTACTTTCATTCCCAATTCAGTTAGAAGAAAACTAAGGCTTGGCATGGTTAATTAATTTACCCACTAGCACATAACCACATAGGTAGGAACTCAGGTCTCCAATTCCAAGGACATATGTGCAGTTCCTCAGCCACATTCTCTCTAGTCTTAATTCAAGCCTTGTAGTGTGTGAAAACCTCTAGAAGATAGTATTTTCTTACATTCACTTTTCTTAGGGATGTTAAATGCCCCTGGGGGAAATCTGGGGCCAAGTCTTCTTTGACTTATATAGACAGCCCCTGAATACTCAGGGTCAACAAGTATACCTCCACCAAGACCCTAGGATACTGGGGGCCAGCCCTGGCAGTTGCCAGGTTCCAGAGAGGATGCAAGGCACAGGTGAGGAAAGAGGTGAGTCAGGCCATTGGTGGTCAGGAAAATCTTGAAGCTAACTATTAGAGGGATATTCATTTACCTATGTGCTTACATTTGTCTTGCTTTCCTAGCTTGAAAAGCTCTGTTTAGGACTAGGAATAGTGACACCCCATCTCCAATCATCCAGGAAGCTACTTCTGTGAGGGCTTTGGAAGTCTAGCCTGGTTCTCCAAGCAAGAAATAATTTCTGCTCTAGTTCTCCCACAGCCCTTTGTCTGCATGGTCTATTAAAGCATCAGCCTGGTCTGTTGAGCTTAAAGTAACACCAGCACTTTCTCTCACAGACCATTGCTGAGCAAACTTACCTGGAGGCAGTTTCCAGGTCTTTATTGAAAGTGACAGGTAGTAGAGAGTGGATGAATGAGTGCTGTGTGCTGACTAAGAGACTGAAGTTAAATGGTAGATGCAGTTAAATGGTAAGGTTAGGTGAGATATATCTGACACATGAGAGCCTCTGTTTTAATTCTTTTTATTTAATAAAAACAGAAACCTCACAGATGGAGAGAATATGAATCAGTGAGTGGCACCTAACACATTAATAAAACAGTTTCACCAAAAGCCATGTGTCAATCATGTCTGTCCAGTAGCTGATGAGTAAAACTGGCTTTCAAAGAAACAGCTGCTTTTGGCACAAGGGATGTTTAGCTTTTACACCTCTGAAATTTGTGGATGGGTGTAAAAATCCCATCAAAGACGGTAAGAGGAGAGTGAGAAGGGCACAGCAGACCCACTGTAAATTCCATCTTAACCTAGCTTCTCCTCAAAGTTGATCTGGCTACCACTGATTCGTGACCGGGAAGCAATGGCAAAGTCTATCATGTCTAATCCTTTGTTGATTCTTGAATATATTGAATACCACCAACTTCTGATGGTGTCCTGGGAATGAAAGGGAACTTACTACCCCTTAAAGTACATCTTCCAGTTTTTTTTTTTTTAATGAGCTTTCAATTTTACCCATTGTTTGGAAAAATCTTACATTGTGATTTATGTAAGCCAGATAGTCATCATAGCAAATAATGATCTATTTTATCCTCATAGCACCCCCTAGTGTTGCAGACAAGGAAGCTGAGGACAAGAGAGGCTGAAATACTTGCCTTAGATTACACAGCTAGTAAATGTCAAAGTCAGGAGTCTTGCCTGGACAGTGTGGATTCCAACTCCATGCACTTAACCACTCCAATATGGAAGGTTTGCTTATTGAGCTGAAAGTAGGCTGTTCCCCTGCAGCTTGCACATTGCTTTTCTTAGCTCTTCTTTTTCCTAGAGTCCCATTGGTGATGGTGTACTTAATCCCAACTAGACCTCGTCTTCTCACTCTGAGATTTTTAATTTAATATACAAAGTAATGGGTTTCTTTTTTAATCTGTCTGTGTATGTGTCATGTGTGCATGTGTTCATATATGAGTGGTGTTCATGTCTGTGAAAGCTCGTGTGCACATACCATTTGTGCCAGGGTCAGGTACAAGCTTGAGTACCTCTGCTTCCACCTTATTTAAGACAAAGTCTCTTATTGTTTGCCACAGATTACACCAAGCTAGCTGAACAGAGTGCTTCCAGGGATTCCCCTGGCTCCCATCCAGGCAGGAGGTCTGGGATTATAGACGCAAGTTACCATGTGCAGGTTCATGTGGGTTCTGGACTGGCCAGTAGAACTCTCTAAGTCATTTCCCCAACCCAAAGTCGTACTTTAAACATATGTCTTTATATTTTGTTCCTATTTATCCCACTCTACCACAGCCCTTCCTAGTCCCCTCAGTCTTCTCTAGAGTTTCTCTGTTCCTCCTCACGAAATTACTTATTATGTCAGAAAGATATTTTCCATGCTTGATGGTTGATTTAAGGCAGCTTCGGATGTTGAGGTCATTTCTGCTGTAATAGTGGTGGGGATAGTACTCCACCCCAGGAGAACAAAAGATGGTAGAGCACTTAATGTCATGATCAGACCCACAGAAGGGAAAGAATTATTTCAGGGTTATAGGGTGACTTGATGATAAAAGCTGAATTGGTATCTATGTGTTGGAACCTTATGTGCGATGCATTTTATACTGTACTTCCTGATGATCCCCATGACCTTCCTTCTTTCTGTGGGAAGTACATCATTTCATCATCTCTTACTACTCTTGATAATAACTATAGCTACCTTTCATGAGTGCTTGCTTGTTCTGTGGCTGATAGTTTGCCAACATTCTCTCATTTAATGAGCAAAAGATACATTGAATTTCTAACTGAGGAACTAAAAATGGCTATTAAATTATTTTTAAAAAAGAACTATTTAATAATAAAATATGTGAAGTTGATGCAATGGTTAGATACAACTTTTGCCCATCTGATAAACAAAAGCATCATTTGAAAATCATAACACCCAATGCTTTCAAGTCATTGAGGTAGGTAGTCTCATGTATCGTTACTATAAATTTAATAAAGAATTTTGGTGGAAGCATAATGGGCCTATAACACATCTGGACCACTTACCATACAATGGCTGATTATGTTTGATCTCATGTAAGAAAGAAGCCATGGACTAGGTCATAGGACTAAGTAAATACTTAATAGACAGTTACCTTTTAGCCTTGGACAGTTGAACTCATCCTCATATATATCTGGGTCTCAAATGGATAGGACCTTTGTGTTCAACACTCTGTCTTTTAGCAAACTCCTGGTACTATGCATGTACTCAAGAAGAAGTTCCCTAGAGATTGATGAACTATGAGATGTGGCCACCCACTGAGAGACAAGCTCTGTGGCCTGCATTTTACAGATTATTGAGCCTCAGGTCTTCCAACGACTAGGTTTTTGGCTTTAATTTTTAGAAATTATTGACTCTCCTGACCTGTAAACATGGGCCAGTGTTATCATTTCTCAAAATAATCTTGGGATTGGATTAAAGGCTCTGCCAACTTCAAACTGTGTGGTCTTGGGAAAGCTATTTAAACTTTCTCTTCAAACCTTAATGTTTTCACCAATTTAATTATTCTCTCCAGTGCTAAGGCAATGACAGAATGAGATGCTACATAGCAAGAATGGTAACATGGCCTTCAGCATAGACAAGTAGTAATAATGGAGAGGGATAAAAATGTAATACCTCATTCTTTCACAGCATTTTAAATTCTATTTTTAAAGCACTTTATTTCTATTCCCTTTCTCTCTCTAGGAAAGCCTGGAAACACCCAGCTAATAATGTCTCACAGCCGTGACCACAGCCTTTGCCTGCTGGCATACCACATGACTTACACTCTACTCTCATGCCAGGCACCATTCAGTCCCCAGCATGGCATCAGCTACCCACAGTAAAGAACAACAGGTGGTTCAGAAAAACCCAGCCGACTGCTTATAACTCTCTGTGGGCATCACAGTGGCTATTGAGTGGTGAATCAACCAAGGCTTAGAAATTTGGGTGAGTCCCTGTAGATTGTAACAACCAAAATAAGAAGCACAACCCTCGACCCATATCGACCACAACTACCTTCATTAACATAACATCTGTGCAGGATTCAGGATGTGATCTGAACTCAGACAAGCCTCACCAAAAAGCTATGTGGTCAAGAGGGGGCAGGCAGTTCTACTTCTACTGGAAAGATTAAGAAGTGAGGCCATGCTGGTTGGGTTTTGACACAAACCTAGATGTATCTGGAAAGTGGGAGTCTTAATTTATAACATGTCTTCATAAGACATGCCTATAGGTAAGTCTGTGGGGTATTTCCTTAATTAATTATTGATGTGGGAAGGCCTAGGTCATTGTAAGGAAGGAAGGCATAGGTCATCTGGGTGGGTGATTCTGGATGATATAAAGAAGCAGGCTGAGCAAGCCATGGAGAGCAAGCCAATAACATGCTCCACCATGGCCTCTTCTTCAGTTCCTGACTCCAGGTTCCTGCCTTGAGCTCCTGCCTAAGCTTCCCTCAATGAAGGGTGAATTTGGACATGTAAGCCGAATAAACCATTTTCTCCCCAAGTTGCTTTTGGTCATGTTTTTTATCATACCAATAAAAACCTAACTAAGATAGAGGCTTAGAGTAGGAGAGACTTGGTCCAAATCCTGTAGTTAGTAGCAGAGGGGAATTAAGGTTTAGATTTTTTTATTAGTCAGTAGTTCTTCTCACTATAATATAAGACCCAGAATAGCTGTCACGCTCATTTTTCAGGTGGATGAAGCATCTCAGTTAGGATGCAGAGTGTTTCAGTGAGACAAGACTATACGACTCATGAAAGCAAGCTTGCCCTGTGAACCCATTGGAGTCTATTTGCCTTGACTTTAGAAATGACCCCAGAAACAAAACAGAAGCATCCATGAAGTAATAATGGAGCTGTTTACAAAACACCAGCCAAAGACGTTTATGTAAAAGCTAGATTTTATCCATTGTCAGACAAGGAGGAGTGGAGACATGATAACAGTGTGCCCATTGAAGCAGGCAGCTGCAGCCTCTTGTTTATGGAAGGTGACCTCTGCTTGCTCTCAGGATCATTTTAAAAATTCTCCTCTGGGCCTTTTTCCTTTTCAGTTTCTTTCTTTCCCTCCCCTCCCCCTCTCTCTTTCTCTCTACCCCCTCTCTGTTCTTTCCCTTTGGGCATACTTTAGCCCACCAAGTATGTTACTGGCCATCTCTGAGCAAATAAACTATCAATCAATTTCCCTTTCTAGCTGCCATCCCCATGGAGAATGAAATAGAAAAATAAATGAAATATCAAATGGGAAATTGAAAGTTGTTCATGTACAAACACTTGTGTGCTTGTGTGTGTGGTAGTGGAAAGAAAAAAATAAAAGCTAGAACACTGAGAGGAGACTACACTGATGACATAATGACACTGAAATGGTCTAAGAGGTGAGACTGGAATTTTTTTCAAGAGTGTATCAGATGATATCTCCTTATATTCCCCCATATAATCATAAAATAACAACAAAATTAATACATCATTGTGTGCTAGTCTGCTAAATGTTTGATAACATTATTTTATTCATTTCTCATTACTTTGATAGGTATGTCTCATCATTATTATTTTGCAAGTGGTCAAAGGGATGCTTGGGATGATATAGTAACTGTCCTAGGATCACATAATTAATGTCAGAGCTCAGAATGAACCTGTGCATACAGATCAAGACACCAAGACTGAAATATTAGTCTCCATTCTGAATGGATGCAAGGAAATGGAGAACATAAGAGAGATTTAGGAGAAGTTCCTCAGATTGCCACTACATATTTTCATTTTTGTGCATCCTCTAGAGGAGTTATCACTAGTACTCATCTAGAAAAAAGTAAAGCAAGTGGAGAAAATTATTGAAGCTCCACTATTATATTTCTGATCCCCAGAAAGATCTCATTTTCTATAAATTATTGAAGATTGGCAGCCTCTGCTATGCTTTCTGGGATCCCTCCTCTGATTTTTTACAGCTATAGATTTTGAGATGGACCTAGGGGTTTGTTTCCAGGGACTAGACCATGGCAAAAGAAATAGGAAGATAATTTGATGATGGATTTACAGAAGCCTTAGATGCTTCTTGTTGGTATTCTCTCCCTATGACTAGTGGCCAGCAAAGAACCAAGTCTGTGTGTAGGACAGCCAACAAAGAACTAAGGCTGTGTGTAGGATATCCAACAAAGAACTAAGGCTGTGTGTAGGATATCCAACAAAGAACTAAGGCTGTGTGTAGGACAGCCAACAAAGAACTAAGGCTCTGTGTAGTACAGCCAACAAAGAACTAAGGCTGTGTATGGGATAGCCAACAAAGAACTAAGGCTGTGTGTAGGACAGCCAACAAAGAACTAAGGCTGTGTGTAGGACAGCCAACAAAGAACTAAGGCTGTGTGTAGGACAGCCAACAAAGAACTAAGGCTGTGTGTAAGACAGCCAACAAAGAACTAAATCACCAACTACATGGAAAAGTAGGCTTCTCTATTGGAGAGAAAATCCAAATTAACAAAATTTGAGATGGAAATGAGGGCATAACAACAGACATTGAGGAAACCCAGAAGTTCATAAGGACTTATAATCCACCAACTGGAAAATCTAAAAGAAATGGGATTCTTTTACCAAAGTTAAATCTAGATCTGAAAAACAATATAAATAGACCTATAACCTCTTTTGAAATAGATGCAGTCATTAAGTCTCCCAAGCCAAAAGAAAAAAAAAAAAAAGGACCAGACAATTTTAGTGGAGAATTCTACCAGACTTTCAAAGAAGAGTTAAAGCAATTAATCTTCAAATTATTCCACAAAATGGAAACATTGCCAATTCATTTTATTTGTCCATAGTCACACTGATAAAAAAAACACACAAAGATTCATCAATTAAAGAGAATTACAGACAAATTTCCCTTATGGACAATGCAAAAACACTCAGTAAAATACTTGTAAACTGAATTCAAGAACACATCAAAAAGATCATCCATCATGATCAAGCAGGCTTCATCACAGAGATTCAGGGATGGTTCACCATATACAAATCAATAAATGTAATCCACCACAAAAGTAAACTGAAAGAAAAAAAATACGCGATCATCTCATTGGAATCAAACTGAAGACTCAGACACAAAATCAATACACCTATAAACACAAGATTTTTTTTTTTGTAACAATGCCATAGAGCTTTTACTTCATGTGCTAGTGACTTTGGTACAGAGAAAGAGTACTCTGCATTCAACCAAAAGAGAAACATAAACACCACCCAGCTACAAACTCTGCAATCTACAATGGTGTCCTGCCTGCTAGATATCATAGTACAATAGTGGCTCAAAGTTTGTGGGAGTAACCAACCAATATCTAATTTTACTTAAGATCCATTTTAACCAACCTCTAGGATTTAGGCCCAAGGGCCCAACTAATGCCCCAATATCCCACCCCTTGCAGCCCCAGTTGCAGGCCTCACCACCATCATCCCCAACCAGACCCTGTAACCAACAAGCCCCAATCCATCCCACAAACACACCCATCCTCCAAGACTGCAGCTGCTCCCTGAGACAGACTCTGCCAGCTCAGATTCACCCGAGGTGAATCTTTGTTCTCCTAGGCGATCACCTCAGCCTCTAGGCTTTAGGACCAGGGGCACAACCAGTTGCAGGCCAGCAAGCAGGACTCCTATAGGCAGAATTGACTGCCACCATCCCCCAACTGACCCTGTAACTTACAAGTCCCAATACACCCCCCAAACCCACCCATCCTCTCAGACCAAAGCTGCTCCCTGAGACACAGAATCTGTCAGCTTCCACTGGACCAAAAGAAATGATTAGACCAAGGGTGACTCCACGAGACACAGACACCATTTGCATAAATTGGAGGAAGAGATGCCAGTGCAAGAAAACATTCAACAACATAAAGAGCAATATGGCACCTCCAGAACCATCAGCAAGACCTAAAATCCCAATGTAGAAGAAGCAGATGGAAATGACATTTAAAATGACTTTAGGAAGATGATAGAGGCCTTTAAAAAGGAAAAGAAAAATTTCCTTAGAGAAATTTAGAAAAAAGACCAACAAAAAATGGAAGAAATCAATAAATCCCTTAGAGAGAAAATCAAGATAAAAGAATTAATCAGGTGAAAGAAATAGTTAAAGACCTAAAAACTGAAATAGAAACAAGAAAGAAGCCACAAACCAAGGGAATGCTAGAAATAGAAAATCTGAGAAAACAAACAGGAACTACAGATGCAAACATAACTAAGAGAATGCAAGAGATAGAAGAGAAGTTCTCTGGCATGGAGGATACAATAGAGGAAATAGATTTGTCAGTCAAAGAAAATACTAAATCCAAAAAAGTCATAGCACAAAACATGCAGGAAATCTGGGACACCATTTAAAAAGCCAAACCTAAGAATAATAGGAATAGAAGGAGAATAATACCAACACAAGTCACAGAAAATATGTTCAACACAATCATAGAAGAAAACTTTCCCAATCTAAAGAAGGAAATGCCTATGAAGATACAAAAAGGTTACAGAAAATCAAATAGACTGGACACAAAAAAGAAGTCCCCTCACCACATAATAATCAAACCACTAAACATACAGAATAAAGAAGAAATATTAAGAACTGCAAAGGAAAAAGACCAAGTAACATATAAAGAAAGAACCATCAGAAGAACACCTGATTTCTCAATGAGACTCTGAAAGCCAGAAGCTCAGATCTGGGACAGATGTTATGCAGACACTAAGAGACCATGGATGCCAGCCCAGACTTTTATACCCAGCAAAACTCTCAGTCGCCATAGACAAAGTAAACAAAAATGTTCCATGATAAAACCAGATTTAAACAAGAACCATTCACAAATACAGACCTACAAAAAGCACTAGAAGGAAAAATACAACCCAAGGAAGTTAGATGCACCCATGAAAACACAGGCAATATATCCCAAAGAAGGCAAACACACAACACTACTACCAAAAAATCCCCAGTGATTAACAATCACTGGTCATTAATCCTTAATATTAATGTCTCAATTTGCCTATAAAAAGACGCAGGCTAACAGAATGGAATTGAAAACAGGATCCATCCTTCTGCTGCATACAAGAAACACACCTCAACTTCAAAGACAGTCACTACCTCAGAGTAAAAGACAGAGTAAAGGCTTTCAAATCAAATGGATGTAAGAAGCAAGCTGGTGTAGCTATCCTAATATCTTAAAAAATAGACTTCAAACTAAAATTAGTCAAAAGAGATCAAGAAGGACATTACATATTCATCACAGGAAAAATCCATTAAGATGAAGTCTCAATTCTGAACATTTATGCACCAAATAGAAGAGCACCCACATATGTAAAAGAAACATTACTAAAGCTTAAATCACATATCAAACCCCCCACACTAATAGTGGGAGACTTCAACTCTCTACTCTTACCAATGGACAGGTCTGCAAGACAGAAACTTAACAGACAAATAAGGGAACTAACAGACTATATGACTCAAATGGACTTATTAGACATATATAGAACATTCCACCCAAACACAAGAGAATATACCTCCTTCTCAGCTCCCCATGGACCCTCTCTAAAATTGACTACATACTTGGTCACAAATCAAATCTCAACAGACATAAAAGAATTGTAATAACCTCCTGTATTTTATCAGACCACCATGTCTTAAAGTTAGAATTCAACAACAACACAAATTACAGAAAGCTTGCAAACTCATGGAAACTGAACAATGCTCAACTGAATCACCACTGGGTCAAGGAAAAAATAAAGAAATTAAAGACTTCCCAGAATTCAGTGAAAATGAATGTACAACATACCCAAACTTATGGGACACTATGAAAGCAGTGCTAAGAGGAGAGTTCATAGTGCTAAATGCCCACATAAAGAAGTTGGAAAAATCTCACACTAGTGACTTAACAGCACACCTGAAAGCTCTAGAAGAAAAAGGAAGCAAACTCATCCAGGAAGAGTAGACACAAGGAAATAATCAAATGGAAGGCTGAAATGAATAAAATAGAAACAAAGAGATCAGTACAAAGAATCAATGAAACAAAGAGTTGGTTCTTGGAGAAAATTAACAAGATAGATGAACCCTTATCCAAATTAACCAAGAAACAGAGAGAGAGCATCCAAATTAACAAAATCAGAAATGAAAAGGGAGACATAACAACTGACAATGAGGAATTCCAAAGAATCATCAGGTCATGCTTCAAAAACCTGTACTCCACAAAATTGGAAAATCTAGAACAAAAGGACAATTTTCTGGATAGGTACCATATACCCAAATTAAATCAAGACCAGATAAACAACTTAAACAGACCCATAACTCCTATGGAAATAGAAACAGTCATTAAAAGTCTCTCAGCCAAAAAAAAAAAAGCCCAGGTCCAGATGGTTTCAGTGCAGAAATCTACCAAATTTCCAAAGAAGAGCTAATACCAATACTTCTCAAATTATTCCCCACAATAGAACAGACAGAACATTGATAAATTCTTTCTATGAGGCCACAGTTACCCTGATACCCAAACTTCACAAAGATTCAACAAAGAAAGAGAATTACAGACCAATCTCCCTAATGAACATTGATCCAAAAATACTCAATAAAATACCAACAAAACCAATCCAAGAACACATAAAAAAAATCATTCATCATGATCAGGTAGGCTTCATCCCAGAGATGCAGTGATGGTTCAATATATAAAAATTTTTCAATATAATCCATCATATAAAAAAACTGAAAGAAATAAACCACATTATCATCTCATTAGATGTTGAGAAAGCTTTTGACAAAACCCAACACTCCTTCATGATAAAGGTCCTGGAGAGGTCAGGAATGGAAGGAACATACCTAAACATAATAAAGACAATTTACAGTAAACCAATATAAAATTAAATGGAGAGAAACTCTAAGCCATTCCACTAAAATCAGGAACAAGACAAGGCTTATCCCATATCCATTCAATATATTACTCAAAGTTCTAGTTAGAGCAATAAGACAACAAAAAGAGGTCAAGGTGATACAAATTGGAAAGAAGTGAAACTTTCACTATTTGCAGATGATATGATAGTTTACATAAGTGACCCCAAAAGTTCTACCAGGTAACTCCTACGACTGATAAACACATTTAGTAATGTGGCAAGAAACAAGATTAACTTAAAAAAAAAACTCAGTAGCCCTCATATACACAAATGATAAACAGGTCGAGAAGAAATCAGAGAAACATCACCCTTTACAATAATCACAAATAATATTAAAATACCTTGGGGTAACTCTAACAAAACAACTAAAAGTTCTGTATGACAAGAACTTTAAGTCCTTGAAGAAAGAAATTGAAGAAGGTATCAGAAAATGGAAAAATCTCCCATGCTTATGGATAGGTAGAACCAACATGATTAAAATGGCAATCTTAACCAAAAGCAATCAACAGATTCAATGCAATCCTCATCAAAATCCTAACACAATTCTTCACAGACCTTGTAAAGAACAATAATCAACTTCATAAGGAAAAACAGAAAGCCTAGGGTATCTGAAACAATCCTTTAGAATAAAGCCACTTCTGGAGGCATTACCATCCCTGACTTCAAGCCCTACTCTAGAGCTATAGTAATAATAGTAATAAAAAAAGCTTGGTATTGGCATAAAAACTGACATATGGGCCAATGGAATCCAATAGAAAATCCTTATATTAATCCATATATCTATGAACACCTGATTTTTGACAAAGAAGCCAAAAATGTACAACGGAGAAAAGAAAGCATCTTCAACAAATTGTGCTGGCATAACTGGACGTCAACATGTAGAAGATTGCAAATAGATCCATATCTATTACTATGCACAAAATTCAAATCCAATTGGATCAAAGACCTCAACATAAATCCAGCTACACTGAACCTGATAGAGGAGATAGTAAGAGGCAGCCTAGAAAGCATTGGCACAAGAGACAACTTCCTAAATATAACATCAGTAGCACAGACACTGAGAGCAACAATTAATAAATGAGACCTCCTGAAAATGAGAAGCATATGTAAGGCAAAGAACACAGTAAATAAGACAAAACTATAGCCTACAGAATGGGAAAAGATCTTCACCAATCCCATATCTGACAGAGGACTGATCTCCAAAAAATTTAAAGAACTCAAGAAACTATACAGCAAAATACCCAACAATCCAATTTAAAAAATGGGTTACAGATGTAAACAGATAATTCTCAACAGGAGAATCCCAAATGGCTGAAAGACATTTAAGGAATTGCTCAACATCCTTAATCATCAAGAAAATGCAAATCAAAAGGACTCTGCAATGCCATCTGACACCTGTCAGAATGGCTAAGATAAAAAAACACTGAAGACAGCTTATGTTGGAGAGGATGTGGAACAAGGGGAGTGCAAACTTGTACAGTATGGCAGTTTCTCAGAAAATTGGGAATCAATCTACCTCAAGACCCAATGATACCACTCTTAGGCATATACCCAAGGAATTCTCAAGCATACCACAAGAACACTTGCTCAACAATGTTCACAGCAGCATTATTCCTATTAGCCAGAACCTGAAAGCAACCTAGATGCCCCTCAGCAGAAGAATGGATAAAGAAAATGGGGTATATACACAATGAAGTATTACTCAGCTGTAAAAAAGCAATGACATCATGAAATTTTCAGGCAAACAGATGGAAGTAGAAAATATTATCCTGAGTGAGGTAACCCAGACTCAGTAAGATAAACATGGCATGTACTCACTTATAAGTGGATATTAGGTGTAAAGCAAAGGATAATCAGAATATAACCCACAGCTCCAGAGAAGTTAGGAAACAAGGGGGATCCTAAGAGGGATGTACTGATCACCTTGGGAAGGGGAAACAGAGGAGATCCTGATCAGTAAACAGGGGTTGAAGGGAGTCAATAAAGGTCATGGGATGGGGGATGAGGGCATGAGGGAACAGGATGGTTGAGATTGAGGGAGGGGCAGAGTAGGGGAGCAATGAAAGAGATATCTTGATAGAGGGAGTCATTATGGGGTAAGGGAGAAACCTTGTGTGCTAGGGAAATTCCCAGGAATACAGAAGGATGACCACAGATTAGACTATTAGCAACAAGGTGAGGGTACCTGAACTGGCCTACCTTAGTAATCAGATTTGTGAATACCCTAACTCTGATCATAGTGACGGAAGCAGATGCAAAGATCTACAAGCATGCACCAGACCAAGCTCCTGCAGTCCAGTCGAAGAGAGGAAGAGGGATTATAAGAGCAGGGGGGGGGGGGCAAGATCATGATGAGGAATTCTGCAGAGACAATTGAACCAAGCTCAAAGAAACTCATGAACTTTAGCTGTGGAACCTGCATGGGACCAGACTAGACCCTCTGTATATGGGAGACAGTTATGTAACTGCGTTTGTTTGCCAGGCCTCTGGCAGTATGATCAAGATCTATCCCTGGTGCATTAGACAACTTTCTGGATCCTATTACCTATGGTTGGATACTTTGCTCACCCCTGACAAAGCAGTGAGGGACTTGGTCCTGACTCAACTGAATATACCAGGCTTAGCTGTCCCCCCTTGAGAGAACTTACACTGTTGGAGAAGGGGATGAGGGGGGAGAAGTTGGGGGAGAAGCAGAAGGAGGGATGAAAGGGGATCTGTTGTTGATATGTAAAATGAATTTTAAAAATCCATTTTAATAGATGGAACTCATACATGACACTGCTTGAGTGACCAAGAACATGAAACTAGATAGCCCAGGACCTAGGGTAAAAGCAAATATTAGTATTCTGCTGAAAGAACAGAGCAATAGAATTACTCCTAATGACATTCTGTTATATGCATAGATCAATGCATTGCTCACCCATCATCAGAGAAGCATCCTCCTTCAGAAAGTGAGAACAAATTCAGAGACCCACAGCCAGACATTATGCAGAGTGTTAGAGACCTTGGAATCCTCAGCCCTAAACAGAATGTCTCCATCAGATTCCTCCCATCAGGGCTCATAGAACCCTGCAGAAGAGGAGGCAGAGAGAACGGATGACATCTGAAAAACAAGATTGTAGCAGGAATCTTAAATGATTTTATGAATAAAATCAAACCTGAGACAGGTATTGGGATGAATGCTGGAAGATCAGAGAAGCAGAACAAGCCACAGCTACCTCACCTCGCCAGTTCCTCGGCTGATCCTGTTTCCTCAGACTGGATGCCTCTCAGTCCTCATCCAGAATGAATCTCAGCTGAACTGTTGCTCAAAAGCCTAAAAGCTTAGCCAGGCCAAATGCTTCTAGTTTCTGGTTTTCATGCCTTATATATCTTTCTACTTTCTGCCATCACTTCCTGAGATTAAAGGCTCACTTTTGGGGATTAAATGCATGTGTCACCATGCCTGGCTGTTTCCAATGTGGCCTTGAACTCACAGAGATCCAGAGGGATTTCTGCCTTTGGAATGCTAGGATTTAAGGTGTGAGTACTACCATTTTCTGGCCTCTATGTCTATCTAGTGGCTGTTCTGTTCTTTGACCCCAGATAAGTTTATTAGGGTGCACAATATTTTGGGTAACACAATACCACCATACAAGATCCTTTAAATTAACTGAGAAAATCACATATGTACTCACAGCATGCACAGGGCCTGCACCAGTCTGCACCAGTCTGCACCAGTCTGCACCAGTCTGCACCAGATAGGGTCCTAGAGCTCAAAAAAGAAGTGGAGACATGCCCCCATCCCTAACCCAGAAGCTATCTCCAATTGATAAATACTCACTAATGACAATTTAATTGTCTCCAAGTTAGCCTCAATGGGGACACAAACTACTCTTAAGGGTAGGCTACATGTCAATGGACAACAAACTCAGTGGTGTCACTGGAGGTTCCTTATCTCATAGTGTATCAGGGATTTTTCTAAATTTTATTTTTCATTTTATTGTATTTATATATTTTCTCTCTTTTTACCATACAGGTCTTTTGAATATATATTATAGCTTCCAGTTTAGTGTTTTCATGAGATTTCTGAGTGCACAAATAAGGGGGTCTCTGTATCTATATTTGTTTCTTATGCCTTTTCCTGGACTCTTTTCCTTCTGTTTGTTTTATCTTATTCCACTGTGTTAGTTTTTGTTTTTTTATTTTATTTTATTATTGTCCCTTAGAAGCCCGTTCATTTTCTAATGAGATATAGAAAGGGGGTGCATCCAGATTGGAGGGCAGAGTAGAGGGAGGGGAAACTGTAATCAGGACATATTATGTGAGAAAAAAATTAATTGTCGATAAAATGAAAGAAAAAGCAATGGGTCTTTCCTTAGTACAGCCTGGAGTGAGTACTTCCCTGACTCCGGCACTGGAGTCTCATGAGAGCTACAGCAACAGAAGGTTCCCTGAGCTGAGCCAGGATGCTTGACTCACAAAAGCTGTGAGATCATACCTGTGCTCCTGTAAGTCACTAAATTTGGGGAGATTAGTTGCACAGCAATATAAAGGAATGCAAGGCCCAAGTGATGGCTTACAGGGTAAAGGCAGTTGCTACCAAGCCCTACAACCTGAGCTTAATCCCTGCGGCCCACATTGGGAAAGGATAGAACTCATTCTATTCTGGCAGGTTGTGCTCAGCCCTGACACACATGAATGAGCATATGCACACAGAGAGAGAGGGGGTGAGGAGTAAATAAATGGAATTATATAAAAGAAAGGAGTGCAGTATGATTCAGGCCTGCAGTTTCGTTGATCTGCTTCATGGTACAGCTCTTATGAGTGCTTGAAGGATAAAGTTGGGTGAATTTTTAAAATGCTAAGGGAAGCTGTGCATCTGAGCCTCACATCTTTGTCTGCTTCAGTATTCAGGTCTGGCAGCTATGGTCTAAGGTGCCCCAAGATGTTCTGTGATCTCTTACCTGCCTTTTGCTATTGAGTCCAGCATTTTTCAGCACTCAGCTTGTGTGCACTTTTCTTCACTATCTGCTTAAGAACTCCTTCAAATACTCCTTAGGAATCCTCATGCGGCTCCAGCCACCACAGAAGTAGTGTATCTACATCCCAATGACTGGTCCAACTACAGTGCTATTCTGGAATTTCTGAGTGAGTGTGGGCTGGAAGAAGTGATGGGGTTTGACAGGCTCCTTATAAGCAATTAGCCAAATAGGAATGACTTAGAGTCAATTTTCAAATGGCTAATTTTGTGTCAGGGAATCTTCTCTAAGAAATGTGGGTGGCAGACATCCCAGCGTCTTCTGGTTACTAGTTGATTAGCTAAGGCAAGGGGAGGTGCATCCCCACAAACTGAGCAAATGATTACTAATGGGATCTACCAGAAGGCTTTTGTCAGTCTGGCTGTCTCTACAAAACCAAAAATAGGTCAGGGGAAATGTTTACCTCCCCTGCTGAGAGAGCACACTCTGGGACTTTTCAGATCTACACAGTGCCTATGAAACAAGGGCCCCTTGAACTTACTTCTTAGGTCCCTTGGGTTGTTTTCCTTGTTGTTGCCTATAAGAGGTATTTAATTTTGTTTGTTTTATTTTGTGTTTTTTTCTTATTCTTTTCCTTTCTTTTTTTTTCTTTTTTTTTTTTTAATACAAGGTCTCAATATGTAACCTGGGAGAAACTATGTGGACAAGGCTAGCATTGAGTTCATGGAGATTTACCTTTATCTGCTGTCTTCTGAATGCTGGAATTAAAGGCATGGGCTATCATGCTAGCCCTTGAATGAGTTTTGCATTTGCAGGAATTGCGGGGGTGGGGGGCAGGCAGGCAAAACATATTTAGGAATGCATGTTTCCCACAGACACATTCACGTCTCCATATAGCGCCCCTCCAATTTCAGTTAGAGGGTAGAAAAGATACAAATGTACATTTCCCTTACAGTAGATGATGGGGATGGAGGATTGGCTCATCACAGATCTGTATGGTACCAATGTATAAAGGTCAGGAAGAGTGGATATATTTGTCCTCTGTGTATACAAAAGGAGGATGTGAAACTTTGAGTTCTACCACACTCCCACTTTATAAAATTGTGAGGTTCTGAGACCAGCACGTCCAGAAACTTGGTGATAATAAATCAAGTCACAGTGGTGCTTGTACGTATGTACAGCACGTCTCAAGTTCTCTTAGTATGAGTAGTTTGCGGATGTGTGTACACTCGCACAAGTATACTTTTGTGTGGGTTAGTAATGAGGGAAAGAAGACAAGAGCATGGGCATGGGAGACAAACTGACAATGAGCCCATGAAGAACCCTTTAAGAAGAGAACAAGGAGGATGATCTGGCTCATTAAGAACCCCCCTCATTAGGGCCTGAGTTACTAGGGAGCTGAACCAAATTACTTCATTTCCTTGACAATCGAGCCAATTCCCCCCTTTTCCTTTCACTTCAGTAATCAGCAGAAAGGGAAATGGAGCGAAATTGCCCCTGTCAGATGAAATTTACATGTCTTCCAGGCCTCCTTCTTTTCTAACAAGTGTCTGGAAGTGCTTGCTGAGCCTGTGCTCAGCATCGGCAGTCTTCCCTTTGTTTTTCATTATCTTCATTTGATATACACAAGTAATTATTCCCAGGGCCATCCTGGAAAAAAGGATAGTTAAAGGCAATACTATAGTTATCCAAACCTCAGTTGCTGACCATCTCCACAAATAACAGGAACCGTAGTTACAAGTAGGACACTAAGTAGATTATCTTGCACCAAGAAGTCTGGTGCCCTAAAGAGCTAGGCTTGGCTAAAAAGACAGGGTTGTTCACACAATGCTCCTTTTTTGCATGTAGTCACACAAATACAAACCCAGATTTAATGGTCTTCAGAAGCACTGATCTAAATGTTTACAAGCTTGGGAATGTTTCTGAGAGTTGCCAACACAGCAACCAAACAGAAACGTTTTGCTTAGCTTCCAGGGTAAGCAATTACATGAAAAAAACTACAGGGTAGGGCCTGTTAACCACTTTCATGTTATGGACCAATAGTGAACTCGTTGAAGCCTCTACATGCCTCTTGTTTTTGTTTGTGTATTTGTATGTGTGTACATACATGTGTACATCTGTGATGTGGCAGCAGGATGAGGCAGCAGGTCATGACCTACATCTATATGTAAGAAGACACCATTGTGGAGTTAGTTCTCTCCTTGTACCTTTATGTGGCTTCTGGAGATTAAACTGTCATCTCTAGGTTTGTCTAGCAAGCACCTTCATCTGCTGAACCAATATGGGTGGGAGAACTGAATTAATGCTGCTGAGTACAGCCAAGTTGGTACATCTCCAAGGGAGAACTGCAGCTTTCCTTCTGAACCCAGAGGATGGCTTTCGCTAACTGCTTCTTGATTCATGTGTACCCCATGTTCTTGAGGCTACAGGGAAGTAAACACATAAATATTAAAAGGGAGTTTCTTCCAGAAATATTATTGAGTCCTGGTGTACTGCCTTATAGCTAAACTCAATTATCCTGTAGGCTTCTCCTCCTCCTCCTCCTCCTCCTCCTCCTCCTCCTCCTCCTCCTCCTCTTCCTCCTCCTCCTCCTCCTCCATCTTCTCTTTCTCCTCCTTCCTCTTCCTTCTTCTTTTCTCTGCCATTCAGTAGCCAAACTTATAAAATCCTGTCCTTTCTAGGGCTTTGGCATGAAAATTTGTTGCCTTTTTCATCTTTTCTATCCTTATAACACATGGAAATTTGGAGAGTTTACCCAGCTATTTTCCCAGTCACATTTGCTCTTCGGTGCCAAGAATGTCCAGGTGATGTTCAGGGGAATGTGCCCCCGCCCCAATGAGGTCCCCTTGGGTCACCTGCATTGAGTTTAAGCTCCTGGGGCTAAGGAAAATTCTGTTGCACACTTGATTCCACATTCCCAAGCAAACCTTGTTGTCCTGGTTTGACTCGGCACAATGTAATTCACCTATGTGAAACTGGAAAGCCTATGCGTTCACAGAGGTGCTCCTGTCCACAACTGGTGTATTGTCTCGTGGCCCTGTGAAACAGGACAGAGTTTAATGACTGCATGTGTGCTACAATTCTCTTTTCTCAAGTCCCTACATCAACTCTCTGTTCTGAGAGATGCAAAGAAATCACAGGTTCAAGGGTTTGTTCCAGTTCATTCACAGAGGAAATCACTTTGAAATTTATGAGACACATTTGTTTTCAATTCTCTTAAATCTATTGTGTAGACTCAACTGCATCTAGAGGGGTGCACAGGTTTTCTCAACCCAAGACTAAGGAAAAGTGGTGATGTCCCAGAAATAGGAGCTGTAGAACCAGGTTGGGGATTTAGCTCGGCGGTAGAGTGCTTACCTAGCAAGCCCAAGGGACTGGATTCGATCTTGGGGGAGAGGAGAGGAGTTGTAATAGCAGCAGTTTGGCTGAGATTCACTTGAGTGAGGTATTTTAATTAGCATATGTTAATTGTACAAAATGATGGGTTTCATTATGACATTCTCATGCATATACGTAAACAAGTACTTCAATAGTATTCATTCTTGCTCCAACACTTCTGTCCCATTGGTCTGCATCCTTTTTCATCTTTTCTATTTTCATGTTCTTCTTTCTTTTTTTATTTTAGTTTCTGCATATGAATGGAAATGTAAGATACTTGTTTGTCTTTATAGGTTTGGTGAAAAGTTTTGTTTTCCACCAAGGAGCCATTTCAAGCATTTGTGTTGGACCACAATACTCAATCACTCTCACACTACAATTTTCTTGGAATAAGAACAAAAGTTGGTGCCTATAGTGTACTGTCTATCAGTTGCCCAAATGGCAAAACAGTGGAGAGCATAAGTGACTGCAAACTGACTTAAGAAGTAGCTTAAAGCAGGAGGTGGTGGTGCACACCCGTAATCCCAGCACTCAAGAAGTGTTTCATGATGGTTTCAGGAAGCTATACCTTAACTTCAAACATGACTGGAAAATGAGCAGATCTTTGTGTTTATGTGTGTGTTTTTCTAATTTCTCTCAGTTTAGTTATCTATCCACTTTCTCATCCATCCATCCATTTAACATCTTTCCAGCCATGTATCATCCAGCATCTATCCATCCATTCTCCTATTATCAGTACATTCAATATTCCTTCGTCCATCAAATTGTCACACAAAATAGTATGGGAAATAATGAATGGTATTGGAAATATCTGATCTTAAGCAATTATCAGATTGAACTAAGTTAGTTCTCATACATTTTCTACCTTTATTTTCCTTTTTTCATCTATTAAAAGATGTGGGGTAATTGACGAGGAATATTTAGGAAGGATGTGACAAAAGGAACCTTCTCCTGAACCTTTGCCTCCTGTGCAAGCTGTTGATGCTTCACTAGCTCCCGACCCATAGGGGATGCACCAGAGGGCCTTCTCCAGGCAATGAAGAATAGGGAACACATCCGAGTGTGGAAGAGGTTATAGCTCCATGAAGCCAGGCCTCTAGGCAAGCACAGCTGGACAGCCGAGAAAGAACTGTGACTCAGTCCCTCAAATTGGCATCAGTCCGCTATGGGTGGGAGAACTGAATTAATGCTGCTGAGTACAGCCAAGTTGGTACATCTCCAAGGGAGAACTGCAGCTTTCCTTCTGAACCCAGAGGATGGCTTTCGCTAACTGCTTCTTGAATCGTATGTACCCGATGTTCTTGAGGCTACAGGGAAGTAAACACATACGTATTAAAAGGGAGTTTCTTCCAGAAATATTACTGAGTCCTGGTGTACTGCCTTATAGCTAAACTCAATTATACTGTAGGATTCTTCTTTCTTCTTTCTTCTTTCTTCTTTCTTCTTTCTTCTTTCTTCTTTCTTCTTTCTTCTTTCTTCTTCTTCTTCTTCTTCTTCTTCTTCTTCCTTCTTCTTCTCCTCCTCTTTCTTCTCTTTCTCCTTCTCCTCCTCCTTCCTCTTCCTCCTTCTTTTCTTCTTTTTCTTCTTTTCCTCTTCTTCCTCCTTCTCTTCCTCTTCCTTCTCTTCCCATGATCCAGAAGGGTTCGTCTCTCATTGTCCATTTTGGAGCAAAGATTCCAGGACTGTTCAAGTTCAAGCCAGATTTTGGAAGTCTTCTAAAACAGGCTATATATCCATTATTTATATAAAGCCCAGAGAACTTTGACTTTTACTTATCCAATTTCTCTCTACTCAGCAGGGCCCAGATAAATTCGTGCATTCGTAGCATTTCCACTGCCTTCTACAAGCCATCACAGGTCCTGTTTCCTATGAGGACCTATGGCATAGGATGTGTCTCTGCCAGTCAGTAGCCAAACTTATAAAATCCTGTCCTTTCTAGGGCTTTTGCATGAAAATTTGTTGCCTTTTTCATCTTATCTATCCTTATAACACATGGAAATTTGGAGAGTTTACCCAGCCTATAGGTTTCTCTTTGCTGAATGACTGTTATCTACTCAAAGGGAGAGATTTCATCACTAAAACAGAACAATAGTAGTAGTTTTTGAATAGGATATTGTGTGGATTAAATTGGATAGTAGTTAGAAAGTATTTAGACCACTACAAGTGCTTATACAGTGCTCATATTTTTAAAAGGTTCATTACCAATGTAAAATTTTTATTTTATTTGCTTATTATTATTCTAATTTTGTTTATTGTTATTGTGTAGTGGGGGACACATGAAGGTCACAGAACAAATTTCAGAAGTAGGTTTTTCTTTTTCCCCCTTGTGGAAGCAGGCTTTCATTGCTTCTGCCTCTCTACACTCCAGGACAGGTGGTGTGTGAGCTTCTCTTATCTCTGCACCTTAGCTCACTGTAGAAATTCTGTGACCACAGATTTGAGCCAACGCATCCAACTTTTGTGGGTTCCAGGAATTGAATGAAAGTCATAAAGCTGAGCTATCTCACTACCTCCCACCATGCAGTTTTATTAATATATGTATTAACATATGGTTTGTCTTTACCGTGAAACAGAATTTTACTCTAATATTTCTTTATTAAATTATTACTTTCCTTTTATATCCAAATTGCAATTGTTTGCTAATTATCTTAAAATATACACAACATAAATTTATCATTTCAATAATTTTCAAGTATAGAATTTTGTGTCATTAAATACATTCACATTACCAAGCAAACCACCATCTAGCTCTAAAACACTCAAATCTTACCCAAGTGAAACTCTATACCAATTACAACATTCCACCATTCTCTCTTATCCTAGCTTCTGGAAACTATCATTTTATTTCATGAATTTGATTTCTGAAACTACCTTTTATAAATAGAATCATGAGTACATGTCTTTTTTGTTTCTTCATAGTGCCCTAAGGATTTTTTTTTCATTTTTAAAAGGCTAATCATTCATTGTATTGTGTAACACATTTTAATTTTTAAATTAGATCATTTATTTATTTTGAAACAGAGTGCCTCTGTTTCTCTTGGCTGACCTAAAATTCACAAAGATCAATGTACCTCTGCTAGGACTAAGGGTTCTCACCTTTTCTACTTTGGCACCTTTTCTACTTTGATACATTCATGTGTTGACAGACACTTGGATTGATGCTAACTTTTGACTACTGTGAAGAATGCTGTAGTGAACATGGATACATAAATACCTTTTCAGCTTTATACTTTCATTATGGGTTGTACTTTACACAGAAGTATAACTGCTGAATGATATGAGACATCTATTTTTAAGTTTTTAAATTATTATTTTATGTTATGTGTATGGGAGTTTTGCTGCATGTATGTCTGTCAAAACAGAAGAGGGTGATGGATCACTTGGAACTAAAGTTACAGGAGGTTGTGATTGTGGGTGATGAGAATTGAACCCAGGCCCTCTGGAAGAGCAGCCAGTTCTCTCAATCACTGAGCCATCTTTGTGGCCCCCACAATTCCACTTTTAAGGTTTTTTTTTGTTTTATTGTTTCTTTGAGCGTTTGGAGCTATAGTTCATTACTTATTTATAGTCACAATACTGTACCAGAGTATACAAGGATTTCTTGCTCCTAACTGTAATTTGTTATCTATTGGCCAATGTATGCAAATGCAAAGAATTTTTGTATGATTTTATACTCTGTAACTTGGATGAATTATTATTTCTTTGGCATTTTTCAACATCTGTGTTTTGAACATAAAAGATTAAGCTGTATGTATACTGAGGGTTTTTTTTTTAACTCATACTCTTATAATGGGTTGAGGTAGTTTCTCTCTGTTTCTATTTTCTTGAGTATTTTTATTATCATTAAATAATGTTGAGATGTATAAAATTACTTTCACTTGAGATGGTCTTGTTATTTTATGCCTTTGTTCTGTTAATGTAGCTAGCCATCTTAGTCAGGGTTACTATTGCTGAGATAAAATACTATTACCACAAGCAAGTTGGGGAGGAAAGGGTTTGTCGGGCTTATATTTCCACATCATACTCCATCACTGAAGGAAACCAGGGCAGAAACTCAAATAGGACAGGAACCTGGAGGTGGGAGCTGATTCAGAGGCCATGAAGGGATGCTGCTTATTGGCTTGCTCATCATGCCTTTCTCAGTCTGCTTTCTTATAGAATCCAGGACCACTGGCCCATGAATGGCACCACCTACAATGGGGTGGGCTTTACCACATCAATTAATAATTAAGAAAATGTCCTACAGGGTTGCCTGCAGCCTGATCTTGTGGAGGCATTCTCTTAACTGAAGTGCCCTCCTCCCATATGACTATAGTTTGTGTCAAGTTGACATAAAATGAGCCAGCTACATTATATTAATTGATTTTCTATGTTCACTACCCTTGCATTCCAAGAAGGAATTCCCTCTTGAATATAGCATATAATCTGTTTATACACTACTTAATTCTGTTTGCTAATATTCTATGGAGGACAGCTGCATCAATATTAATAAGAAACATTGGTCTGTAGTTCTCTTGCAGTGTCTTTCTTTGATATCAGGGTACACAATGAATGAACTAAGAAGTGTCTTCTACAAGTTTTAAAAATAATTTGAGCCCAGCACTCGGGAGGCAGAGCCAGGTGGATCTCTGTGAGTTCGAGGCCAGCCTGGGCTACCAAGTGAATTCCAGGAAAGGCGCAAAGCTACACAGAGAAACCCTGTCTCAAAAAACCAAAAATAAATAAAATAAAATAATTTGAGGATAACTGTTAATTTTCCTATAATGTTGTATAGAAATCAGAAAAACCAAATGTTTTCATTTACAGGAAAATAGATGGAACTGGGGATTCTCATATTAAGTAAAATAATACAAATTCACAAATACAAATATTGTATGTTTTCTCTAACACGTGGAATTTATGGGGAAATGAAAATAAAAGCAGGACTATTTGGGATGTGGAAATAGAAAGGGGATTGGGCAAGAGTGTAAAAAGAAGCAACATGGGAAGTGAATGGGATCAATGTGCAGTGTATGAATTATAAAAGTTTATAATGAAACCCATTACTTATATAATTAGTATATTCTAGTAAAATATGGGTGAAATTGATTTTTTAAATTAAAGATGCTGGTCCTGCGCTTTTCTTCATTGGTGCATTTGGGTTGCTGTCTCTACCTTCTTCACAGTTACAGCTCAATGAGGATTTGTCCAGTGCTTCAAGACTCAATATGGCTAGGTTATATATCTCTAGGAATCTTTTACATTTCATTTAGGGTACCTAAATGTCATGCAGTTGTCTGTTGTTTTTTCTCACAATCATTTTTATTTCTGCAACATTATTAGTAATGTTCCTTTTCATTTCTTATTTTAGCTTTGTGAGGCATCTTTTTTTACTTAGTGTAGCTAAAAATTAAACAATTGTGTTGACCTTTTCAAAGATTCAACTCTTGGTTTTGTTTATTTTCTCTATCTTTTTATTTTTGACTTTATTTTAATCTTTCTTGTTTTTCTTCTGCTAGCTTTGAGTCCAGTTTCTCCCTTTTGTTTAATTTGATAAGAGGGTAATTTTGGTTTTGAATTAAGAGCATCTTTCTTGTTTAACATAAGCCTTTCTGCTAATATTTTTAGCACTGATTTCCATGAGTTTTGCTATATTGTATTTTCATTTATGTCAAAATATTTTCTAATTTCCCTTGAGATTTTTTCCAGATAAAACAGGGGCCACTATGTTTGCTGGGTTTACACTGTTTAGCTCTGTGAGCCTACAAAGCAACACAAATTTTAAAATAAAGTATCAAGTTCAAAATCCTGTTTATCTCTAACATTTCCAAGAGCAAATGATTTATTCATTTCATGATATTCCCATTTCTTTCTGTCTCCCCCCACCATTGTAAATAAGATTTTATTGCTGTGAAGAGACATCATGACCACAGCTAGTCTTACAAAGTAAAAACATTTCATTGGATTGGCTTACATTTTCAGAGGTTTAGTCCATTTTCTTCATGATGTAACATGGTGGCTTGTAGGCAGATATAGTGCTCGAGAAGGAGCGGAGAGTCCTACATCTTTACCCATAGGCAACAAGAAGTGAACTGCAACACTAAGCATTGTGGTGGTATTGTATTCCCCGAAATATTGTGCACGTTAATAAACTTATCTGGTGTCAGAGAACAGGACGGCCACAATATTAAACATGGAGGTTAGGCAGTGGTAGCACATGCCTTTAATCTCAGCACTCTGGAAGCAGAGCCAGGCGGATCTCTGCGAGTTCAAGGTCACATTGGAAATAGCCTGGCTTGGTGACTCACACCTTTAATCCCAGGGAGTGATGGCAGAAAACAGAAAGATATACAAAGCGTGAAAACCAGGAACCAGAGCTAGATAAGCATTTGGCTGGTTAAGCGGTTAGGCTTCTGAGCAACAGTTCAGCTGAGATTCATTTAGATGAGGACTCAGAAGCTTACAGTCTGAGAAAACAAGACCAGCTGAGGAACTGGTGAGGTGAGGAAGCTGTGGCTTGTTCTGTCTCTTTGATCTTCCAGCATTCACCCCAATAACTGGCCTCAGGTTTGATTTTATTAATAAGTACCTTTAAGATTCCTGCTACAAGGCATTGCTTGAGCATAGGAGATCTCAAAACCCACCCCCGCAGTCACAGGCTTCCTCCAACAAAGCCACACCTCATAATAGTGCCATTTCCTATGAGCTTTTTGGGGCCAATTACATTCAAACCACTACATCCCTCTTCCTCCATTCCTTGCTTCCTCCTTCCTTTCTTTCTTTATCATGCAACTGCATATTGAAGAATCGCTATGGATGAAGAACTGATGATGGACAGGTGAGATAAATAATGAACAGACACCATAAAAGGGTTTAGCAAACAGCAGTCATATTTCTGATACAACATTCTATGTGGAATAGTTGCTATTGAAGATAATGCAAACATAATAATCTTCCTAGTCACAAAATCAACTTACATCTTGAAATCTCTCCCTTTGTACGCAAGCACATGTACATACACACACACACACACACACACACACACACACACACACACACACACACACAAATATACACACTTTTCAGTAAGCAAACAATCAAAGTTCGTCCCTTGGGTTTTCATGTCCCAATTCAGTTATCCTAGCACTATTCTCCTCATCCAGCTGATACACTAGTAATGGTATAAGCTAAGATTACCCAATGTCTGGCACAATTTTCCCACCTGAAGTCACAGAATATCTACTTCCTGATAGACTTTGGTTTTATATTCAATCCTGCAACCCATTTCTGTCTTTTGGATGAATTATGAATGACTACCCCTTAAGTTCCCAGTTAATGGAAGAATTTGGCTAAGGTATTTATGGCTGGTAGTGGGTTCACAGGATTCAATGGCTTAGTATGCACAAATTTCTGAGCCCTTGTGATGTGTCTGGAAGATGAGACGATGATACAATAGAGTATATAAGAGAATCTACAGTCTATCTTTAGTCTTAGAAAACTTGGAATCTGATTTGGGAAACAGGACATGAGCATATTAAAACAGTGCTAAGAATCAAAAATAAATGAGACTAACTCAAATGTTGATGTGCAGTAAGGGAAATAATCAAGACCTAAAAGGCAGCCCATAGAATAAGAGAAAATAGTTGCAAATTATATGGCTATAAGTAGTTAATATCTATTATATGTAAATAACTCCTACAACTTAAAATAAACAATTTTGACTTAACTTAAATTCTGACTTGAACAATGGATATCAATAGACATGAAGACAAGGAATTGTCCTAAAATGTAAAGCAGATGAAAACAGACCAGCTATACAAAGTAGTATAAGCCAAGAACCAGGTCCCTGTGAAATAAGGGAACTAGAGTGTGAAATAAGGAAATCACAAGAGTTTTATGAAGTAAGTAGGCTGGCTAGATCTGGTCTTTGAATGGTGATGACTACAGGTCAGATAGGAAAAAAGAAGATTGGGCATTTTAGGATTGGGGCATGGCATAGACAAAAGCAAAGGAGTGGGAAGTGATCCAGTTGTATAGAGAAAACAGAAGACCAAACTCCTGAAGCAAAGGGTCTTTTGAGAGATAATCAGAGAGGGAAAGCCAGGTCAGGATAAACTTGAATGCCAAAGTAAGGAGTTTTATGTAAAGATCTTCAGGCTGTACCATAAGCCCAACAGTTGTTCCAGGAGTAAGGTGAGAAGGTAGGAGGACTTTGGACTCTTTATCTCTACTGGGGTCTGTATACTTTGTGTAGCTGTCTACTCTCTTCTGACTTACATTTTAGGTTCTTAAGCACCTTATATTTTGTTTTAATAAAGAGTTTCCCTGATGACTGGAAGCAAAAAGGAAAAAAAAGAAGACAGACAAATGGGAAAAGGGACCCCGAAAATCGGTAATTTTCACTAGGAGTATGACATGGCTAGCACATCCTTTTAGATATAAATCTTTCAAGATAGATAGGGTGGGCTAAAGGACAGAAAGGAAAGTAGAGAGATCTTCAGGGACCTTGTTGGGGTTGTTTAAAGTTGCAAGGCCTGTGGCAGAAGAATGATTTGGAAAATGCCAGATTTGTAAAACACTTCAGAAGATATACATGGGCCATGGCCAATGGGACAGGTAAGTAACTAGATGTTCCTGTCAGGAAGGAATTGGGAGGTGACTTCTCGAAAGAGGGCATTTCAACTGATAGAGAAAATGATTAGGCTCACAGAAACCATTATAAAATCCTTTGACTCATTCCATGTTGAGTGAGTTGCACTTTTGACTCACCAGAAAAGGAAACTGGTGTGTATTTGCTATTCTGGAAAAGAAAACAAATAAATGTCTTTGTCATTGAGAGCAAGTCAGACAAACTAAAAGGTCATATTTTCAGAACTCCTCAAAGACCAGTGACTACATCTTCCTATCTGGCACCAAGAAATGTCCTTGGAGCCATCTTAGGAAGAAATCGAGAAACATTCCTGTAGGCTTTTCCATCCAAGCACAGCAATAGCTGTTTTAGATAACAAGCCAACACATTTAGATCTCTTGAGCACCTAGCACATTACTGGTGCTCAGCTGATGCTAAATCAGCCATGGAAAGGTTCATGGACCCAGATGCCTAGAGTGAAAGAGACACAAGCAAATGCTTAATGAACAATGGAACTGGTTGATGTCTCATATCATATTCTCTTCCCCAATGAGGGGAAAAAGTCCACTGGATAATGCATCCCAAACTTAACACAAATTATTTATGTTAGTAATTATGTATATGACTTTGGACAACTGTCTTACCTCTCTGTGCCTAATTCTCTCTGCTGTCAAATAAGAAGAAAAAGTCTTCATTCAAGGCTGCTATAAGAGTAGAATTGGATTGTGAAGGTGCTTTCAAAGGCATAAAGAATCTTGTTCTATTGGAAAACATTTGGCTAGTATATAAAGCTGTGGGTTTAATCCCTAGCATTGCAAGAAAACAAAACCCATAATGCATCATACACATGACAAAGTATCTTGATACCGCTTTTATGTCCAGGAAGTGGTATGTGACAAAAACTTCAGTAAATAAAGCTATGAATTAACATTTTAGTGTTTTCATTAAAACTTTAAAAAATTCTATGTGTAGTATATGTTTGTGTAAATGTTCATTTGTTTATATGTGTGCATGGAGGCCAATAGTATATATTAGGTATCTACCTTGATCGCTTTAGTTGTCAATTTATCATTATTATGTCGTCATCATCATCAACATCATCACTGTGGGTGATGTGTACATGTACCATAGCACATATGTGGAGGTCAGAAGCAATTACCTTTCCTGCTGAGCCATCTCCCTAGCCTTTTTACCTTATCTTTTGAAGTGAAGACTTTCAATGAATTGGCAGTTCACAGATTTGGCTTGACTGGATGGACAGTAAACCCTAGGGATCCTCCTGTCGCCACCTCCCCAGTGCTGGGAACAAAAGCCCTAATGCCACATCCATCTTTTACATGAGTACTGGGGATAAAAACTTATGTCTTCATATTGTGTAACAAGCACTTTAGCAACTCAGTCATCTCCCCAGACCACTGAAAGAAATTTTATAACAAATATTCATGTCCCTGGTATATCTTTGATATTTAATCATACTAATTAGCCAGCATTTTGCAAAATAAATTCCTTTAGTGAAGCACATTGTTATTCCTGATTTTTTGTTAACTTGTTGCTTACTTTCCTACTTCCTATTGCATTGTTCAATAATTGACAAATGGTTAAACTAATCCTAGTATAGTCATATTATGGACTAATGTGTATCTGTTTAAAAGAAGAAACCAGATCTGCATCTATGTGTATGCTAGTAAATGAGTAATACACTGTTTAGCATCAGAAGCATCATACCCTAATCCCATCCTAGAAGAAATTGCAGTGTCCCATATGATCTATCTGATGCATGCCTGTGTATATTTGTGTGTACATGGAGAAAATCATGAGAAGATTCTAAAGCTAGGTTGTTAACATTGTTTACTCTGCAGAGGAGGAAGAATGGAGGAAGGCGTTGTTTACTTTTCATGCCTATGCATTATTGTACTGGTGGCAGCGAACACATAGAACACACCATTTCTGAAAATATTTCTTTCTTTTTTTTTTTTTTAAAGAACTTTACCTGGACTGGGAGCACTACTCTTATCCACTGCCTCCTTGTTTTTTTATGCTCCCTTGTCATTTATGTGGATACTAAAAGTACTAGTTATTCCTTACTTAGAGACTCCTGTCTGCTTGGCTGCTAAATGATTTGCACACCAGGGAGGTGAATGGTGTAGGAACAGAAAGGCCTTTAACTAAACTTCAGGCCCACCCCTTCCCAACATTGCTGGGAAACAGAAATAGCCTGCATAGGAAGTCAGGCAATGACTCAAGCATAAATCTTTCCTGTGCAAATAGAGGCAGCTGTGTTTCAAAATCTTGCCTATATTTCAAGGAATCAATACATTTCAAGCCATGTGTAGTTGAAGAATCTCAACCTCCAAAATCATCTGCCACTGCCCCGCCACAGCCTCTTTCCCTGTGTGTAGTCCACCCTTAAAGAATAACCAGATAACTCACCAAAGAAGCCCCATCACTTGAGCACACAGCGTGAGACAGACACTCTGCAAGGCGCATTCAAATGTGTTATTTTGACTTACTCTGCACTGCAAATTCTGTGATGGGTAGGATGCAATAGTTTTTTGTTGTTGTTTGTTTGTTTGTTTTGTTGTTGTTCCAAAAAATGGAACCAGCTGGAGGCATCTTTTAAGGCATATCTTGGGCTTCCTGGGTTCCCTGATATCCCAAAGGCTGCAGATTTTCCTAGAGCTATCCAAGCTGGACCTTAATGATGCAGATAGGGATTTCAAAGAAGCTTGCTGGTACTTTTTTTTTTTCATTTTTCTTTATTAAGAAATTTTCTACTTACTCCATATACTATCCACATTTCCCCCTCCTCCCTCCTCCCACCCCCCAGCCCTCTTTCCCAAGCCACCCCACATCCCCACATCCCCCAAATCGAGGTCTCCCATGGGGAGTCAGCAGAGCCCAGCACACTGAGCCTAGGCAGGTCCAAGCCCCTTCCCACTGCACCAAGGCTGTGCAAGGTGTCACACCACAGGCACTGGATTCCAGAAGCCTACCCATAGACCAGGGACAGATCCCGATCCTCCTGCCTGGGTGCTCCCCAAACAGTTAGCTCACTGGTACTTAAAGGTTAGCACAGCCAAGGAGAGGAGAAATGGCAATGACTGGCCTAGTGTTTGATTTAGGCAGCACAGCGGGCAGTTTCCCAAGCCTGTAGGTAGGTAGCCTTAGGTCTAGTTTTTCAGCATGCAACTGGATGGTCCACACAATCCCAGGAAACAATTCATATCATACTTTGCTACAACGCTTTACATTTTTGCAAAATCTTTCACTGCATGTTTTCATGTCTTCTCCTTACAAATCCGAAAGAGATGCCTCAGGAAAATTGCCTCCATTATTTGGATGAAGACACTGTTTCTGAGAAGTAAGGAGTTTTTCTCAAGGTCTCCAAGCTTATGAACCAGGGCTAAAAGCTAGGTGATGAGTTGAGTGAGCCATAGTCTGTGTATATTTTCCTGTTCTATTATCTGCATCGGGAATATTAGGACAGAGTATTACTCAGTAGTGCAAAAACCCATGGTTTTTCATCACTTGGAAGGCAGAGGCAGGAAGAGTGCAGTAAGTTCAAAACCAGCCTGGTCTGGATATAGAGTTCCAGGCCAGCCATAGCTATATAATTAGACTAAGTCTCAAAAATACCAAAAAGCCATGGTTTACTCATTTGCTCATTAGATGGCTTTGAACAGGTCAATTATCTGCTCCGTGACTTAGTTTCTCCTCTATGAAATGGATTTATTAACAATACCCACCTTCTGCAGCCATTGCTATAGAAGCCATGATGCTTCTATAGCTCACTTGTGATATTTTGCATAGTGCTCAACACACAAAAAATGTCCAATACATATAAACTTGTGGGAGCCCACAACTGACTCAGTTTTCCAGTTTGATTCTGAAGTCTATTCTGAGTCAACAGAGTTCAAGCTTGTTTGCTTCAGGGCTGTGAGAAAGTTCTGATTAGCCCACAGAGCCTCCTTGAAGGGCTGTGAGAAAGTCCTGATGAGCCCATGGGAAGGAACACCCTTTCTAGCTAGAAGCAGGCTACTGACGCCAGTTGGAGGTACATTGAGATAGAAAATGAAACTGCCTGTTCCTTAACACAAGGCAGGATAGATAGTGGCTGAATGCCTGTGCTGTTCATTGTTCTATTTCTATCCTTCAAGACTGTATATAAGCTGGCTGTGAAGTAAACTCGGGACTGTCTGGCATTGACTGGCAGTCCTCTCGACTCTTTTTTATCTCCTTCATTGTCTCTACTATCTGCTCGCCTGCACCCAGATACCCAGCTGACTGTCAGCTAGCTCTGACCTAAACTATTTTTTATTAAACTTCTTTATAGTACCTCTTGCTTGTAGACACAAATATTTAGTAGATAATTCTGAGGTCACAGAACTTACCAAGGTTATTTTGCAATACTGTAGGTACTTTAATACAGAGCAAATTTCTCAAAACCTCTGTGAGTCCAAAGATGGAAGACATAACACAAAGCACTAGTATTCTTTGAGGCTATAACTAGTAACACAATCTTTTAGGTTGTCTGTTGCCCCTGGGACCACTAGAAGGCAGATGCCGCTGTGCTGTGTCTTTCTCAGGTGTGCTGAGTATATCAAAGCAAGATGAATTTCAACCAATCCCAACCTCCATTCTACCAGTGCAATCATTGGAGCTGGCACCTTTCGATAGTGTGTGTGTGTGTGTGTGTGTGTGTGTGTGTGTGTGTGTGTGTGTGTTATCCCTGGACCCCAAAGAGGGGAAAAGAAAACAGTGAGAGTCTAGATAACGGAAGTTTGGAGGGGAAGAAATTAGGAACAATGAGCAGAAGGCTGAGAAGCAAATGAGGCCCCACTTTGCTCCGTACGTAGGCTAAAGAAGTAATCAATTCAAAAGTAGTCAGAGTCTGTGCTGGCTTACTCTTCTGTCAACTTCATACAAACTAGAGTCATGTTGGAAGAGGGAAGCTTATTAGGAAAATACCCCTGCAATATTGGTCTGTGGGTAAGCCTGTGGTGCACATTCTTAACTGATGATGGATGTAGGAAATCCCAAACCATTGTGAGGCATGTTACCTCTGGGCTGGTGGTCCTACATTCTATTGGAAAGCAAGCTGAGCAAGCCACAGGACACAAGCTAGTAAGTAGCACCCCTCCATGGCCTCTGCATCAGCTCCTGTCTTCAGGTTCCGCCCTGTTTGAGTTCCTGTCCTCACTTCCCTCAGTGATGGAGTTTGACATGAGAATTGTAAGTGGATATAAACATGAACTCTTTTCTCCCTAAGTTTTTTCTTGCCATGGTGTTTTGACATAGCCATAGAAATCCTAACTAAGACAGATACCATGACTCTATAACGTGAAAAATGTATTAAATGCCACCTGATTATTCATTGTAAGGTGGATAATTTTCAGTTATAAGAATTTTACCACACAGACAAGCAAATAAAAACCTTAAGGGCTCACAGTCCTGTGGATATTTTCACACAGAATGCTAGTTATGACTGGGATTTTAAAAGGTCTTCACAGGCATTGCACATCTGTTTTTCTCCCTTCTGTAATACATCTTCTCCATTCATGGTTCCAACCTGGGGTGGGAGTGGAGGTGTGTGCAAATGCTTGCATACATAGTTTTATGCAAGCTCACAGGATAGCTCCCATGATGCTTGACTGCAGGATTTTGTCAAATAACTGCAATACCCAGTCCTTATGAAGCTCCCACTTTGTGTTAAACTCTAATCCCTACAGCAAATCCCTCAGTAGAAATTATTATCACCCCCAGATGAAGTGATAGGAATCCAGAGAAGTAAAGGAGTTGCTACTAAAGCTCCAAAACTAGAACCCAGGCAGGGAAGCCGCTGATGGCTGTATTTGTAGCAAACCTGGTATGCTCTGCTTCATGTGTTGAACACGTGCCTCTACCAGATCCCATGGAGACTCCTGAAATGATAAAGTATGGGACCTCTGCCCTTAGGGAAATGACAGTGCAAATTGGGGAAGGTCTACTAGAAGAGGATGCAAAGGAGCAGTTAGGCTGGTAAGTAAACCTGATTAAAGAAAAAAGGAACCCAGAGGAAAATGGCTAATAATAATAACAGGGAAATTAGGTTAATTCATGTTGGCTGAGACTATTTCTCTGTGTTTGGCATGAGTTTAACACTTGTCTGACCTCATTTATTGCTTACAGAAATCCACTAAGCTGTATATTATTAGTACAAGCCTCATTTAAAAGTAAAAACACCAAGGTGCAGAGAGTTAAACCAATATAACATGTTCAGGTTTGCATAATTAGCAAGAAGAGGGAGATTGCATTTGAACTTCTTTTGGTCTATACATAGAAAAAAAAAAACTCAGCAAATACCCATCAAACGAATACCTATAGTCCACTTGCTAAGCCTTTTGTACTGGCTCTCTATCACTTAATGCAACCCTGTGAGTTTAGTATGATGATGGTCTCTGTTCTGTAGAGGAAGAGCCTACAATTCAGCAATATTAAAGGAACCTGTCCAAATTAACACAACTACTAAGAGGTAAAGCTAAGATACAAACTCAGTGTTGTCTAACTCAAAAGGATTTCTCATTTGTCTTCTAGAAAATTTCTCTGGAATTGCATGCTCAAAAAAGTCCAGCTGCCTCCTATGCATCCATGTCAGTTGCCCTTGATTTGGTTGTAAATAATGGGGGAGCATAAATAACAGGCTAGCCTGAAATTTAATGAATGGAAAATATAAACACAGCATATAGGCAGAGGGGAAAAAGGTACCACAGGAGGATAGGAAAAGCACCTGGAAAATTCTAATAGAGGCAAGGCCTGTTCTCCATATGCTCCCATTAGAAGTAAGGCGTTTTTCACTCCCTTACAGCATAGACAAGAAATTCAAAGCATGCCACAGCCAGCACGAAATGAAATTCTTTTTTGGAATTCTGTTTCTAATGAGTCCCCACCTAGAAGCAGCAGCTGGGTGGCAGCAGCCCATACCCTGACTCTTCATTGGAATTATGCTGCTTCCTGTAAAACTGTTAGCTGGATTTTAAATGCCAGAAGCCAGGAAGAACTGTTTTCCTAGGACATCAGCCTGCTTTTGATGAGAATAATTCATATGCTTTTCTATTTGTTGCAAGCTTGTTGTGTTTGGGTACTCTCTTCTGTTCAGTGGATCAGGTGATTATTGGGGAGTTGTCATGGTGAACTGGTCAAGACTGTAGATCTGCATAGCCATCCTTCTTCACTTTGGTAATTTCTCTTACAGTGCTCGTATCTTTATAGGCAGCCTCAAAAATGTGTTAACTCACTCACTCACTCACTCACTCACTCACTCACTATTTTAGGTCAAGGCAATCCAGTAGAATGGCTTTGCTACTTCAAGGGTGGCCTGTGAAACAATGATCTTGGCTTCACCCAGGAAGTCTACAACAAATGCAGAATCTGAGCTGGGATTATAGCTCAGCAGGAGGGTGCTTGCCTAGCATAATCAAAGCCCTGGATTGAAAATCCAGTATGAGAATAAAGATCGAAGAAAAGAAAGAAAGAAAGGAAGGAAGGAAGGAAGGAAGGAAGGAAGGAAGGAAGGAAGGAAGGAAGGAAGGAAGGAAAAAAGAAAGAGAGAAAGAGAAAGAGAAAGAAAGAAAAGAAAGAAAGAAAGAAAGAAAGAAAGAAAGAAAGAAAGAAAGAAAGAAAGGGAGGGAGGGAGGGAGGAAGGAAGGAAAGAAGGAAGGAAGGAAGGAAGGAAGGAAGGAAGGAAGGAAGGAAGGAAGGAAGGAAGAGAAAGAAATGCAAAATCAAGACCTACTACACTAGGCTTTGAAAATTGTCAACCATACCTCAGGGAGCTTTGAGCATCACAATGGCAGAAGCACTAGAGTAGGACAGTGACTCAGAAAGGCTTTCCCTTTCTCTCATCGCCAGCCAGTCCCCATCCCTTCTGCTTTCCTGGGGGTTCCAAACAATTCTAAGGGCTTCCAAATTTGGTTGTACCTTATTGAATCTGGAAATCTGTTTTAAAAGATTTTTTTTTTTTGCGGAAAAAAATCAAGCTAACAGAAGAATCCTAAAAATAGTACAAAAACTCTGTCTCTCACATAGTTTCACTCACTGTTAGCAATTGCCTTGTTTGCTTGATTCCATCCTCTCTACATTTCTGTGTAGTTTTCCATCCTAATCAAATTGAGCTGGCTGCAAAAAGCATGCCCTGCACTCCTAAATGTTTAAGCACATGTTTACTAAGAAGAAGAACATCTCACATAACTAAAGCACAGGTTACCATGTCCAGGAAATTTTTTAATCAGTCTCAGTAATATTTTCTAATACACAGTCCTTATTAAATTTTCAAATTTGAATTGGGTTGGTGATGTCCCTTGCAGCAATTTTGTTTCCAACCAAAGAGCTTGCAAGAAGTACTAATGTAGCTGGAGCCTATGCCAATTAAGACATAAACACTTATTCAGTTAAACATTATGTCACCTAGTCCCTTCTACTTGCTTAGAGGGAACATGAGTCACTTTTCTATTATGATAAAATACTATAACCAAGGCATTATATAGAAGGAAGGGCTTATTTGGCTTATGGTTGCAGAGGGTTGTGATTCTATTGCAGCAGCAAGTGGTAGTAGCACTAGCTGGAACAGAAGTTGAGGGCTCACATCTTGAACCTCAAGTACAAAGAAGAGAGAACAAACTAGAGATGGTGTGAGTCTTTAAGCTCTCAGTGCCCACCTCCAGTGTCATGTCTTCCCCAGTAAGCTACACTTGGAGGCCTCCCCAAACAGTGCTGCCAATTGAAAGCCAAGTACTCAAGTGCTTGAGATCAGAAGGAACACACCATTCAAATCAACACATGGGGTTTTGTTATGTTTATAGCAAAACTGTGTGTGTGTGTGTGTGTGTACATACAGGCGTGCACAGCTTGCCTCAGATTTTCCAATGATGCACACCTTGGCCAACTCTGTATCTTAGTTATTATAAATAATGCTGTAATAAACATGGGTGTGCAGATGTCTCTGTGATAAGAAAACTTAGACTCCTCGGGGTATATGTTCAGGAGTGGTATAGCTGTACCATATGGCAGTTCTATTTTCAGGGTTTTTTTTTTTAAAGGAACCCCGACAGTGTTTTCTGTAATGGCTGTACTAATTTACATTTCCACCAACAGTGTAAAAGAGTTTCCTTCTCTCTGCATCCTCACCAGCATTTGCGATTTTATATCTTTAAAGGAAGGACAGAGTTTTTGAGGGAAGGGGGTGTGCACATGTATTTTAACACTCTCCAATAGGCTATAATGCACAGCTGAGGATGAGAACTGATTTTGCACTGTAGACATTTCCTGTGAACTCTATAGATCATACAGGCAGGAACTGCTATCACTGGTAAGCCCCAAGTATAATTTGCCTAGGTACCTATGTCCCTTTTAATCTGATCTCTAACATCACGAACTTCCTCTGAAGTTCCCTGAACCTTTCTTAACTGCCTTCTGATCCCAACTGTCTCTTGAAAAAAAGAAAAAAAACATTTCACATTTTTCTAACCCACTGTTTTCCCCACAGCTGCTTAGCACATTCTCTTAATGAAAAATAAATGTGATGCATAGTCTGTGTTGACTTATCCACAAAGCTGACCTTAACCATTTGACAGCATTACCTAGAACTGCCAAAGATCAGAGCAAATAGTGGGGGAAAGAACACCAAGGATCCAGCAAATCAAGTAAGGTGAAAGTTGAATTTCTCTTTGGGTTTGCTGCAAAGTTACTCTATAGTGTTGGACAAGTCTATTCTCATAACTATATTGCTCTCAAATGACCTTGGCTAGGAAAACAAGTTGCTGAGGTGAGCAGATGTAGCAGTCTCAGGCTGCAGTGGACAAGAAAGTAACATACAGATGGGGATCGATTCAAAGTACCAGCCGGCTAATCTTAGGAGCCAGCAGGCTTTTGCATTTCTGGAAAGAATTTGGGTCAATTTAACTGGTTAGTCTAACTACACCCAGCTATGTCTTCTGTTTTTGCTCCCTAGTGGATAAAGGGGAAGCCTGATAGGTCTTAGAGGGAACTGGAACTGGAAGTTGTGATATTTATTCTGGTAAACACAGAACTGTTTCTCAAGCATCATGCTAGCATTGCAGCTATTACCCTGTGCACTCTCTCCTACCCAAACATGTTTCATGGCAGACAAAGACAGCAGACTTTCTTTGAAAGGCTTTGTTATCAGGGTATACATTCAGATATGTGTGTTTGTATCCTCTGGAAGAAAGGAGATCATTTGCTTTCAAAATTGCTTCATCTATGTTGGACACATTGGCTTGCTTTGAGTATGTATTGATATTCTTTAATATTCCAGAGAAAGAGCTCCCTAAAACATATTGCTTCAACAGATGCAACTTTGCAGTTAGCCAATGACAAAATATTTGTGAGCAGTTAGTGTCTTTCCTCCTCCCATAAACTCAATAATGTGCCAAATGAGATCATTACCTCTGGCCCAAGTCTTGAGAAGGTTTTGAATTGTGTACATCCTGCTTGGGAACTAAAGAATACTCTCGTTATCATCAAAGTCCAAATGGAGGGCACTTATATTCCTAGACAGGCATTAGAAAATACCTTCATTAGGACTCAGTGTGCATTGCTATTAGAATCTATAATCATCTCTTTCATTGCAGGACTCCCTGTGTTATTACAGATTTAGTGTCTGCCAGTGACACAGAATGTGCTTCAATTTATCAAGTATGTGTGAATTGCACATGCCCCAAATTTTCTTAGAAAAAGACCAGCTTCAGGAAATATTTTCAGAGGATCTGCTTTTTCTCAAAGCTTGACTTAGGCTAACTAAGGGTTGTCTTTCATATTAGAACTATTAAATTGGTTAATTTTCTCTCCAACTGATAATTTTCACTATCCTTTTATTAAATTGTTCCTATACATACATTTGAGGCTCAGCAAACTAAAATCAGCATTACATGAGGGGAATTCCTTCTCTATCTATCTATCTATCTATCTATCTATCTATCTATCTATCTCTCTGCATATATATGGCCCTTTCTGCCACTGACATAGCTAATATATAGTAGTTTTTGAACTTGTTCTCTGTGCTATGACTCGGCTCTAATCCATTCTCCACCAACACATGCGTTCAGAATAAAGGCCCTAAATCTCTTTTTTTGTTGTTGTTGTTTGGTTTTTCGAGACAGGGTTTCTTTGTGTAGCTTTGCACCTTTCCTGGAACTCAATCTGTAACCCAGGTTGGCCTTGAACTCACAGAGATTCACCTGGCTCTGCCTCCCGAGTGCTGGGATTAAAGGCATGCACCACCACCACCTGGGCTAAAAGTCCTAAATCTTACTTTAACACTTAAGTCCCACTCCACAATCTAGTGTCAAAGATTATCTCTACAACTTCATGCCACCTCCCACTGTTCCAAGAAAAGCATCACATTTGCTGTAACATACAAAGTCAGTTAGCTCTACATGTGCTAGAGTATGTGCCATGTACCAGGCCTGCATTAGCTAGATCATGTCACTATCTCACAACCAAGTGAAATGTGCTATGTAACTCCCAATTTCCAGGTAGGAAAACAGAAACCAATAGATGTTAAGTATCTTACTTAAAGGCAGTTTTCTAGGAAGATTATGGAGGCATTATCTGAAGTTCTATAGCCTCATGTCAAAACGTGCCTCCCTAACTTTACCCACCAGAAATTTTGTGTGAGCCTTTCCCCTCTGCATTTTCATGCCTCCAAATTTGAGGTCACGATATTCTGTTCTATGGGAGCAACACAACTTACTATTTTTTCGATTTCCACTTCCAGAAACTCCATCAGTGTCAACTGACACCTCCCCCGTGTAATCTTCCCTGATCTCACATAGGAAAAACTCATTTCTCTTGGCTTTGTGTTCTCTTAGCATTGGCTCTAGTAGAATTATAGTAGCTTTTCATTACTATAGCAATTTCTATATACATTTCCTCTTGTTCCTTGACACTTCTTCTCAGTCTAACAGGAACTTGAACACACTGTGACAGTAGCCTTGTATTATTGAAGCCAAGAGCTTGCCACTCAGCCATGTGTAGCCAGGTAAGGGGTAGAGGTAGACACTGGAGTAGGTTATCTCTAGTCTCCTTTACATCTCAGACAGAGTTCCAGGCTGCAGTATCAGGGACTGCACCCTCCATAGAGTAGCTGGCATTCCTCTGGGAGGCTGCTGAGCTTGCAAAGTTACATCCTCTGGTGCAGGTACAGATTAACAAGAACTGATGACACCCTTGCTCCCAATCTCTGTACACTTATCCATCAGTGTCATATGTGTTTGAAGGTGACATTGCTCTTCTGGTCTAGCTCAAGGCTACAGTTCTTTTCTAATTCCTTCTCTGTGAGATGATCTATGCTTTCTGCTGGGTCTGAGAGTTGATGAACCATGTGCATTTGATGTCCACAGCATTCAGAGCTTTGCTTGTCAGTCTAGACAGTGCTTTCTGAGGGTAAATGTACATCAGATTCACCTAGAGGATGTGCCAAAGAACATATTACTGTGTCTGTTAGTGTGTCTCAGTGACTTTGGTCTGCAGGTCTCTGGACAATGCTGAGAAAGACTACTCCAGGCAATAGCTACACTCAGGAGGAGTTGCTTTTTTCTCACTGCATACTGCTCATGGAATTAAGGGAGCTTGTAGAGGTGGTGCAGCAGGATAAGCCAAGCCTTGAACTATGGGTCTGTAGACTAGGATTCTATGCAGGTGTTGAGTCCAGAGGGCAACCCAGACCAGTCTCTCATTGTCTCCCAGCCACAAAGATAGGGTGAAGTTGATGATTACTACTCTGGATATCTCCACAAATTAGAATTAATTATTCCTCTCCCTGGCCCAGCCTTTCACATTGGAAAATCATATATCTCCTTAGTACTTCTTTAGGAGTCCATATACCCACCCTTTACCAAGAATTATTCAAGCTGGAGCTGCCTCACTAGCTTAGGTCTTTCACTCCATAGCCACTTCTGTGCATGCAGACCAAATAGAATAATTGGTACCACCATCTTTGAGAATCAAATCTGCCTTTCTAGGATGTGTGTGCCCAGTATATCCACCCTGTTTAAGACACACTCCAATGCATACATAAAGATATTGAATCCCCAAACATAGTTGGAAGAAATGCCACACACCTTTAAGTCCAGAACTATTAAGATGAAAATAGGAAGACTGAGAGACTTTCAGTCCTATATATGGTACATAAGGAAAGCTTGCCTTCACAAATAAAAACAAAAGCAAAATAGAATACAAGAGTTCATTTCCCTTGTATAATTCTAGTTTTCATAACCACATTGTTGATGAGTTACTAACATCTTTGAATGTCACTCAACATTGTAATAGAGAAAATAATGCCTACTTGATGGGTTATTGGGTAAACTAAATAAGATAATATACACAAATCATTTGCCAAAGTGTCTAGCAAATAGAAATTACTAAAAAACAACCAGTAACAGTAGCTATTATTTCCAAAAATAAAGAAAGGGCTGCCTGTATAACACTAGATGAGTAAGAAAACACTGTGTGTTAATCCATTTTCTTACACATGTGGATAGCACATAGCAACAATAGTAATACTTTTGCCACAAGACTTGTTCACTTAATTTTACCCAATATTTACAATACTGTAAAGACAAGGTGAGCATTCTCATGTGGATTGGTTGAGGTGTTCCTCAAACACCACCACTGTCTAGAAGCCTCCAATAAAATGGATGGGCTGCATGGTGAGTAGAAAGAAAAGGCCCCAGGGAAATCCATAGTATGTGATTTACCTTTTGTAGTTTATCTTTAAGCTGAAGATCTGCATTCTATAAAATATCATTGTGTGTGTCCTGTACAGTACATTCATTACCAGGCCTCAGACATTCATTGATGCTAACCAAATAACTCAAGGAATTTTGATAATAAATATAAGCCAAGTGCACATAAAAATGTTCTGAATTTTTCATGAATTCATCCCATTAGTCGAAGAAAAATCAGTTCAATTCTTTATCTGCCAATTACAGTTTTCATGCTTTTGTACTCTGCAGAATCAAGATGATGTCACATGCTGAGGTTCCAGTGGCACGTTCATCAGTAATTACAGCTCAGTGCTTGCAGAGAAATAAAGCGCAGGAGACTCAGAAATTTGCTATAGTGCCTAATAATGCTCTATTTACTCACCACAAATTGGATGGGGATTCAACACTTCAGTCATTTCACTTCCCTGCTCTGTCTTTCTTTTCATATTTCTGTCATTGTGACTGCTGGAAATAGAGGACAACATGGGGCTTTCTATTTGGGGTTCCTTTCTTGAATTCCCTGATCTTTCCCCTGTGGCTGGTAGCTTTAGTTTACCCTCACAAGAAAGAGGCAAACTAACCTTGTTCACTCTGCTCTGGCCATACTGGGTTTCCCACTGTTCCTAACATAGGCCAATAGGCCACACTCTTAGGGCATTTGCATTTGCCTCCCATCCACTGTGATGCCCCACCTCCTGAATTTTGCTCCTTTGTTTTAAAAATCTTTATTCAGACATCTCTTTCCCTGCTGAGAAATGGTGAAGAAACCAATTAATAATCAAGTTGCCTAATTTTTCCCATCTGTGAAATGGAGATACTATTGTCACAGGGTTTTTCTAAGGATCAGTGGCAATAATACATGCAAGGAGCTTAGGGCAAGAGCTGAAATGGGCACAAGGTATTACTTTTATGCCTGCTTTTGTGCTTTATAGAACCACATCCTGTTTTCTTGTATATTCAAAAAAACCTCTTAGAGGAAGAGGGAATTATTCTCATTGATAGATAAGAAAATTGAAGCTTTTGAAAAGTGAAAATTTTTATCTAATGCTCCCCACCTAAAATGGAGGAGAATAAAACATCAGTCATTGGTTTGCTGAGTCACTGCATTGTTTCTCTCTACTGTCTTAGACACAGTATATTCTCATCCATGCCATCAAGTTGACAAATGAGAATTGGGGTCCATACTGACCTCTGAGCATTACATTACTCTCATTGCTGAACAGGATCTGGGATGCAGTAAACTTCCTTGGATCTTACAAAACAAGTGAGAGGAAAAGAGTACAAAGATAGACCAAAAAGCATGCCTGGAACAACATTGGTACCAACAATTACAGAATGCTCTTACCTTTTGCAAATATGACATTGCAGGGTAATTGTTTAGAATGGGAAAGGCTTTTTCCAACAGAAGTGGTAAATAGCAAAGCCAGCCTATCACAGTCAACTAAAGCAGCACACAGTTGCTACTATGGAATCATGCAGAGAGCAAAAGGGAAAATATGAGAGAAGGCTGGAGGGGTATGGCAAAGGTATGTAGATTATGCAAGGCATCAATGGCCAAGAAAGTAAGTTGGATTTTATTTGAAGTGGGATACCAAGTTTCTAAGCAGAAGGATATTTTCTAATTTAAATTTCTAGAAGCGATCAATACTATAATAGGAAACCATACAGAATGTGATTCTATAGTGAGACAAACTAGGCTTGAATTTCAGCTCAATCCATTTGCAGACTGAATGCCTTTATTCATTGAAAACAATGATACTACAGAGCACACAGGCAGGTTTTTTTGGGTCGCTATGGAGAGGAGTATAACAATGCATACAAAATATTTAGCTTAGTGTCTGGCCCTAAGTGCTCAATATCTGTCAGTAGTAATTATTACTAGAATTGCTATAGTAATAGAAGTACTATTTTAATGTTACAGTTACAACATTAGAAAAATAAACAGGATGTAGTCCAAATCAAATTCTAGGTTAATGCTGATTGAAATACATTTTTAGACTTTTTTTTTTTTTTAGGTTTATTTATTATGTCTGCCTGCATGTATGCCTGCAGGCCAGAAGAGGGTACAGATGGTTGTGCGCCACCATGTGGTTGCTGGGAATTGAACTCAGGACCTTTGGAAGAACAGCCTTAAGAGACGGTATGATGATACTTATAAGAGAAGATGTCTCCAGCTTCTGCAAATAACTGTGGGCTTTTCTTTGTCTCTTCTTTCAAGCTTAGGACATGATCATGCTGCTGGCTGTGCCCTAGCACAGAAATGCATCTGAGTATGGAACAGGATAGTGGGTTCTATGGAATGACATAGAAAAGAAGCCTTCTTTCTGCACCCTGTATCACAACTTCCCAAGGGGCACATCCATTCCGAAGTCAGTGAGTACCTCCTCTATACCAGCTGGGCACGGAACCATTCCATTTTTTCCAGAAATATCTGAGTCATGGGCATTATGGGATAGCCTCATTGGGTCCACTTGTCATCTTACACGGTTGAAGATTAAGATGAGGCAAGTGCCAAGGCTTCTGGTGACAGTATGGCCATGGCTTTTCACTTTGCAGTCTTTGACTTAGCTATTCTTTGAGGCTTCAGTAACTGTCACGCCTACAAGGCGGGGCTGAAAGAGGACCCTGAAGACCTGAAGATCCAGATGCACCTGGCTCTCTTGGTTCCTGAACCCTGGACGATGGAGGTAGACCAAGCCGAGTTCTCCAGAGAACACCGCCTGACTGCGCTACACCTTTCCCAGACCCTGTTAATTACCCCTTCATTTGTAAGTTACCCCACAAAATAAACCTCCCTTTTAACTATGTGGAGTGACCTTAATAATTTCACCAATAATGAAGCTACCATCCTGCAAGCAGGGACAGGCTGGGATGCCAATGTGGCATGTGACTCACACATGCCCTGCTCCACACACAGAGAAAACCTAGGAGATTATAATGATGCAAAGAGATTTCTCTTTTGGCAGATTCCTGACCTCACCCAGTTCAACAGCCTATCTCATCCCAGGAATAGATTACTATAAAACAAACCATGCCATCTTGACAAAGAGAGTTTTGTCATGCCAATCAATCCTCATGTTACCTTGGTCTTCAAAAATTTTGGTACATCAGGTATATAACAACAATGACTGAAATGAAAGGCAATTAGCAACCCAACTCACCTGACCTGATGCTGTATCACCTACTTTCATGTAGTCATTTCTTCGTCCTTGATGATTCACTCACTGAAAAACCGTATATTGGGGGCCGAACATGGGTACCATGGAATATATCTGAGGTGGGATACAACTTGTTCCCATCTTTGAAAAGCTTAAATTATCAAATAAGAAGCTGGATATCATTAGATTATTATTTATTCCACAAAAAATAGTTAATAAAATCCTCCTTAGAACAGCTATCCAATTTTCTTTCCACACACTAAATAAGGGTTTTGTGGTTTGAAAGTGAAATGTGCCCCATAGGATTCCATGTCTGAACACTTGGTCTCCGGCTTGTAGCACTGTTTTAGAATGTTGCAGAACTTTTAGAAGGTGGAGCCACACTAGAGGAAGTTGTTCACTGTAAGTGGGCCTTCAGGCTTTATTACCTGATCCCACTTCCTGTTGATTCTCTCCGGATTTCAGATGCAATGTGACCAGCTACCACAAACTTCTTCTATGGCATCTTCTCCAACCATGAAGAACTGTAGTACCCCCTTTTCTCCCTTAGGTTGCTTCTGGTGAGGTATGTGGTCCCAATGAGAAAATTAATCCAGAAACTGGTACTGTGAAGTAGGGCCTTTACTGTGATCAACCTGACCAAGTAGATCATAGACTAGTGGAAATTATTTATGAGGAAAATATGTAAGAGTTTGAAACATGGGTTCAAAAAACCTAGAGCCCTGTAAGTAGAGTTTAGTGGGATATTTTGGTAGAACTCCAAAGAACCAAAAAAATGAAGATAGAGGAAGCATGTCTTATGAGAGTTTGGAAACTGAGTTAGAGCCTATTCATATTATATTCTCGCAAATAATCTGATTTTATTTGGCCCTTGTCCTAAAAAAAAATAGGACAATGAATTTTAAATGAATGAACTTGAGTCTTTAGGCCAGGAGCACAATCAGTGCCCACATACCACATCCATTGCAGCCTCAGTTGCTGGCCAGCAGGCAGGACTTCTGCAGGCAGGCCTGACCACCCCCTACAAGTCCCTGTAACCTACAATCCCCAATCCAACCCCAAAACTCACCCATCCTCTAACATCACAGCTGCTCCCTGAGACACAGACTCTGCCAGCTCCAATTTGACCAAGAGGTGATTTTTTGTTCTCCTAGCTGATCACCTCAGCCTCTAGGCTCTAGGACCAGAGGCACAACCATTTGCCCCTGACTTCTCAATGGAGACTCTGAAAGCCGGAAGGTCTAGGACAGATGTCACGCAGACATTAAGAGACCATGGATGCCAGCCCAGACTATTATACCCAGCAAAACTCTCAATCAACATAGAGTAAACAAAATACTCCATGATAAAAACAGATTTAAACAATACCTTATCACAAATCCAGGCCAACAGAAAGCACTAGAAGGAAAAATCCAACCCAAGGAAATTAGAGGCACCCATGAAATCACAGGCAATAGATAATCACATACAAACAAATCCCAAAGAAGGCAAACACACAACACTACCACCAAAAAATAACAGGAATTAATAATCACTGGTCATTAATATCCCTTAATATCAATGGACTCAATTTGCCTATAAAAAGACACAGGCTAACAGAATGGATAGAAAAACAGAATCCATCCTTCTGCTGCATACAAGAAAAACACCTCAACTTCAAAAACAGACACTACCTCAGAGTAAAGGGTTGGGAAAAGGCTTTCTAGTACAATGGATTTAAGAAGCAAGCTGGTGTAGCTATCCTAATATCTAAAAAAATAGACTTTGAACTAAAATTAATCAAAAGTGATATAGAAAGACATTACATATTCATCACAGGAAAAATTCATCAAGATGAAGTCTCAGTTTTGAACATTAATGCCACAAATACAAGGGAACCCATATATGTAAAAGAAACATTACTAAAGCTTAAATAGCACATCAAACCCATACACTAATACTGGAAGACTTAAGCCCCCTACTCTTACCAATAACGGACAGGTCTGTAAGACAGAAACTTAACAGAGAAATAAGGGAACTAACAGACATTATGACTCAAATGGACTTAATAGACATCCACAGAACATTCCACCAAACACAAGAGAATATGCCTCCTTCTCAGCACCCCATGGAACCTTCTCTAAAACTGACCACATACTTGGTCACAAAGCAAATTTCAACAATACAAATAATTGTGAGACAGGCAGTGGTGGCGCACGCCTTTAATCCCAGCACTTGGGAGGCAGAGCCAGGCAGATCTCTGTGAGTTCGAGGCCAGCCTGGGCTACCAAGTGAGTTCCAGGAAAGGAGCAAAGCTACACAGGGAAACCCTGTCTCAAAAAAAAACAAAAAAAAATGTAATAACTTCCTATATATTTCATCAGACCACCATATCTTAAAGTTAGAATTCAACACCAACACAAATTACAGAAAGCCTACAAACACTTGGAAACTGAACAATGCTCAACTGAATCACTACTGGATCAAGGAAGAAATAAAGAAAGAAATTAATGACTTCCCAGAATTCAATGAAAATGAATGTACAACATACCCAAACTTTAGGACAGTATGAAAGCAGTATTAAGAGGAAAGTTCATAGCACTAAATGCCTACATAAAGAAGTTGGAAAATCTCACACTAGCAACTTAACAGCACATCTGAAAGCTCTGGAAGAAGCAAACTCACCCAGGAGGAGAGGATGCCACAAAATAATCAAATGGAGGGCTGAAATCAATAAAATGGAAGCAAAGAGAACAGTACCAAGAATCAATGAAACAAAGGATTGTTTTTTTTGAGAAAATCAACAAGATAGACAAACCGTTACCCAAACTAACTAAAAGGTAGAGAAAGAACATCCAAATTAACATAGCAACTGACAATGAGGAAATCCAAAGAATCATCAGGTCATACTTCAAAAACCTGTACTCCACAATACTGGAAAATCAAGAACAAAAGGACAATTTTCTGGATAGGTACCACATACCCAAATTAAATCAAGACCAGATAAATAATTTAAATAAACCTATAACTCCTATGGAAATAACAGTCATTAAAAGTCTCCCAGCTAAAAAAAAAGCCCAGGGCCAGATGGTTTCAGTGCAGAAATCTACTAAAATTCCAAAGAATAGCTAATACTAATACTCCTCAAATTGTTACACAAAATAGAAACAGAAAGGACATTGCCAAACTCTTTCTATGAGGCTATAGTTACACTGATACCCAAACTACACAAAGATTCAACAACGAAAGAGAATTACAAACCAATCTCCCTCATAAACACTGATGCATAAATACTCAATAAAATACTAGCAAACCCAATCCAAGAACACATCAAAAAATCATCCATCATGAACAAGTAGGCTTCATCCCAGAGATGCAGGGATGGTTCAATATATGAAAATGTGTCAATTTAATCCATCATATAAACAAACTGAAAGAAAAAAATAACATGGTCATCTCATTAGATGCTGAAAAAGCCTTTGACAAGATCCAACACCCCTTCATGATAAAGATTCTAGAGAGATCAGGAATACAGGGAAGATACCTAAACATAATAAAGGCAATGTACAGCAAGCAGACAGCCAACATCAGATTAAATGGAGAGAAAGTCAAAGTGAATCCACTAAAATCAGGAACAAGACATGGCTGTCTACTCTCCCCAGATCTATTCAATATAGTACATGAAGTTCTAGCTAGAGCAATAAGACAACAAAAGTAGAGCAAGATGATACAAATTGGAAAAGAAAAGTCAAACTTTTGCTATTTGCAGATGATATCATAATATACATAAGTGACCCCAAAAATTCTACCAGGAATTCCTACTGCTGATAAACACCTTCAGTAATGTGGTAAGATACAAGATTAACTTAAAAAAAAAATCAGTAGCTCTCCTACACAAATGCTAACTAGGCCAGAAAAGAAATTAAAGAAACATCACCCTTTCCAATAGCCACAAATAATATAAAATACCTTGCAATAATTCTAACCAAACAAGTGAATGACCTGTATGACAAGAACTTTAAGACCTTGAAGAAAGAAATTGAAGAAGATATCAGAAAATGGAAAGATCTCCCATGCTCATAGATAGGTAGAACCAACAGAATAAAAATTGCAATCTTACCAAAAGCAATGTACAGATTCAATGCAATCCTCATCAAAATCCCAACACAATTCTTCATAGACCTGGAAAGAACAATACTCAATTTCATATGGAAAAACAGAAAACCTAGGATAACTAAAACAATCTTTTATCATAAAGTAACTTCTGGAGGCATCACCATCCCTGACTTCAAGCTCCACTATAAAGCTATAGTATAAAAACAACTTGGTATTGGCAGAAAAACCAACATGTGGACCAATGGAATCTAATTGAAGATACCAACATTAGTCCACACACCTATGAACACCTGATATTTAACAAAAAAAACTATATAATGGGAAAAAACATCTTCAACAAATTGTGCTGGCATAACTGGATGTCAACTTGTAGATGATTGTAAACAGATCCATATATATCACCATACACAATACTCAAATCCAAGTGGATCAAAGACCTCAACACAAATCCAGCTACACTGAACCTGATAAAGGAGAAAGTAGGAAGCAGCCTAGAAAGAATTGGCACAGGAGACCACTTTCTAAATATAACACCAGTAGCACAGACACTGAGAACAACAATTAACAAATGGAACCTCCTAAAAATAAGAAGCATTTGTAAGGCAAAGAACACAGTAAATAAGACAAAACTACAGCCTACAGAATAGAAAAAGATCTTCACCAATCCCACATCTGACAGAGGGCTGATCTTCAAAATTTATAAAGAACTCAAGAAACTATACAGCAAAATACCCAACAATCCAATTAAAAAATGGGTTACAGATTTAAAAAGAGAATTCTCAACAGAAGAATCCCAAATGGCTGAAAGACATTTAAGGAATTGCTCAACATCCTTAGTCATCAGAGAAATGCAAATCAAAAGGACTCTGTGATATCTTACACCTGTCAGAATGGCTAAGATCAAAAACACTGATGACAGCTTATGTTGGAGAGGATGTGGAACAAAGGGAACACTCCTCCACTGTTGGTGGGAGTGCAAACTTGTACAGCCACTTTGGAAATCAGTATGGAGGTTTCTTAGAAAACTGGAAATCAATCTACCTCAAGACCCAATGATACCACTCTTAGGCATATACCAAAGGAATTCTCAAGCATACCACAAGAACACTTGCTCAACTATGTTCATAGCAGCATTATTCCTATTAGCCAGAACCTGTAAGCAACCTAGTTGCCCCTCAACTGAAGAATGGATAAAGAAAATGGGTTACATACACAATGGAGTATTACTCAACTGTAAAAAAAACAATGACATCATGAAATTTGCAGACAAATGGATGGAAGTAGAGAATATTATCCTGACTGAGGTAACCCAGACTCAGAAAGACAAACATGGTATGTACTTACTCATAAGTGGATACTAGATGTAAAGCAAAGGATAATCAGACTACAATCCACAGCTCCAGAAAAGCTAGAAAACAAGGAGGATCCTAAGAGGGGTGTACTGATCACCTTGGGAAGGGGAAACAGAGGAGATCCTGATGAGTAAACTGGAGATCGGGGGCAATAGAGGGCAGGGGATGGGGGATGATAACATGAGGGAACAGGATGGTCGAGCTGGGGTGGGGAGGGACAGAGTTGTAGAGTAATGAAAGAGATATCTTGATAGAAGGAGACACTATGGTGTAAGGGAGAAACTTGTGCTAGGGAAATTCCCAGGAATCCACAAGAAAGACCCCAGATTAGACTACTAGCAACAGTGGTGAGGGTACCTGAACTGTCTTACCTTGGTATCATATTGGTGAATACCCTAACTGTCATCATTAGAGCCTTCATCCAGTAACTGATGGAAGCAGATGCAGAGATCCATAGCCAAGCACCAGGTTGAGTTCCAGGAGCCCAGCCAAAGAGAGGGAAGAGGGATTCTATGAGCAAGGGGGGGTCAAGATCATGATGTGGAAATTTACAAAGACAACTGAACCAAGCTCAAAGGAACTCACAAACTTTAGACCAACAGCTGTGGATCCTGCATGGGACTGGGCTAGATCCTCTGCATATGGGAAACTGTTATTATATAGCTGGGTCTGTTTGAAGGGCCCCTGACAGTGGGATCAGGATCTATCCCTGGTGCATGAGTTGGCTTTCTGGATGCCATTACTTTTGGTAAGAAAACTTGCTCACCTCTGATAAAGTGGGGGTGGGCCTTGGTTCTGTCTTAACTGATTGTACCAAGCTTATCTGTCTCCCCATGAGAGAACTTACCCACTGGAGGAGGCTATGAGGGGTGGTGAGGACAGCAGGCAGGTGGAGCGGGAGGAGGGATGAGAGGGCTATCTGTGGATGGTATGTAAAATGAATTTAAAAAAGTTTTAAATAATGAACTTGATGCCAATGACAAAAGGATGTCATTTGTGGAAGATATCTCAAGTCAGGATAGCCTTCAGGCTGCCATAGGTTTATTGTTCTGCAGTGAACTAGAATAGCAAGTAGAGTAAAAGGACACAAAGCAATATGCATTCGGGGAAGAGAAAGAGCAAGAGAAAGTTTAAAGCTGAATAAAGTGTTGTAATAGTTGAAAATGTTAGTCCCATAAAAGAAAAATCTCTTATTCTGCACTGGGGCAATGAGAAAGATCCTGAGCATCATACCTTCATATTGTGAAAGTGAGTTTATTTCAAAGGATACTACCTGAACTAAAAAGTGATAGAAGACTTCTTTGTTCAAAAACAACTGCCTAAAAAATTGATTTTGCAGATTCAGCCATCAAGACAAACAGAGACTACCATATATAGCTGTCGTCCAAGGGTACCAAACTATATCCCAATCTGGCAGCATAACTTGACAGCATCATCCATGTGTTACTAATTTTTCAGACATAAAAAAACCACAAGATTGGTTGGATTGTGGTGTCTTGTTCCACAGTTCCAGAGAGCTTGGTCAGGCAACATGTGGCAAAGTTGGAAACCTTTCAAAGGGCCTCTGAAAGGCCATTGCATGAAACATTTTTTGTTAGACTTGCTCATTTTATTTCATGCATATTTTCCCCTATGTATGTATATGTGCACCACATGCATGCTTTGTGCCCAAAGAAGTCAGAAAAGGGCAACAGATCTTCCACAACTAGAGTTACAGATAGTGGTAATCCACTGTGTGGGGGCTAGGGATAGAATCCTGGTCCTATGGAAGAGCAACAAATACTCTTAACTGCTGAGTCATCTCTCCAGGCCCTTTCAGGAAGCTTTGAAAAGGATGCCTAAGTTGTAACACAGACTCCAAGTCATTGGTTACCAGGACCATGGTACTTCCATCAAAGAAAGTTGCATGCATGAAGTGGAGCCAGTTCAAGATGGAGACTGTATGCTACCCGGAAATAGATCTAGAAGGGTAGGACTACCTAAGACCTTCGGAAAAAAGATGATTCCATCATGAGCACAATATGCAGGACATGGGGCTGTTGAATTTGGTATTGGCCCTGTTAGACTTCAGTCTTGCTTTTGGTTGATCTTTTCTTATTATGTCCTCATTGCTCCTTTTTATGTAAAATTGAAATTTTTTTCATACAATATATGTTCTGATTATGGTTTCCCTGCCCCCAACTCCTCCCAGACACCCCCCCCACTTCCCCACACATCAAAATCCACACTCTTTTCCTCTCTCCTTAGAATGCAGGCATCTAAAAATGATAATGAAAGAAAGGATAAAATAAAAACAAATCAGAATAGGACAAAAGAAACAAGCAAACAAACAAAAAAAAAAGCCAAAGAGAAAGCACAAGAAACACAGATAGACACTGAGACACACATATTTGCATGCACAGGAAAACCATAAAAACTAAATTGGAAGAGAGAGTATATAAGAGAAATAACTATAAGGAAAATAGCCTAGACAAAGCATTATAAGATGAAAACCCTCTAAGACTTTGTTTTACATTGGCTATCTACTGCTGGTATGGGGCCTGCCCTTAATTGTGGTTTGTATACTCAGTGAGACTCTGTTGTAGAAAAATAATTCCTCCTTTGCAAATGGCAGTCAGTTGGACATACCTTCTGGGTTAGGAATTGGGGCTTGTGTCTACTTCCCTGCTCAGTACTGGAACCCTATCTGGCTTAGACCTGTGCAAGTCCTGTGCATGCTGCCACAGTATCTGTGAATTCATATGTGCATCTGTCCCGCTGTCATTAAAAGGCCTTATTTCCATGGTGTCTTCCATTTCCACTAGCTCTTACAACCTTTCTGCCTTCTCTTCCGCAAAGTTCCCTGAGCCCCAAGGAGAGAGATTTTGATGGAGACATTCCATTTAGGACTGAGTATTCCAAGGTCTCTCATGCTCTGCACATTGTTCAGCGGTGGGTCTCTGCATTTGTTCCTATCTACTGAAGAAGGAAATTTCTCTGGTGATGGCTGAGCAAGATATTGATCTATGAGTATAGCAGAATGTCATTATAAGTCATTGTATTGCTGTGTTCTTTTTTGAGAACAGTAGCATTTTGTTTTCTGCTAGATCCACAGCCTATCTAATTGCAGGTTCTTAGCTACCCAGGCAGTGCCAGGGATGGGCTCCATCTCATGGAGTGGGCCTTAATTCTAATCAGCTAATGGTTCAATCAGCTAGTTATTACCATAACTTTTGTGCCACTCTTACACCAGCATTTCTTGCAAGAAGGTCACCATTGTAGATTGCAGGGTTTGTAACTGGGTTGATGTTTAACTTTCTCCTTTGACAATGTGCAGAGTACTTTTCAGAACCATAAACAGCAGTCAGTAGGGGTGAAGGTCGTTGGTAGACCAGTGAGACTTCTCCATCTGTGTTCAATGGTAGGCCACCATAAACCCCTGTTCCTTTAAATGGGTTCTTTTCCTGGCATTTGGTTATAGAAAAGTAACCAATAAAATATGTATGTACATCATTGTCTCCAAATTATTTCCTTCCTTTTCCCTTGACCTCACTGCAATTACTGTTCAGAACAAGTTTACCTGAGACCCCCATGTTACAAATTGCAATGCTTAATTCTTAGTCCTTGTCAAAGCTGTGGTATCTTCAATGTTGTTAGTTTACTTAGTGGCCACTCTCTCTTCCTTGAATCACCTTCTTGTCTGCTAGTTTTCTTCCATCTTCTCTTTTTTTCATTTCATTTTACTTCTTGGGCTGTATACTTTGTCTCATACTCAATGAAGTCTTGTCACAAAATTCTGGGCAACATATCTCTCATAATATATTTAATTTTATCATTTATCATTGACTTTCATGTCATTTCTTTGGGGAGGGGAGGAAGCTATGAGTAAGTGAAGTCCTGAGTAAATGTATATTTCAACACGGACACAGCCTGTCAAGAACCCCAAGATCTCAGACCCAATGGGCACAGTCATTACCCATATGGGCCAGGTTCAAGAGGGCTTGGCAAAGTTCTTCCCAAGGATCCAAGTATGAGAGTTTTATGAATGATTGATCAGTGTTCATAAAGACTAGCAACTGCAGCTTCTTTCTCCAGGATGTTTACAACCTAGATCCCTAGCCTACAGAGACCACCTACAGAGGTGTCTTACTGAGACAGCTAACTCCCAGATGCTGTGGTCTGCTAGTAAACATGTTGAGGTTCCAAGTTGCTGAAGTAGTGGTAGCAGAAGCCTCCCTAATGCCAGCTTCATTGTCTGTGTGTCTGTCCTTTCTTCATTCCCTTGCCGCCCCTAGCCAGGGTTCCAGGAGCCAAGCCACACAGGCCACAGCAACTTCTAATGTAACATCAGTACCAATCTACTCTAATGCACAATCATCTCTTATCTACAGGAGCTTTCCAGATGGTTCCATCCTCCTTTGTTCTGTATATTCTCAACACAGAAGACAGATTGAGCCAATTCAAGTCCACATCAAATTATGCTACTGTGCTAGCTAGTGTTATGTCAACTTGACACAAGCTAGAATCATTTAGGAAAAGGAAACTTCAATTTAGAAGATGTCTCCTCAAGATAGGCTCCATGAGCAAACATTTGGGCCATTTTATTGAATAATGATGACTATAGGTAGGCCATGCTCATTAGGAGCCAAGTCAATGAGGTCAGTGCTACCCCTGGCAGGTAGTCCTGGATGGTATAAGAAAGCAGGCTGATCAAGCCAGTAAGCAGCACTCTTCCACAGCCCCTGCTTCAGTTCCTACCTCTAGGTGCCTGCCTTGAGTTCCTGCCTCAGTGTCCCTTGCATGATGGACTATAAGGGGTAAGACTAAATAAACCCTTTCCTCCACAAGATTTTTATGCCCATCATATTTAATCACAACATCAGAAACATAACTAAGATAACTATTTTCTGTTGGATGATATCATCTCTTTGTAAAAGCCAAAGGTGTTAAAGCAACCTTAAAAGCCCCAATTATCTCAGCATCACTTCCATTCTCTGAATTTATCTCCCACTAGGCTTATCCTTGTTCTTAAATATACTTATGCTAGTCCTGTGCTATTCCCTCAGTTACATCAGGTATGATCCAACATCAGGACATATATACAATCTTTAAATGTTCTACAACCAGATAGATGCCAATCTAGATTTCTCATTTCCTTCAGGTCTTTACTCAAGATTCTTCTGCCTAGGCCACTGACTCTAAACTTTTATCTCTCCAACAATATTATCTCATCTCTGTTTTTCTTTTATTTTTATTCTCAGAATTTGTAATCTAACATATTATATGGTTTAGTCAATTCAAGATAGCATAGCAAAATATCATAGACTAGACATCTTAAATATAATATATTTATCAGAGTTTTTAAGGGTATAAAATGCAAGATCAAGATGCAGACAAATTAGAATTCATTTTGAAACCTTTTCTTTTGGCCTATAAACAGCACTAATAACTTTGTGGCTCACATATGTACCCTTTCCCTTATCAGGGGAATGGGATGGAGAAACCTCTTGAGTGTCAGCAGGTTTTGGAAGAGCACTAATCCCATCAGACCAACGCCCCATTCTCATGGCCTCATCTAAACATAATTATTTCCTCCAAACCCCATTTCTAAATTCCATCACATTTTGGCTTTGGATTTAAACCTATGAATTTGTGGGAAGACACAAACATTTATTATATGACATTGCATACATATTCCATAGTATGTCTTACTAATACAGTCAGTAACATCACATATACAATACTAAATGTCTGACTATTCTTGCTTATCATTTGCCTTCCTTATTGGAATGATGTTTTTATAAAGTTTAGGATTTGTATTTGCTATGTTTACTATTTTAATCCCTGTGTTTTCAGTAATACTTGGCAATCGGTATGGACTCAATAAATATTTACTGATTAAATGGATGAAATAAGCAAATTAATTGCATTTTGATGTAAGCACTAAGCAGCAAAGAAACAGACTGATTGACCAGAATGGAGGCCATCAACCTTGGCTGGCTGTTCAAATCACAGTAGGAAGTATTTGAAAATACAGATGCCTAGACTTCAACCTCCAAAATCCTGCCTTACTTGGTCTAGAAGGGGTCTGGTCTTGTTTTATTTTTTGATGTTCTCTAAGTGGTTCTCAATGCGAAGCAAAGCTGAGAACCAATGAGTTTGAAACTAACTGGAAACATGAGAAGCTACTGAAAATAAAATACACAGGGAAGATTTAATCTTCTTCTGAGATGGTATCATTTATATAGAAACTTGGAAGAAATAATGAAGCACAGGCAATTTGGGAGTCAGGAGGGGAGTTCAGTTCCTAGCGGAGGGTCAGAGTAAGAGTGAAAGCATTGGAGTCCAATTGAGTTTGGTGTGTTCTCAGAACAGAAGGTTATTGTGGGTGGTACAAAGCAGGAAGAAAGAGTGGGGGCAAGATGAGATTAGAAAAGTACCCAGGAACTACATTATGCTGGGCTCAGCAAACCATGCAAACTTAAACAATATACTTCCCGAGATGAGAGCTGTGAGATTTTTGAGGATGATGTGATCTGATTTACTGTGTTGCATAAAGGCACCAGTAAACACAGAAAGAACCCAGGAGGATAATTTGGTAGTCTAAGAGCCTGAGCTGGGTTAATGGCTAAAGATGCTTCCTGCTGTCTAGATGGCAGAAATCTGAGAGTGGCATACAAATCCACTTCACTCAGGAAACTCACATAGATGGCCAGTGGTTCCAGAAAATTTCAACATTTCAGAACGTAGCTAATTCTGTAACCCGTGGATTCCGAGGTTGGACTCTGCATGCTCTCATTTGCCCAGGCCTTCCTAGATGATCAAGTAATGGAAAAGGAGCTATCTACCTAGCAAATAATCTAATGTGAAAGAGATTTTTTTTTTTAATTAATAGCATTTTTCATGTATAAATTTTAAAGAACCCCACTAATTTGCAGTACTTACTCTTTTCTAGTTTCTGGGATATTAAGACATGAACACACATAGAAGTCACAGAAGAGAAAACAAGTATCCAAAGGGAGCTATAAACAAAAATCAATAACTGCTATCTTTTGCTTGACACTCACCTTATGCTGACCACTGTCACATGCTTTGCACATACTCCCATGTAGTCTCTATCAAAACTCAATGGTGTATGACATCCCATGATAGTGATGACAATAATAGTGACTAATATTCACTGAGTGCTTAGTACCAGCCAATTATTAAGCAAGGTGTTTTGAAATATATTACTTAGGTAAATGTTCATTCTACAGATAAGGATAACTATGGCCAGACAGGATAAATTATTTATCTCAAATCACAGAACTAGGCAGTTGCAGTTCAGAGAGTCCAACATCTTAGATCTTAGATCTTAGAGTTAAAAGAATTCACAGCAGATGGCTCCTATATTGCTCAGAAGATACATGTTTACAGTGAACAGGCCATGGCAGAATACACATGTGGAGATCAGAAAGAAGGGCATCATGAGAGGGCTAGAAAATGGCCCCACTTGGTTGGAGTTGAGGGTGTATAATGGGGAATAATGGTTCATTGGCAAGGTAGTTCTGCCCCTCAGTAATCTTAATCACATCACTTGTGTCAGTCAGGACCTATACCTCCTATCAAAATTGTCACTCAGCTCTTCATCATGAAGTACTTGACTTTTTTAAGTCTCCATCTCTCAACACTCATCAGAAAAGCTTCTTCTTACAGCAGATGGTGATGAACATAGACACCCACTACAGGTCAATGTGCACAGAATAAGAGACTTAGGAGTCTAAGTGGGATATCTGTAGTAAACTTTACTCTCAAAGCTCAGGGTAAGTTAGTAGAAGAGGGGACAGAATGATTGTAAGAGGCAGAGGTGGTAGATTACTTCAAGAAAACAGTGCTTTCTGGACAGGGTGGATGCACATATGAATGGTATCACAATAATTAGGGCAGCGTGCATAAGCTTAAGTCAAACAAAATCCCAATGTGGAGGAGGGGAATTAGTCATGAAGTCCCACCCATAGCCACAGAGCTATTGCCATTTGATGGCTTCTGGGAGAGAGGGAGAGTCAATTTTCTCTAATAGTATATCCTCTAGTACATTGACCACACTCCAGAGTAAGACATCCCAGAGTAGATGGCCAACACAAATTGGACTTGATGGGCTTTTTAAATGAGAAAGACAGAGAAAGAGGCAAAGAGAGAACATGAAGTTGGGTGAATAGGGAGGTAGGGGTGGTTATGGGAGAAATTGTGGGAGTAGTAAATTTGTTCAAAATACATTGTACACAATTCTCAATGAAAGAATAAAAGTATCAAAAAGATTCATAACTTCACTCCAAGTTACAACAAAGAATACACTGTCCAGTTCAAACCTTGATGAATAGTAAGTTGGCTCATGATAAGTTAGTAAACTGATAGCTTTTCAATCCTATTTTTCTTTCTTAGGTAGAAATGGCTCTTGGGCATTTAGGGTACTGACAAAATATTTTAAAAAAAGACAAGAGCATGAAGAATCTCAGCAATGCTCATCATGCCAACAAAGAAAGTGCATCTCACAATAGTATGTGTAATAGTATGTGCCAATGATCTAAATACCTATCAATATCAGGTTGGTAAGACAAAGTAAGAAACAGCTACAAACAATAACACTGTATTTTAGAAATAAAATAAAACTGTGTGGTCTGACAGAAAAAAAAAAGATGTTTCCAAAATATGTTAAGTGTGTGTGGGGGGGGTGATCCTAGAGTTGTTTATATATTCATCAAACTAGCCGAATATATCTAACAGAGTGCCAGAATGATATATGGACTTTCAATTTCAGTGTACACTATTGACCTTTATAGCAAACCCATAATACCTTTGTAATTAGAAAAATAATACTCATATTTCCATTGTGCAAGATAAGACAAACTTCCTTCTTAGATTATCCTTATCCATCTTGTCTTTTATAACACTATCAGTGTTCATATGTTGGATTCAGTAATGCATTGCTAATTTTCTCCTATAACTTTCCCATGAATGAACAGAAATAAAACAATAATGTCTTAACCAAACTATAATATAACTCAATGGAGTGGCAATTGATTAAAGAATTTTACCCACAGCATAGGTGGCAACCAGTAGAAAAGTCTCCAGAGAAGAACCACGGGGCTTTTCCAACTTCATTAATAATTTAAATGGTATATAAAATGTACTTACCACGTCTGAAGATGACTCAAAGCTGGCAGAGTATCAGATACGTTGAAGAACAAAATTGAGATTCAAAGTGAACTAAGATGGGCTGAGATACCAGGCTAAAATTTAAAAAAGGTGAAATTTAAATAAGACAAAGAAAAATTACTCAACAAAAACCTTCAAAATCTATTTTGTGACCCTGGGAAAAAGGACAGTATCTCAGAAGCAGCTCACATACAAACTGACCAAGCAATCAAGAAAGGTTTACAGTTTGACTGGACCCACAAGCATAATTTGAGCCAACAGTCCAATGAAGGTAGCATATTTAGCTGGTAAAGTGCTAGAGTATCATTTTAGGATGTATTAACTAAAGTACTATTTCTAGATCTGAAACATGCTTGTTGTCCTGCAGCCTAACATTCCTCCCTTAGTATCACTTGTTCAATTCTAAACAGCACATTTTTAGAGGGTCACTGAAAAAATGTAACACCCCCCAAGAAGAGACAGAAGATTGAGGAAAAAAACAAAACAAAACAAAAACACAGCCCATAGCAAGAAAAGGTTTGGAAGAGACTTGGAACCTGTGAAACAAGATGGTTATATACAGTGCACTCACTTGCCTTCAAATCTCTACTGCTTTCATTTGATACCCCCTTTTCTTGGATGACTTTGGCGAAAAGACCACTGCTACCAGGTGGTGGCAAGAAGGCAGGTTGCACAATAAGCCAGTCAGAAAGCTTTTCTGACCTTGAGAAGGTCTTGCTGGAAGCTGGGCCAGCTGATAAGGCGAGAGGATTTCAAATCCTAGCTGCATGAACTGATACCAGGGGCAGAATTGTCCTAATAAGGTCTCTTTCAGCTCCAAGGGACTACATTTCTTTTCCTGAGTCACTGTGATATGGTTCCTTTCTCTGTGCCCCCTACTGTACAATGAATCCACACTCTGCAATCCACAGAGTATTAATTAAGGGCAATGTTGTAGGACTTGTTGGACTTGTATCTCATTTACTAATGTTCCAGGCTGACTGAGGAGTAGAATCCCACTGCTTAGAGGAGGGGCAGATGACTGAGATACGTCAACTCAAGTTCTTACTTGAAGGAACTTCTTCATTTCTTTCTACCTCACTTCAAATAACAGTTATTACATTAACTAAAAAGCCCTAAAACACCCATGCTGTGAGATAATGCTTTTGTACACTGGTTTAATAAAACGCTGATTGGCCAGTAGCCAGGCAGGAAGTATAGGCAGGATAAGCAGACAAGGAGAATTCTGGGAAGAAGAAGACTGAGTCAGGAGACAACAGCCCACTGTCCTGGGAGCAGCATGTAATGGCACACAGGTAAAGCCACAGAATACATGGCAATGTATAGATTAACAGAAATGGGCTGAGTTTAAGTACAAGAGCTAATCAGTAGTAAGACTGAACTAATGGCTGAGCAGTTTTAATTAATATAAGCCTCTGTGTGTTTACGTGGGTCTTAGTGGCTGCAGACAGGGTGGGACACAGAAAAACTTTCAGCTACACACTTGGTCTTAGTGACTTATCTAATCTCCTATCCCATTATCCTTTCCCTTCTTTAAATTCACTTCTGCAACACAGACTTCTAGGTACTCTCTGAAATGGCAAGCACACATCTGACTTGGAGACAGAATCCTTGCTGTTCTTTCTGCTTATAACATTTCTCCTTGAGGTGCCTACATGGTTCACACTAGCACCTCCTTCAAGGCTCACCTCAGATCACCTACTCAGTGAGACTTTCTCTGATCACTCATTTGAAATCTATATTGTGCATACACGCTGACAATTCAAATCACTTCACACATTTAATATGATGAAATATTGGTTTTGATGGTTTATTTTAGTTTCTTCTCTCTTTTGGACTGTAAGTTATTTACCTTTGGACATGTAGTTCTATGTCTGATGTGTGTGTTTGTTGGCGGGGGGGGGGAGATACTCAGCTTCTAGAATACTGGCAAGCCCATAGGAAGTGCTCAGTAAATACCTGAAGGACTGCATCCCAAAACCATACTTTTTTTCTGATCTGATTATCTCAACAACAATCATGTGCTAGTAAAAACATCAAATTTTAGTTGAATAAAAAAAAAGGAATTTCAGTTTTACAGCTAGCTTCCAAACTGACAACAAGAAATTTAATACTGTGTAGGAAGATTAGAGATGTTTTTGTGTATTTTTTCTCAATTTTCTTGATTTGTCATGCAACTATATCACATTACTGATTAACTGATGATAATAATTATAGTAGCTAATATCAACTGAGTGATAACAATATACTAGCATTGTGATAAACACTTTACTTGACTAAGACATTTAGTCCCTACTGTAGTCCTTTGAAGTTGGCACTACTAAAGTTCCTATCTTAAAGACCAGAAAACGGAAAAGAAAGGCAGTATCAAGTCCTGGCCATGGTCACACAATTGATGTCAGAAAAATTTCAAGGTGCATGTTATTAACCTTTGTCACCAATGTAAGATGGAAAACTGATGATGATGATGATGATGATGATGATGATGATGAAAATAAAGCTAGTGTTGCTAGTCTTAATCATGCATCAGGAGCTATGCTGATTGTCACACACCATTTCATTTAAATCTTGAAATAACCCCAAGACAAATATTACTATTATATGACTATTTTTTAGTCCTAAACTACCTGTAATGTACTCAGCTATTCACAGCCCCACTTAGCATTTGCCTTGGTTTAATGAGACACATGCTTTGATTCCCTTTATGCTCAGTAGACCAGCAGGGAAGCTGGAAAAGCTGTGAATAGCCTCTTAGTACTACTTGAACTTTGCACATCTTGGATAATAGGCCTCCAGAACAGTTGAGGATTTCAGACCTCAGAATACACTTCTTGCTTGTGTGCTTCCCTGATTCCCCTGCCAATTGCATTCCAAAGTATAGTTGAAATGCAGTTTTCTCCAGAAATCCATCTTTGACCTTTCTGCCATTATCTCTCTCTCCTCCCACTGGCTTCTCTCTCTCTCTCTCTCTCTCTCTCTCTCTCTCTCTCTCTCTCTCTCTCTCTCTCTGTGTGTGTGTGTGTGTGTGTGTATCTATCTATCTATCTATCTATCTATCTATCTATCTATCTTTAGTTCATATACTACAATCACCCTCAGCTTTGTACTGCTGGCTTTCTTTCCATTCAGCTGAAGAAAGCAGCTGAGTCCTGTGCTCATTGGAATGTCCCAAGTCAACAATTTTCATGTAAATAGTAGATTCTTAGTAATTATTGTGTTGATTTAGTTATAATGTCATAGTTGCACAAATGTTCTTTTTTTAAGGCACTCTCATACATATTATCTCACCTTAGTCTCAAGCAGACCTGAGAAATAAGAAAAACAGGTCCGATTTTTCTCATGTTGCTAGTTAAAAAATAGAGAGCCAGGCAGATTGAATAAGTTGTCTAAAGTCACATATCTGAGAAGTGAGACTAGCTCCGGGGACATTACACCCTGGAGTCTTTATACTAGACCACACTAATTCCACAGAAAGATGCTGCTGGTGCAAGAAATGCTAATACACTTCCTATAATGATTTTGTCTTGATTCATTCATTGGAGCAAAGACAATACAAAATGCCAAGAGGCAATCTCCTCAGTGAAGAAGGAGAAGGAAGGTAAACTCATCTACTCTGGTGAGAAGTGCCTAGAGCTTAGCAGCTGAACAGTGAAATCTCCATTATAGTCTGTGTGGAGGAGACTGGAAACTGAAAGTTGTCTTCTACACATGGAAACTATTTCAACCTTCAGTATAAAGGAGACCACCTAGCAGACAGTATGGTGAATGTAAAATGTAAAACTAAGATGCTACAAACTATGGGTGTGACAATGGGGAAGGCTCCTAACCTGTCTGATGCTGTACTTTCTCTTTAGGAGACTACAAATTGCAAGGCCACTCATAGCTTTAATGTTTCATAAGTTTAGGACACATACATCTATGATCATAATTTTTATGATCCATTGGCTCATTCCTGAATTGTAGACAGATTAACTTTGGTATAGTGTGGAAAATATTTTCAGATATTTAATAGACATGGGAAGGTGAAATGACTTTTGCACCAATATACAGATGTCAAAGTACTCTACAAAAAATCTGATTTTAAAAAATGGGAATATGTAAGCTATTTGTGGTACTACATGCCTGTAATCCCAGCACTTGGGAGGCTGAAGCAGAAGATGAAAAATCTAAGACTAATCTATGCTACTATTGATACTTGTCTCAAAGCAGGGAGTACCAAAACAAAGCAGGCAGAAAGACTTCAAATAAACTTATTTTTAATTTCCCTAAAGAAAAGATCTGGACACATAAGGTTTACTCATGTGTTTACTGCTTTCACTAGTGTAATAGGTTAGTGTAATAAATACCTCGGGGAAAATAGAAAGCCAAGTAGGAAGTTAACAGTCCCAAAATGATGTGGCAAGGCCAACAGTTATATAGATGGTGTACAGAGGGGCTTCAGTGTTCAAATGACCACATTGTCACAGGTTCCATGTCAATTAGAACTAACATTGCTTGCTCCTTTTCTGTAAACTTCATGGATGAAAAGTTAACGACATAGTATCTTCCATATACCAAGTACACACGATGCATGCTGATGTCAATCAAAACAATCCTTAAGGCTGAGGAAATGACACAGTCAGTAAAAGACTTGCAGCACATGCATAAGGAAATGAGTTCAGATCCCCAGCACCTATGTCAAAAGCTGGTTGTTGTGTAAACCTGTAATACTAGTGCTGGGGAGGTGGAGACAGGAGGATTCCTGAGGCTGGTCAGCTGGTCTTGCCAAATCAGTGAACTCCAGTTTTAGTGAGACATTGTCTCAAAAAATAATATAGAGAATGATAGAGGAAGATCATCAGCTTCTGGCATATGTGCATACATACCTCTCATATGCATGAATATGTACACACATATACCACATACACATATGATTAACAAACAGGATTTCATCTAGTTTTTTATTTCATAAAGGTGGAGTTTCCAATAGAAAAAGTAAATATCAATATCTGGAAGAGAGACAGGAGAAGAGTGTTCAGAACTGTTTGGACAGATGTTTGGCTAATGAAGAGCAACTGAACATCCCCAATAAAGCCAGATGCATTTCCTATGTAATGGGGTCGATATAATTAGCCTGATACACATAGCCAAACCCCTAAATTACCCTTACATGGTAGGCCAGAGCCATTACAAGGTATTAGAACTCAATTCTAATTAAACAATAGCCAACTCTGTTGACCCAAGTGTAACATGGCAAAGACGGGGAGGGAAGAGAAATGAATCACAATGTATTCTCTTTCTAGTAATGTCTAGTCTAGTTTAGGACTTGACAGATTATTTCTCTGGATGACAGTTTATCCAAATGAGAAGTGAGCATTTCAAACACGTTGGTCATGATCTACAGTATGATCAAATATTACTTCCTGAAATAGATATGATATACACGTATATGACTGTATGTCCATCTATACATACATAAACTATGTATTGATGAACTATGTATAACTGTGTAAAATTACACATATACATGGAATATGAAGCAAAATTCATCTTTACTATGTACAGTGCATACTGTTGTTACCTCCCACTTTTGTTGCTTGTTGAAGTTGATTTCCTGGTGAGTAACAATCCCATGTGAAAATGCTGTTATTGACCAAGAGTTGCCAAATCTGCCCCACATCCCAACCTATTAAGGTCTGTATTAAAGTACTAAATACATTTGGTGAAAAGGGCATGCTGCAATGGAACCCAGAGACTCATACCTGTGAGGCAAACAAGCCACTGATTTGCATCTGCATTTCCAAAACATAATTTTCTACTCCTTTCCAAACCTATGGGATCAACCAGAATTTCGAGTACAATAATTCATGAATCTACACACACATACACACACACACACCAAGGACCAGCTGTAAATTATCATAAAGACCTCTCAGAACCAGAGGCAAATGACATCAACAACAATTGCTGTTATGCCAGTCTTACCAGCGTAAGAGATTTCCATTCATTATCTAACTGAAGTCTTCATGATAACCCCATTTCATAGGTGAGGAAACTGAGTCTTAGAGCACTTCAGTAATTTGCTGGAAGGGAGACAGGGAAGATAAGACAGGGGCAGCAGTGTGATTTTTTTCCATGATTGGATTATGAACCTACTGTTTTTTCCATATTGCGTATTCCCATATCCCCCCTTACCCCCCAGGAGCATATTCAGAGGCCTTGGATCTGCCCAGAGTGGTCTATGTTATTCTGAGTTTACAATCAAATTGCACAATCCTCCCAGGTAAAGATCAGTCATAAAACAGCAATACTTATCTATGCCATTCATTGAGGATTTTTGTTTCTATGGAATATGTGGGTTTACACTTACACCTTTAGTTATACTGTAATTGTGGAGGACAGAGAAAAACAGGCTCAATGAGCAGAAACAGCTTACCCAAATCCCCACAGTAAGATACAGCCAAGCTGCCACAGTGTGACTCCCTTCCCTTCCGGCAGGGCCTAATACTGCACTTGGGTGGGCTTTCTCAAGAGCCCCTTATTCTAAGCTTAGCTCCCTTTAAGGCAGAAGAGATAGCTTGCTTTCTGCCTTCCTCCACAGAGAATTTACACCACCAATTTCAGAAATGCATGAGCTCTTCTACACTGCCTGAGGGACAGGTTGCCCCGACCTCAAGGAGGCTGTGCTGAGGACTGGCTGCATTTCTATTTCTGTCCTGCAATTTGTAAAAAGCTCTGCACTATACTTTAAAGAAAAAATCATAGATTTCTTGATAAAGGGAAAAGGCTCCATCCCTCCCACAAAGGCAAAATGCCACCAGCCACTAGCAAAACAGCCCATGGAAGTCTCTGTGGAGCGAAATGCTTTGAGCCCACAGCTGAACTACATGGTGTGGTGGACTGGATGACAGAAAGAAGTTGGAGGGATATTATTGGTCCCCATTTCATCTCCTCAGCTGAAGCCCTCCCTCCATTGAGAATATCGCCTCTGGTTTTTGCCACAGAGAAGGGTGTCTTTTACAGTGTGTATGTGATTATGTCATGAATGACTAGTTATTTATTAAACATTGTGTCAGTTCTAACATTTTTCTTTATCCATTCCCCTTCACTATGTAGATCTTTTTCTTTTGCCCCTTAACAGTCCTTCAGCAAACCACACACACACACACACACACACACACACACACACACACACACACACACACACAAAATAAAAGCGGAAATTAGCATTCTTATCTATAAAATGAATAAGCTGAGTCAGAAGGTCTACTGTTAGGGCCATTCACTGCTTCTAGGATTCTGTTCAAATATGCAGAGAAAGACCCAAGCGTTGTCTGTGAAATGGCATTATGGCATTTCAGGTATAGTTCATTAACAGTAAATTAATTTCAAATTGTATGTGTACATGAGCACAGGAGTGCATATCTCTCTCTCTCTCTCTCTCTCTCTCTCTCTCTCTCTCTCTCTCTCTCTCAGAGGGGGTTGAGATAGGGTCTCTAGACAGCATTTCCTCCAAATCTAATTGTGACTGAAGATGATCTTGAACTTGTAATCCTCCTGCTTCAGCCTCACAAGTACTGGGATTACCTGTACAGGCTTGCACTACCAAGCCCAGTTTGTTTGGTGCTGGGGTGAAATCCAAGGGCTTATGTACAGTATGCAAGCACTGTACCAAGTGACAGCTCTGTCCTCCAACAGGTGGGTTTTGCTGATGATGGGAGCTCAGTTGTTCAATAAAAGGGAAATAAGTTTTGCCCAGGAGCATTCTGTCATCCTCACGAAGACCTCCACTGCCTTTTCCCATCCTTGGTGCGGGTTTTCATTCTCTTTATTGGCAGCTAGGGCCATAAATCCTGGCTAGGCAGTTACCTATTCTCCAAGTGTCAATGTCTCTCTCCGTGGGAAAGTGGTGAGTGCAATCCAGCCTGGTAATGACCGAGGTGTCAACACCATAGCGTCCAAGCTAGTGCCATTCTCACCTCAGGAGAAGCATTCTGTTGACATCAAGAAAATCCAAAGGGGTGTGAAATTTGCCTTGGGGCTGCAACTCCCTTTCAGTTTGTCAAAACTGGCTCAAGAGTTGATGCTTTTGTAGATTTTAAAATCATTAATGCATAAAATACCTCAGGTTCTTAATCTGTATTGTCAATCACCCAAGTGTCTCCTTTCCTAGTGGTGTTGCTAATGAGATCTCTGTTTGCTCTTGCTTGCCTACATAGCCCATGCCCTATTTCACCAGCTTCCCACTGCTTGGTTCAAGAGAGTGGGATGGATGTGGAGGGTTGGGGATGCTTCCAGGATGTTTTGAACAACAACAACAAAAAATGAGAGGAAATGAAGCATATTCTCTTTCTTCTACAGTACTTCAGAGTGATTCACGTCAACCTGCTTGTGTCTGAATTCAAGTCACTCTATATCCCAGGACTGAGCATGCTCACAGTCAAATAGTGATGATTTTAGTCGCATAAGGTCACTATGGAGAGTAAGTGAGTAAAGAGCCTAGAGCAAATCTCAGTACGTGTGAATATCTCAATAACTGCCGATTATGCTGATTATGGTTCTTCCTAGCTAAACTGGCCTTTAAGCTTTCTGTTTCAAATGACTATATTCTGGTTATCTCTTTTTACCAAGGGATCTGAAATCACACTAGACACAGGGCTGAGATTATGTAAATCTTAAAGCCCCTGGTGGAGAAGGAATTGATTGTAATTGTCTGTTTCCTGTTTATGTACTTATTCAGCAAATATTTATTGGCTACTCATTGCATGCCAGGTAGTATATTAGGTGATGAGAACATAATGGTGGCCAAAGTCCTTAATTAATAGGGTCAGCACTCTAGAAAGGAAGACAGATAGTAGAGAAATATAATGGACAAGACATGGATCAACTTAGTGACATTAAGAGATAGAACATATAGGGTTAGAGAACACAGTGAGAGGGAAAGGAAAAGGAGATAAGTCTACAGAGAAAGGCAGCGAACAGACCATTCCAGCTTTGCAGTGTGCCTTTATCCTAAGACTATTGGAATGCAAATTGGATTTGAAACAGGGAATCAATATACTCAATGTTTTAAATGTTGGGTCAAGCCCACGGTGATTGTTATTTGGAGTCGGGATTGTCCAGAAGCCTGTTATACGCTGGTGTAAAGATGCTCCCTCCTCAGATTGAAAACAACAGTGTTAAGGCAGTCTTTTCTAGTCAGTGCTAAATCACATTTAAGTCCTGCCAGGGCATTCATCCAAAGGATGGTAAGCAGCGGTCTCCCTTGCACATCTCTTGTCACTGGAATACATGTATCATCAAAGCATTTTGTGCCCCACTGTTTTACCTCCTCCCAACTGCAGATGGAAGGGACAGGACGTCATTCTGGCAGAGCAATGGGCAATGGAAGAACGAAGTGACTCAGGGTTGAGGCAGGACCATTTGTGTGTGCCCATGAGTGTGGATATTTGCATGGGCTTTCCCAAGTAAGTTTCAAGGCAATACACACGGGAACACTTTTGTGCAGGGACAGAATTTCTTCTGCAGTTCTCAGGCTTAGAGCCAAGAAATTCAGAATGTCTGTACCCATCTGCACAATTTTAAGTAAGTCAGTATGTGTCTGTGATATAAATGGCCCAACCATAGCTATGGTTTCCTGAACATCCATCCATTGCAAGCTGAAAGCAAGAGTGGAAATGATTAGGAGGCCATTGCACTGGTTAAGGCCAAGGAAATGGAGAAAAGTGGCTAAAAGAGGAACCTATTTTGAAGTTAAGTCAACCAGATTGCCTGGGGTCTAGGATGTGATCTTAAAGGGAATAAAAGAAACTGAAGAGAACAATAGGGAGTTTGAGCCAAGAAAGCAGGTGAGCAGAATGCATTTGCAGAAAATTCCTTCACAAGTCCTGCTATGAGCAAGCAATGATTTATGCTGTCCATTTAAGTAGCCAGCTGAGCAATCTCTGTGTCTTAAGCTCCTTCTCCTTAAGACAGCTATTCCTCACTAAGGATTTCAAAACATTTATCCAGGAGGCCCAGGAGAAATTAGTAATCCTTGATATTTAGATACTTATCTTTGCCTCAGAAGGCTTCTTCTGGTTCCTATTTGACTCAAGGAAAAATAATGATTTCAGCTTGTTCCAACCTGTTTCTCCAGGTTTCTTATCGACAGCATTCTGATACTCCTCTCTCTTTCAGTTTCTCATCTTTTCCAAATATCCCTTCCTGGGTTGCTTTTTTAAAATAAGAACCCCAAAGTCTTCCTCCATAGGAAATGTACCTTCATTCAAGGACAAGGATGTTCCATGGACCAGTTCCAAACAGCCCAGAATTCCATGACTTCGCCAAATCCCTCTGTACCATAAAAGAAAAAAGGTACTTGGGGCAATAAGCAGAGCCAAGTAAGCTGAGAAAATGAGCCAAGTGCTGAGAAATTAAGGAAGCAATGCTGACGAAGGGGAAAAAAGAATTAATAAGGAACTCCTAAGGTCATTGTGATGCCTTTGATTGCATTAGCATGTAGTAGCAGAAGTCTACAGATTGATTAGTGCTCCCACAGAAGAGAACAAATGTAGCGTAGCAGTATGGCTATCCAGAGCTGCATCTTCCTTAGAGAGAATCCATGCTGGCAGGTGCCAGGCCCTCCTTACTCCTGGGCCAGACACATTTCCTGTAACTCACTACTTCCTGAGATAGGGATCATATGGGCAAGGCTTAGCACCTTTAACAACTTTAAATCTGCCTCCTATACATGGTGCCCCTGAGTCACTTTAGATCATTCACCTCACCACCTCCAAGTATCCTATTTAGATGGCCTGGGACAAGCTTTAGAGGGAGAGATCGCTTCTGCAAACCTGCCTGAGTCTTTGGAGCCTGTCCTTGCCCCATGTGCCCTGGCTGTGACTCATACTTCCTATAACTCCTTATACCTGCCTATTCCCCTGGCTGTATTGCCAGAGGAGGAAAGCAATTATCCTGTCCAGTGATGCCTTATGGACTTTTCCTCCGTGTGTCTAAGATGCCATGCTGTGGTAGCCTTGTCTCAACCCTGCTAGCGAGAGAACAGAGACAGAGACTGAGACAGAGACAGAGAGACAGAAACTCAGACTGAGAGACAAAGAACTAGAGATAGACAGAGACTGAGACCAAGAGAAAGAGCCCTACACAGAGAGGACTGTCTCCTGCAGACAAACGTAGGATAGGAAACACCAGTTAAAACCAGATCCCAGTGTCTCCAGTTCCACCTGTGTACCAGTGAATAGCGTAAGTACTTTACATTGTTGCTGTGTCAAGTGAGGTCACCATTTCACAGCTTAAAGAAACATAGCCCTGGGGCTGGAAAAATGGCTCAGAGGTTAAGAGCAATGGCTGCTCTTCCAGAGGTCCTGAGTTCAAGTCCCAGCAACCATATGGTGACTCACAACCATCTATAGTGAGATCTGGTACCCTCTTCTGAGCTGCAGGCATACATAATAAATAAATAAATCTTAAAAAAAAATAAAGTCCTGAGAGATTTAGGCACTTGATTGAGAACACAAAGCTAGAAATAAGTGAAGCCAGGCTTTGAACCCAAATATATTTAACTTCAGTGCAACTGCCTACAACTCGCTGCATATATGTCATAAAACAAGAAGCATCCCTCTATTTCCAATAACTTCCTTCCCTATAGACAGAGGAACTCCGTCCATCTCTAAAAATATTGAGATGCTTGCCAAAACACTGACTCCAGCCCTGATCTCTATTTTGCTTTCTACTAAATGGCACTTTTGTATTCATGTACCTTATTCACTCACCTTACACACTACAAACTAATTTGGGGTCCCAACCAGTTTGCTCTTGATTTGCCTCTTTCTGCCAGCACCAGACCATTTTTTAGTCTCCCAAATTCAGAACCATCCCTAACTCCTCTCTGTTTAACCAACAAGGTAGGGTGATTTCCTCTTTACAGTGTCTCTTAAATTTACCTTTTCTGCCATTTCAATTTTTTTCTGATACATCTTTTGCTTTAAATACTACACATAATAACTATCCAGCAGTTGCCATGGGTCAGACATCTCAGGCTACAAAGCTCATCAGAAGCTGTATTAGTAAAATATAAAAGTGTTGTTAAGGAAGTTCCACAACCCTTCACTCCAGTTCCTCAAAATATAACATTTTGTCTCATTTCCTTTGGTCTTTCTCTTTGCCTAAACATATTCTTATATAGGTATTATATCTTCTTCTAAACCATTTGAGAATAAGATAAATTATGGTCATCTTTCTTTATCCTTAGACACTTTGTATAATACATATGAAGACATTTTTGTTCATTGCCACAAGACAATTATCAGAATCAATAAATATATTCATATCATATTTCTATGTAATCTAAATGCATTTTTCAAATTTAACTAATTAACCCAGCAATAAAAAGATTATCTAGTATAGGAGTCAAACATGAATCAATCCTAGAGTTGAGTTTGAATGTCACTTTAGTCCTCTTTGAAAAGTGGAACTTCTCAGTTTTTCTTATCTTTGATGACCTTGACATTTTCAAAGAATACACTATCCTCTGATTCCAGCTATAATTTTCAATGTCACAGTAGACAGAAAAGCAGAATATCATCTGACTTCCCATCTTCAGAGTTACAGAATTTGAAAGGGCCTAAATTTAGTGTTATTCTACTGGGCTTCAAACACCTCCCAAAATTTCCATCATATCACTGACTCAACATTACTAAATTACTTCACATTTTACACTTAATTCTATGACCACCCAATGACAATTGCTTTTGCATAATCACCTCCAGTCTGAGTATAAGTGGACCCTGCCAAAATTATGAGAAATAAATTTAATGGTTACATTATATGAAAAATGGCCATTTCAGAAATATAGAAATTAAGCATTTGAATCTATCTTTTGGGTATGAATGTAAGCTTCAGTTTAAAATAAAGATTTGTGACAAGGGATAAGGGGTGTGCATAATCAAGCAATGTCAGTAGAGTGAATTTCTAGTACCAGGCATAGTTTTACTTCTGTTGTATAGGACTTAAGTCCAGTTAGACATTTATTACCAAGATATGAGTGCAACTATTGCACTTTTAGGGATATTCTTTTAGGCATTTTCTGGTCATTGTTGTTGTTCACAGGCCTCACAGCTCAGTAGTCTTACGGTTCCTTCCCTTCCTTAGCAGCTTGCATAGCACCTTCTGTTTCTATAAAAAGTCAGACTTCAGGAAGGAGACTTTCAGTTCAGATCCAGCTTAAATCTTCCAAGTCCTGTGGCGAAAGTATGAGGTATCTTAGGCAATGATCAACAACTCAAAAGGAAGTTATGTTGAGTTACACCATTAAACTTACTGGCCCCCACAATTCATGGGCCATTGCTTTGAAATGAGTTTGTTATTAGAAGATTGTAATAATGGCATTGACACAAAGGATGTTCCATCAGTATCATAATCAAATGATCGGTGCCAAGAAGGAAAATATACAACAGGTATTGCTACTATCAAACTTCAGCCATCACTTCACATGGCTGTTCTAATTTTAACTGTGCTGATTTTACATCTAAATGCAATGTAAATTTGTCCTGGTTTTATCCTCCTTTTCTATTTGTACACAGAGGATTAGAACATAATATAATAATATATAAAGACTCAAAACTTTATGTCATAATTTATGTCATAATATATGAGCCCTGAGAAAAGCTAATAAACAATTTAGCAGTACTGACAAAGAGAGAAAAGATACAAATTACCAATATCTGAATAAAACTATCAGTGCAGGCCCTGTAAACAACATGAGAGCAATAAGAAAGTGGCACTAATGATCCCATATGTGGTGATATTTTAATTGTGTTAAAATGTGATTTTATTTGTATGTTAGTAAATAAAGTTTGCCTGGAGATAAGAGGTCACATAGTGAGGTCACATAGGGATCCATGAGCAGAAGTCTGGTGGTGGTAGCACATCTGATCACATGGTAGGCAGAGTCTCTGTGTGGTCAAGGACACAGCCAAGCATGGTGACAGGAGCCTTTAATCCCAGTACTAACCATAGAGACCTGAAGGTCTGTACAGACAAGCAGTGATGAGGAAGTCATGTGGCTGGGCTTAGAGCCAATGAGAAGGCAGAATGGAATGGCAATAAAAACACAAATCAGACAGGAAGAAGCTTTCTCTGGGGAAGCCATGGCTGGCAAGGTGGTAAGATAAGGTAGTTGTGGCTTGTAGCTAGTTTTCTGATCTCTTTGGCTATTACCTCTGTATTTGGTTCTTTGTTTCTTATTTAATAAGACTGTTTAGAAATTCATCTACACCCATACATACTAATTTTACAATATAGAAGAGACAGATCATTTCATTCCATGAAATGTACCAACTACCACGGTTCAGCAAATATGGACTAGATCATTTAAATAGACCCATATCTTTTAAGGAATGAAGTTTCTTATTTTACACTTCCCTTCCAAGATTCCCAAGACTGGAAGTTGTCATTTTGTTTTGAGATTTGGTCTTGCTACACAGCCCAGGGTGGGCATCCAACTTCTGATCCTTCTGTCTAACCCTCCAAATACTGGAATTATAGGTGTGTGTCACACATCTAGTCTGCCAGGACTACATTAATAAATCATTTTTTAAATATGGCTGGGAGAACACTTTCTACCACCTTTTATGAGGCTAGTATTCCTCTAACACCAAAATCGAGTAATGATAGTACAAAGAACATAAAGAAGGAAGAAAAAGGGAAGGAAGGAAGGAAAGAAGGATAGAAAGAAACAAATTACAAAGCAATATCCTGCCAGGTGGTGGAGGCGCACGCCTTTAATCCCAGCACTCAAGAGGCAGAGGCAGGTGGATCTCTGTGAGTTTCAGGACAACCAGGGCTACACAGAGAAACCCTGTCTTGAAAAATAAAAACAAAAAAGCAATATCCTTTATGCATATGGATTTAAAATCTCAACAACATATTAGCAAAACAGGACTCAGAACTAGTTTGCAAGAATTATACTTCGGGCTGGAGAGATGGCTCAGAGGTTAAGAGCACCGACTGCTCTTCCAGAGGTCCCGAGTTCAATTCGCAGCAACCACATGGTGGCTCACAACCATCTGTAACAATATCTGGCACCCTTTTCTGTATACATAATAAATAAATAAATCTAAAAAAAGGATTATATGTCATGACCAAGTAAACTAAGATTTATTCCACAGATACAAAGCTGACTTATATGTCAAAAACAGTTTTTACAACCCACCATGTCAAAAGGTTAAATTAAAAAAAATATATCCTATCAATTTATGCAAGAAAATATTTGAAATAGTCATTCATGATAAGACAAAAGAGAAGATGTTTTCCTTTCAGGAAGGTAGGAATAGAGAGCTTCCTTGACTTGAATAAAAAATGAACTAACAAAAAATGCATAAACCTCAACAACAACAATAACAAGAATAAAATCAGTTGGCACATTGGACCTAACTAAAAATAAAAGTGTTATGTAACTTGACCAATGGGAATTTATTCTAGGAAATCAATGTTGGTTTATATGTGAAAATTTACTAATACAATATATCACTTCAGTATGCTAGAGACAAAACCATGTGGTTATTTCAATAGCCAAAAACTAAAAAGCCATAAGCAAAATCTGATAACCTACCAGTGCTTCATGAGAAAACATTCAATAAGCTGTGAATAGAATAGAATTTCCTTGGCATTGCTATGCTGGTTAGATTTTGTCAGCTTGATACAAACTAGAGTCATTTGGGAAGAGAGAGCCTTAACTGAGAGATGATTCCATCAGATTGGAATGTGAGCATGACTATGGAGACATTTTCTTAATTAATGATTGATATAGGAGGGCCAGCCAACTCTGGGAAGTGTCACCCCTGGGCAGATGGTCCTCAGTTGTATAAAAAGCTAGCTGAGTGAGCCACAGAGAGCTAGCCAGTAAACAGCATTCCTGTGTGGTTCCTGAATTGGCTCCTGCCCTCATTTCCCTCAATGATGGGCTGTGATCAGGAAGGCAAGTCAAATAAACTGCTGCTTTGTCACAGCAACAGAGACCTAACTGGAATAATTGTCAAAAATAGCCTGACACTCAATGTAGGCTGAAATGCCCCAAGCAGAAAAGAAATTTAAATACACCTAGCCTAGCAAACATCATAGATAGGCGACACAGAACTACAGAAGACATGTTGCTTCTGCTCTGACTTCATGGCTGACTGGAATCTGTGACTCACTTCAGTAATGCTGCTCAGCATCATGAGAAATTACCACATTATGTTTTTGCCAGCTCAAGGAAAGGTGAAAACTAAAAATAGAATGTACATTTTGTACTGAATGTTTATTACTTTTGTAAAATCATAATGCCAACTCTAAGATGTGGTTGAAAGCCATTTGTACTTAATAGTCCAAGACTGAAAGCTTCCCTACCTTGGCTAATTCTATTCAACACTGTTTTGGAAGTTCTATCTGTGGCAGTTAAGCAAGATATTGAAGTGCAAGTAGAGAAAAAATAAAATTAAAGATTAATTCCATATATAGTAGACAAAAGTAATAAAACCATTAGTGATAAATATAACTGTAAGTGCCAAACATATCTTCAGAACAGGGGGTCAGAGGGAGAAGGGTAGTCTTCCAAGGAAGGAGAAAGAGAATACAGTACTATAAGGAATAAAGGAGAAATTAGAGCAGGAAGGTTAAATGGGGAGTGGCATAGGGGGCCAGGCTAGAGGAGGGAATATGAAGAGGGACAACTAACACTAAAGTTCTTTAGAAAAGTCATATGGAAACCTACTACTATAGAAGCTTCCTAAAATAATACATATAAAAAAAAGAAGTTACCATATAGTACAGGAGACAATTCTTCAACTAGATATCATAAACCATAAACTCCCACAGGTGATTGCAAATACTATACCTCCCCGTAACTTGACACTAAGACTCCATTGCTGAAGATACCAAATACTTATTGAATTGTTGCTCAACTAGAAGCTTCTTGCCTACTGACTAGCATTCACAGTACTGGAAGATACTATACACACTACTGAAGGAGAAAAGTAGTCATCAATCTCATCCAGCTAAGAATCCTATGAGCTACAATAGAGACCTCTAGCAAGATGTGCCCACTGGTCAATAGAGGCAGAAATTTTATAGGCATAACCAGCCACTTCAAAATTGGATTTAAGTTCTTTTCCATAAGATGAAACCCATACCTGACCCTGCTAAAGGAGCCAAAAATCTGAGATTAGATAGGTCATGAGCCCTAAGGGAAACCTACTACTATTAATCTAATAAATTAATATAGCAATAAAATGACCACTAATGACATACTGCTGTACCAACAGATAAGTGCATCACTCAATAGAAAAGATTTTTCTCATAGTAGATGAAAATTATCAGAGACCCACAATCAGACAAAGTACAGCATGTGAGAGACTTTCAAGTACTCTACCCTAAATGGTATGTCTTTATCATTCCCCACCCCTCAAGGCTGGGGGATCTACCTGAAAAGGAGGCAGAAAGATTTATTTAAAAGATTTTTTTCCATTTTGTATACCAACCACAGTTCCCCCTCCCTCCCCTCCTTCTGCTTAGCCCCCACCTTCCCCCTACCCCACCCCTCATCCCATGAAAAGTCAATGAAGTCTGGCATATTAAGTTGAGGCCCCTTCTCCCCTGTGTTGAGGCTGAGCAAGGCATCCTTCCATAAAGAATGGGCTCCAAAAATCCAGTTCATGCACTGGGGATAAATCCTGGTCCCACTGACAGTAGCCCCATATACTTCCCAAGCCACACAACTGTTACCCACATTCAAAGGGCCTAGTTCGGTCCCATGCAGTTTCCTCAGCTGTCAGTCCAGAGTCAGTGAGCTCCAACTAGCTTGGGTCAGCTGTCTCTGTGGGTTTCCCCATCATGATCTTGACCCTTTTGTTCATATAATCCCTCCTCCCTCTCTTTGACTGGACTCCAGAAACTCCCCTTGGTGCTTAGTGGTGGATCTCTCTCTGCATCTGCTTCCATCAGTTACTGGATGAAGGTTCTATGATGACAATTAGGGGGTAGTCATCAATCTGACTGGGAGTGCAAACTTGTACAACCACTTTGGAAATCAGTATGGCAGTTTCTCAGAAAACTGGCAATCAATCTACCTCATGATCCAGCAATACCAATCTTGGGTATATACCCAAAGGATGCTCAACCACACCACAAGGGCTTATAGCAGCATTATTTATAATACCTGATAACTGGAAACCATCTAGATGCCCCTCAACCAAAGAATGGATAAAAAATGTAATACAATTACACAATGGAGGCAGAAAGATTTTTAAGAGCCAGAAGTAGTGAATGACTTCAAGGAAACAGCATTTTTCAGATACAACAGGACTGATATACACAAAATCTTAGTGACTCTGGCAGCATGCACAAGACCTGCACAAGTTCAAGCCATACAAAACTCCAGTATAGGGAAGGGGAAGTGGACACAGTGTCCTACCCCTAACCAAGAAGCTATTCGTAATAGGTGGCTGCTAGAGAAGGAGAATGTGTTTTCTTCAATGTAGAGTATATATCAAACACACTCCAGGGTGGATCTCAGACTCAGAAGTAGTTAGCCAACACAAATTAGACTACATGTTTTTTTTTAATGCTTTTGTGTTTTGTTTGTTTTATTTTTAAGATACTGAAATAATATAAGGTTGGGAGGTTATGGAGGGGGAGAATCCAGGAAGTGATGGTGGAGAGGAACAAATATAATCAAAATATGTTGCATGAAAAATTTTTAAAAATACAGAATCAGAATAGTTTAGAGATATTGCTGAGAGAAATTAAAGAAGATCTGAATACACAGAAAAATATACTGTGCTCTCTACACTCATCTATAGATGCAGTAATAATCCTACTGATGTTCTAGTTGTCTATTTTGTAGAAATTGACAAGATACTCTCTGATTTTAGTAAGACTTTTTTTATGGAGAGGGTGCCTGAACTGGCTTACCCCAATAGTCAAATCAGTGCATAACCTAACTGTCATTAGAGAGCCTTTCTCCAATAACTGATGGCAGCAGATGCAGAGATCCACAGCCAAACACCTCTAGGAGAGGGAAGAGGGATTCTATGAGCAAGGGGCATCAAGATCATGACCAGATACTCTTAAATTTTATGTTAGTGCAAGGAAATGCTAACAGTTAAAATAATCTTTTGAAAAGAACAACAAAGTTAAAATGCAAACATTTCCTAGTTTTGAAATTTACTTGAATTACAACATTTATGATACTCTAATATTGGCATAAAAGTGTACACAGAACAATAGAATTGAATTAAAATTGAACCTATAAGTTTATACTCATTTGATTTTTGACAAATGTATCAAGAATAAAAATGGTCTTTTCAAAATATTGTCTGGGACAAGTACACATCCACATGAAATAGAATTAAATGGGACTCCTACTTCACAGAACATAAATTAATTAAAATAATATGATGTAAATATAAAAGATATAAAAATAAAATTCTTAGAAGAAAATAGATATGACTGTTAATGGATTAACGAATAGTTACTTAGCATGACACTAAAAGCATGAGGAAGTAATGAAAATAATAGGAAACAATCAAGAAAATTAAAAGCCCACAGAAAGGGAGAAATATTTTCAGATTGTGCCTGGAATATATAAACATTTTTTTTTTAAACACAGTGAAGTAAAACACGACCTAACAAATGAAAACAGAGAGGACCAAGCAGACACCCTAACAGGCTGCTCAGTCTTCTCTCAGAGATCAGGCCTCAATTTCAGTTTCCTGAGACTGGGCAGGTAGTTTCTGAGGAGGAGCCATGAACAAAGGACAACTAATCACTGGTACCCCTGACCACAGGGACAAGGGAGATAGGACACACCAAGCCTGGGCCACTGAGCCAGCCCCCCCAGTCAGTGTGTGCTTAGTCAACCAGCCTCCACAGCAGCTTAAGGACAAAGCCTGGGACTTGTCCAGGCCTGCCCCAAAATGGAAAACTATAACCAGCCTCTAACTAGCCCTGGACAATTAGAAGTTACTAACGTGATTGCCACTTGCATAAGCAAATCATATCTACGATGAGCTAACTTCCTTGGACACTCCCCTTCAGGTGTGCTTAAAAGGAGCTCACATGTCTCTCTCATGGTCTGCACCATTTTCCTTTGTATGAGATGGCAGGCCCGAGAATGCTGGAGTAATAAATATTCTTGCTGATTGCATACATGGATGGTAGTCTTCTGTCAGACTTCTCTAGGACCCTAACAAAAACAACCCAAATAAATGAATAGACAAAATACAAATGTACATTTAATGGCATAGTGCTCATCAACAAAAAAGAAATGAAATACTGATCCAGTCTGCCATGTGGATATATTTTTAAAACATTAGAGATTTCTGCTCAGTGGTTAAAAGCACATATTGTTCTTGCAGGAGACCTGAATTTGGTTCCCAGTACATACATGGTGACTCAATAAGCATCTTCAGGTATCAGGCAGGCACACTGTACTCATAAATACATGCAGGCAAAGCACACCTCAGACAAATCATTTTTTAAAAAGTGAAAAAAGCAAAAACAAACCATAAAACATTTTGTGAAGACAAAGGAGGCTGTAACAGGTAACTATGCACTACACAGTTAGATTGGTATAAAATGACCAAAATAGGTAGTTCTGTGGAGGCAGAATGGAACCTTGTGATTGTCTCAGACTAGAGGAGATTGAAAATTGGATGGTGACACCTAAGGGCTGCTGTTTCTTTTGACCATAATTGAAAAGGTTCAAAAGCTGGTTGTGGTGATGAATACAAAATTCTGTCAATATAGCAAAAGTCAAGGAATTTAAACAGATAAGTTATATGAAACATGGGTTGTTGCTAATAGAAGAAATAAAACCATGTCTATTTATAGAGGTATGATCATTTACATAACATACATCAAGGATGTGAAGCATGATGGTGCACTCCTTTAACCTCAGCACTCATGAGGCAGAGCAAGTGGATGATCTCTGTGAGTTACAGGCCTGCCACAGCTATACAGTAAGGTGGTATCTTTTTAAAAATTAAATAACACATCAAGGATGACTGGTGATGTAGTTCAGTGGTAAAGTACCAGCTTAGCATGCATAGGGCTCTGGGTTTAATCCTCCGCACAAGAAAGGAAGAGAGGAAAGAAGGGAAGGAAGGAGAGAGAGAAGGAGCGAGGGAGGGAGAGAGGAAAGAAAGAAGGATAGAAGGAAAGAAGGGAAGGAGAGAGAGAGAGAAGGAGGGAGGGAGGGAAGGAGGGAGGAAGGAAGGAAGGAAGGAAGGAAGGGAAGGAGGGAGGAAGGAAGGAAGGAAGGAAGGAAGGAAGGGAGGGAGGGAGGAAGGAAGGAAGGAAGGAAGGAAGGAAGGAAGAAAAGGAGGGAGGGAGGAAGGAAGGCATTCTCTTTGATGGAATAAGGTTAAAAGTTTGCATGATTCAATGAAATCATGAAAAACAACTATTTCTACATACTGCTAATTAACAGGTCAAGAAAACAAATTTAAAACTATGACAATGTTTATAATCACTAAAAATCAATAAATTTACTTAGAAAACTAAAAATGTAATTATGGCATGCAGACTAAAAACTAGAAAACAATGATGAAATAAATCAAAGTCATAAATAAAATTCAATAAAGTATAAGTGTCCCTACAACTCTTCCTACATTCCCTCTCAAAATCATTGTTTCCTTTTCCTTAAATTTATTGTTATACAAACATATATAAAATGCATGTATATGTTTGACTTTGAAAGGAAAAAAATCATTTAAAATGGTTCCTTCCATTCTTTTTTTCTATATTTGCACATACACATATATGCCAATAATTATTTACTCTAAAACACCAGTCTCAACCTATTTAAGATTATACTTGAGTAGATTATAATTTTCCCTCTCTTCTCTCTCTCTCCCTCCTCCCTTTCCTTTCCCTTTTCCTCTCCTCTCCTTCCCTCTCCCTGTCTCCCTCTCCTTGCTCTCCATCCCCCTTTTTTTCTCCTTCTTCTTTTGCATACTAAGAGAAGTACATTGACAAGGATAAAGATTTTGAGGGGAAGCAGGGATCTAGAAAAGTGGCTATAAAATGATAAGGAGAAAATCTGGCAACTAAGGATGAAAAGCGCTCTTGGCATCAAAAATAGTCTGCTAAGCCAAGTGACTAAATGAATTGCCCCACCCTCCTTTATGTATATGAATGGAACTTAAGCCTTGGGGCCAACAAAGACCATTATTAAGTCGGTTGTGGAGATTCCAGCTGTGGCAACCCATTTCCTATTTAAAGACATATAGTCACCTATTTGACCAATCATTGAAAGCATGAAGCTAGATCCATTTCATGAATCCTAAACACTCTCACTTCTCAAGGAGTCCCAAGATTACTGGACATAATCTGAGTTTGTAAAGTAATACACAATGGATAAGGAGGAAATAAGCCACTGCAGTAGATGACTTAGAATCATTTTCCTGCTCTGCCACTCATTAGCTGCATGCTTTAGGAACGCTGCTTAACCTCTTAGTTTCTAGACCACAGGGATAATAAGCATGGTATGGTGAATGCCTGTGATCACAGCCATATTGGGAGGATGAGGCAGGAAGACTGTTCAGTTCAGAGACAGCCTGGGTAAAAGGGGCTAATAGGAGTTCCTCTTTTAGAGGATAATTTTGAGGATTTCATGAATTATACTGTGCAATGTGCTTATGAGTACTCCTTGGTGTTTGCTTTCACTACTATAAATGACAAATCCTCCTCACAGCTCCATGAAAGAAGTACTGTCCTCTTTAATCAAGAAAAGGTGACAAAAACTAAGGCTTGGAGAATGCAAACACTATAGTGAAGTGATCCTACTAAGATCCTACTAAGATCTTGATCCAAACAGCTTCTCCGTGAAGCTAAACTTGTTAAGCACAGAGCTACAGGGTTCTGTCTTTTATAACTCCAAGCTGATTTTCTTATTTTCAAAGTTGGGTTCTGAGGTTCAGCAGAGGAAGAAAGGAGCAAGAAGAGTTAGCAGGCCTTCCACTGACTTTGGCCACTGCCACAGATCTCAGGCTAAGAAACATGCCGGGATCCTGAGAAGAGTTTAGGGATATAGCAGTACGTTTTCATCTTCTTGGGGACTCTGCGATTAAAGTCACAAGCTTTCTGACTCATAGGCACTCTGAGCTGTGCCAGAACTGCTTATGTGGGTCTGATTGTCCTCTGCCCTATTTCAAATGCAAACCCATATCTTAGGCCTGCATAGCCTTCAGAGCCATCAGCCTCACTGTGGCCAGAAGAGACAGCTGTCTGGAGGCTGGCCCCTTTGTTCGGGAGAAGCTGGTAAATCAGCAGTAATCCCTGATTCACAGTGATAATCAGCTCCCTGTCTGAACAGTCAGGGCTGTGCAAAATAACAAGTGGGGCCGCACCTGTTCTGAGGGTCTGGCACTCGTAAAGCAAGCTGCTATGAATGGCCCAAGGCCCCACACAAGCAGCAGCTGCGGTCTGGAATGGAGCATTGTTAACATAAGAATGGGGCCCAGCCATGCCAGCCAGTCAGCCTGCTAGCTAGCCAGCCAACCAGCCAGCCAGCCAGGCAGCTAGCTCTCTTCTCCCCTCCTCCCCATCTTGCCTGGAACACCAAATGGGCCACCCTCATTGTAGTCAGACTAGCTTTACTGGTTTCTTTTTACCAGTGTATTAATCAATTTTTATTTGTGGGCAAAAAAGCAGATTTTTTTTTTTTTATTCAGACAGTGTCCAAGTGGAGGAAGAATCACTATTCCCCATGTTTACACTCAAAGGCAAGTACCCATAACATACAATTCCAGGAGAAATGATGCATAGAGACTACAAAGCAAATAGTGACATGTTGTATGCATGCAAAGTAGCCCATGTGGCTCTTCTCTGGGGCAAATGTAGGCTAGGATGTAGAAAGGTCTCTACCTTCTTGCCTATCTTGGACACACTGGACCAGCAGGGACTTAGAACTTGTCAAAGATGCAGCCGCTGAACTCAGACCTGAGGCACTGAATCAGCTAGCTAGTTTCGTAAGGTCTTCCAGTAATTTGTGTGCACATTAACATTTGAGAAGTACTAGGCTAAAAAACAAGGGAAAGGTTTGACCCCTTATCCTCCTTAAAAGTGCTGAGTATTCAAACAATAAAAAACACATTCGAATCTTAGTTCCGCCCACTACTAGAGGAATCACAAAAATCAAGTCACATACTCTCTTTGGATCTGCCTTCTCATTTGTAAAGGAGGAAAAATAATAATTATTATAGGTACAGTAGGAGGCTAAATAATAAAAATGCATATCAATGTGACTAGCACACTCTTTGCTATAGGATCATGTCTCAATAAATGGATCTCTTATTTGTTTTAGTTTTAAAACAAGGTGTAACTAAGTAGCTCATGCTGACCTGAAACTTTCTGTGTAGCCCAGACTGGCCTTGAACTCACAGTCCACCTGTCTTAGCCTTCCAAATATTGATGCTTCAGACATGTGCTTCTAGGCCAGACAAATTATTATTATTATTAGTTATTTACTACTATAATATCATCAGTCTACCTAGCAAATAATACCATCCTGCCAAACTCAGAGGATTCAGACACTGACTTGTCCCATTTGTACACAGGTTAAGAAGTTCTTTTGGGGGCTGGGGATTTAGCTCAGTGGTAAAGCGCCTACCTAGCAAGCACAAGGCCCTGGGTTTGGTCCTCAGTTCCAGGGAGGTGGGGCGGGGGGGGGGGGGGGAAGAAGAAGAAGAAGAAAAAAAAAAGAAGTTCTTTTTGCTTCTTTATCTGCTGTATGAATGAACTTAAGGCAGAAGATTGCTTAATAATAACATTTCAAATTTACATAGCAATTTCAAAACATTTTTAATACAAACTTGGCCAAAACTTCTATTTCCTTCAAGTGTAGAATCACTGGAGTCTCCTCTGCAATCACAGATTCCTACATAGCCTACCTTTTTTATTTTTTTAGCTTGATGGCAGTGCCACGCATATATATAAAATGCACTTTTTGTCACTTTCACAAACACATACCCAGTAACCTCTCTCATCCTTTTCCCCTTCACTCTGATTTCCTTCTGGCATTAGCTTCTGATTCTCAGCATCAGAGGTGAAAGGAAATTGAGAGACCCTTTGGGCCAATATCATCATTGTACTGTTCAGACAAGTTGCATCATGTTGCAAACTTGCAAGACAATCAACATGAAAACCTGATGGAAATCTGAATCCTAGCTCCAAGCTTGGACTCAATAACAGCTTTTATTTAAAACAGAAAGTTTGCTTAAGGAAAGTGGGCATCAGAAGATCAGGTCAAACTTAGCTGTGGCCACAGATTTCATTCACAGGCAAACTTTTCAAAGCTGGACAAATTAGAATCTTGACTGTTAATGAAAGTATGCATATTTCCTGAATGCAATGTGCTGTGGATATCGCTCTGTACAAATAAAGTTCTGATTGGCCAGTGGCCAGGCAGGAAGTATAGGCGGGACAAGAGAGAAGAGGATTCTGGGAAGTAGAAGGCTGGAGAGAGACACTGCCAGCTGCTGCCATGAGAAGCAACATTTAAAGACACCGGTAAGCCACAAGCCACATGGCAAAGTATAGACTAACAGAAATGGGTTAATTTAAGATAAAAAAGGTAGATAACAAACAGCCTGCCATGGCCATACAGTTTGTAAACAATATAAGTTTCTGTGTGTTTTCTTGGTTGGGTCTGAGTGACTGTGGGACTGGCGGGTAAGAGAGATTTGTCCTGACTGTGGGTCAGGCAGAAAAACTCCAACTACAAATGGCGCCCAACGCGTTGGCAAGAGTTTCCACCTAAAACCTGAGAAAAAAGATTCTAAAACAGAGCTAAAAACAGCTTACTAGTTGTCTCTCTCAAGTTAGCGGCAGCCTGCCCGTTTGAGCTACTGTGGCGGGTTCCTGGCATGTGAGTCTGACCTTCAGTATGGCCAGAATGAGGAGTCTACAAGCGACACTTTACTCTGCTACATGGTATATTTAGCCTTTGCTAGTTTAAAAAAAAAAGTTTCTGGGCTATACACTGCTTTGATAGAACTGCTTCTGATAGTTGATGGTACACATGGCTCCAGACCCAGAGCTGGCAGTAAACTGTACCACCGCCATGTTGGGAAACTGAGGTGGGCGGGGCCAGCAGCCACAGGAGCATTTCAGTCTTACAAAGATGGATATTACACAGAGAATCTGGTTTGTGTTGTCTTTGGGATTTTTAACTACAGAAAAAGATTTGATCGTAAAAACTGTTGAGTTAAACAAATATGTAAATTTTAAAGGTAACTTGACTTCAAAATTTGGATATGAGGATATGCTGCTTTGGAAAAGAGTATCTGATTTTGTTTCCACAGAAAGCCAGAGGCTATAGATTTGTTCCAGATTAAGATACATCAGGTTTGATCAGCCAAGACCACCTGAAAGGTCTCTGATGACACCATGGCCCAGATGATCCGACATCCAGAATGGTTTCAAGGCAACTGGCTCAGAGGTTCACCCTAATGGACTACTCCATAATCCTAAAATTTTCTTTGTGTCTCCATAAGATACAGTGCCCCCCTCCAGCAGGAAGTAGTAAGAGAAACTATGCCCACATTCCCAAAATTATTAAGCTGGCTTTGGAGATGGAATTGGCTCACTCCTTCTCTAAACCCAGACATATTGCTAAAAGAAAGGGTTAAGAAATTCTTGTGTCCCAAATAAGAAGAGCCCTCTGGTGTGGGACAGAGAAAAATCAATATTTTTCTTTAAAGCAGGTTGATCATAAATGTGATCTCTTTCTAAAGAATAAAAGGGGATACAATATAGATATAATAGGATGAAAGGGTAGATTAAGGAAGGAACTTACTTCTAAAGAGCAACAACTTGTTTAAAATGTTTTATATTGGTATAGATTTTAGTCTATTGATCCAAACTTAAAGTTAATTTTGTTATACTATGTATATATTTCTACTCGTGTTTAAGGTATTATGTGTGTATAGCTCATTTAAAATTGTAATGGATAATTAAAAATAGATTAATAATTAATCATCTGTGATAATCATACTCATAGCCATGTTAGTTAAGTCTTCTAGGTATACATAGAGATATTTCAGATAGATAGGTAATCTTCAAATACTTCAAGGACCTTCAGAATATGGCATTTAAAATATTTTTAAAATTTAGACTTTCTGGACAGTGAGACATGTCTGCTCCTGGCAACACTGATTTACTTCAGAGACGAGGATGGGCATTGAAGACACTTCATATCTTATCTTCACCTTGGCAAAAATAGCCATTTGGGCAAGAAACTGTTCTTGCCTGGACTGCTTGATTGACTGGACATGGAGGACCCATAGAAAGGTGACCACTGAACTTTGCTTGACTAAATGGTCCTTCAGGTTCCTGCTTCGCAGAGGAAACTGCCAGACATTCTACAGGACACTAAAAAAAGTAACCAAGAGACTCTAGCCCTGTGGGCTGAAGACAAATGCCCCAACTTTACAAAGGAACATTAGGTGACTGTCCAAGCTGTCTCTGTCTACCCTATAAGACTCCCAAAAGTTGCTTGCATCCTTCTCCCAGTCCTCAGGTAATATTATATCCTTCTGAGGTCTTTGATGTGGTTGAAGGCTAGATAGTTATAATTTTGCTTAGTTATGATAAAAGATAAGTTAGATATAAAGCCTTAGACTCACCAATATAAGATAGGATATCTTCTTTAATAACGTAACTATAATTCTTGCTTGATAATTGTTTTGTTATATGTAATTTTACTATGTAAAAGTTAAAACCTTCCTTAAAAAAAAAAAAAGAAAAGGGGAAGTGCTGTGGATATCGCTCTGTACAAATAAAATGCTGTCTGGCCAGTGGCTAGGCAGGAAGTATAGGCGGGACAAGAGAGAAGAGGATTCTGGGAAGTAGAAGGCTGGAGAGAGACACTGCCAGCTGCTGCCATGAGAAGCAACATTTAAAGACACCGGTAAGCCACAAGCCACGTGGCAAAGTATAGACTAACAGAAATGGGTTAATTTAAGATAAAAAAGGTAGATAACAAACAGCCTGCCATGGCCATACAGTTTGTAAGCAATATAAGTTTCTGTGTGTTTTCTTGGTTGGGTCTGAGTGACTGTGGGACTGGCGGGTAAGAGAGATTTGTCCTGACTGTGGGTCAGGCAGAAAAACTCCAACTACAGCAATGAAAAAGACAGCAGTCTGAGCTCCATCACAAACTGGAAGAGTAAATAAAGGCCATGAACTGCCCTTAAAACTAGGAGCACACTGACAGTCAGTTCCAATGGGGCTTGAAGATCCAGGACTGGACAGGAGCTCCTCAGCTTCTCTCAGTTCTGATAAAGGTAACAGAATTTTATTTCACTAATAAAGCATGTAAACAAACTTCTTTGATCACAGGGACTTTTTATAGCTTTAAAAAATAATTCTTTCCAAGACCTGCACAAGAACCAACCAGCTCAAATCCCAGAATGTATGGGATAGATGATCTCCTGGCTCTGCCCCTTACTGAGGAGCTATTTGGCAGTGGATAGTTGCTGGTGGGGATCATTTTTTTCAAAGGATGTATATACTGGCAGGTTTCCCATGATGCAATGCATTGTTTCACAGTCATATGCATATGGGCATCACTAACTAGACTTAGTAAGTTATCAAAAGGAAACTGCATGGAGTTAAGAGGGGAAATATAGGGGGGGCAAGATAGTGAAGAAGTTGGAGGGGAAAATGGAGGTGAGTAATATGATAATATTTCATTATATGAAAGTATGAAACTCAAAAATAAAGAAAACATGTTTAAATATTATAAAAGACTCTTTAATCACATATTAAAATACTAGCAATACGTTAAATAGAAAACTTAAGTTATAGAATGGTGTGCAACTTGACATGTGAAGCTGACTGGAGGAGACATTGCCTACATAAGGACCATGGGTGTTCTCCAGACAGAGATCCTTATTTCATGTCTATGACAGGCATGAGAAACTCTGAATGGCAGAGGAAAGAACTGAGAACACCAACAGAAAGATATACATCAGGCTGAGAGAGACGAATCTACGTGTTGCTATCAAATTAATACATCTGAAGGATAGTGCTTAGACAAAGAATCCACAAACACTTCACACTCTCCATTTCTAATAAACAGTAAACTTGCTAGAGCTTGCCTTGAGGATCAACTCAGTGGCATTCAAACTTGTCTTCTGGCTGTAGAATTCTCACTTTAATAGAAAAGCTTCTCAGATGCTCAGAGAGCAGTAAATCGAGGTTTTGCTAGTGAGATGAGGGATTTTACCTTGTTATATGGTCTACTCAACAACTAAATTTCAGGAAAAAAAAAAGGACTCCATGAAGTATCGATTGAAACCTATTGTCCAAAGTCTCTGGGATCATTAATGGCAATATGAGAAGCTAAGTAATACAGCAAATGTGCTTGGTAGAAATAATATGCAAATTCAGAAGACTGCTGAAAAGAGGCTGCTATAACTACCGGCAATTCAGACACTATAGTAGTACAAATGAGAAATGACAAAAAGCAAAATAAATGCAGTCAATATGCGGAGGAAGAAACAGATAACAGACAGAAATTTTATTGGTAGACTTGGGAAAAGTGAACATAGTAAAAGGTAAGTGACGTAATGGAGGCTGACAAGGTTGTCTCATTTAGTGGAGTTGGAATATATTGTTTAGTTTTAGTCATACTGACTTTGGAATGTCTATAGTATTTCAAGGTAGAGATAGGCCATGGACCATTAGATAAACAGATCAGGGGATCAAGACAGTGGTCACAGACAGGTGGATGATAGTTAAAACCATAAGCACATATAAAATTGCCAAGAACAATATGAAGCAAAAAGAAAGAGATTGCTAGAATCTTCCATATTTCACGTCTTGGGAAAAAGAACTCAAGAAACAGCTAAAAGTGAGTCAAGACCATGCAATCCAGGGAAAGACACACAAGTTGACTCAGATGCACTAAGTAAGGACTGAGAAATTTTATGAAATCTGTCAGTTAGCAAGTCACTGATGCCCATGGCAAAAGACGTTTTTTTGTCTGTTTGTTTGTTTTTCTATCCTTTTTCTCTGGGCTATCGAACGTCCCATTCCTGGTCATCCAGGCATGGGCTCCTAAAATTAGATGTGAGCCTAAAATTAAATGAAAAAACCAGACTTTACTGGAGTGACAAAGTGAATGGAAAGTAAAAGAGTAGGGCTAGATTGAGTAGACTTCTTTTGAGGTAGCTCAGCTGTGGAGAGAAGCCACAGGGAAGTAGTTAGAGATGAAAAATATAGGACCAAAGAGAGGGCTTTTAAAGACAAGGTAGCCATTTTGAAGAGAGCCAACAGTGAATAAGATGTTGAATATACATAAAAACTTTTGGAGAGCCAGAGAAGAGAAGAAACTCAGTCTGCATACATATACTTCTCACTTTGAGGAAGAAACACAAAAAACTGAGATTCTGGAATTAATGTATTTATCTAATTATTATTTATCAATAAAAAATCAGGAGTCAGATATCGGGGTAAGAATCTGAATGATCAGAGAAGAAGTGGAGATGTGAACATTGGCCTTCTGTCTCTTCCATTCCTCCATCCAAAAGGACTGAGATCCTTTCTAAGCCCCACCTTACTACTTCCTATCTTCTGTGTTCAGTCCTCCAAAATTTGTATGGATAATTTTGGTCAGCTAGTGGCTAGCTCTGCCCTCTGATTCAAAGCAAACTTTATTGTCAGAATGTGATCAAAATATCACACAATGTTTTATTTTCTCTATGAAATGATGAAAAGACATCCTCTTAAAGACAGTTACAGTGATGGGTTTAAAGGCTAGACAGTGGTGATACAGGTGGGCTTAATACTGACTAATGAGTTACATTGCTTACTAAGGTCCCTCTTTATGAGATTTATACATGGTTTCCAGGGAACTGTTGAGATTGGTTTTTTGCTCAGGTGTCTGAATTACTCCAGAGATTTTTTAAACTGGTTGCTCATTAGACTCATCTATAGAACTTAAAAAAAATCTGCCTGGGTCCCATCATAATACTTCTGTTCAAGATTTCAGAGGTTGGTCAGTTTGGGGGTACAATCAATACTTTTCTCATTGATGTGACCACAATACCTGAAAGAAACTACTTAAAAGTGGAGAGGTGTACTTTGGCCCTGGCTTCAGAGACATTAATATATCATGGCATGGAAGGTGTGGCAGAGAAGGTAGATCACATCAAGGAGTCCAGGAAGCAGAGACCAGAAATAGGAAGGAGCCCAGGCAAGAGTGTTTCTCCAAAGATATGTCTACAATAGACTACTTTCTCTAACCAGGCAGGAGATTCCACCATTTCCCGATAAGATATTTACAGAGATTTGAATGAGAAATGTCCCTCATAGGCTCAAATATTTCAATACTTGGTCCCCACTTGCTGGCACTTTTTGGAGAGTTTAGAGGACATGTAGCCTTGCTGGAGAAATTATGTCACTGGGAATGAGCTTTGAGAAATTATAACCACGCTCCATTACCAATTCACTCTATCTGCTTCATGTTCACAGTTGAAGACGTAATTATTCAGCTTCCTGCTCTAGCAGCCATGCCTGTCACTTGCTGCCATACCTCCCTGCCATAATGGGCTCTTATCTCCTTAAGCAAAATTATAAACACTTTCTTCCAAAAGTTGCTTTTGCTTATGGTGTTTATCACAGAAACAAACAAACAAAAATACTCAAGTTTGAATCTACCAATGGATTAACCATTTATTAGAGTACTGTTGGGGAATATTATTTTAAGGTGTGTTACTTTTGTTTATGCTGCATTTGTTTAACTATGTGAAGCTGTGTCTGTCTAAAACACCTGATAGTCTAATAAAGATAGATCAATATAAAGGCAGGAGAAAGGATAGGCAGGGCTGACAAGCAGAGAGAATATATAGAGGGAGAAATCTGGAAGTCAGGGAAAAAAAGAAGTAGTAGCCAGAGAAGGAGGAGGACTCCAGGGCCAGCCACCCAGCTACACAGCAAGCCATGGAGTAAGAGAAAGTTTTACAGAAGTAATAGAACAGAAAAAGCCCAGAGGCAAAAGGTAGATGGGATAATTAAAGTTAAGAAAAGCTGGCAAGAAACGAAGCCAAGCTAAGACCAGGCTTCATAATTAAGAATAAGCCTCTGTGTGTGATTTATTTAGGAGCTGGGTGGTGGGCCTCCAGATTGCTCATGATTTAGTAATCTCTGGAAATGTCTTTGCAGACAAACCTAGGATGTGGTTAGTAGCCCACTAGGCATTCCTTCATCCACTCAAGTTGACAAAACAGAAGCAGTGATGAAATCCAGGAACTGGGGCAAGTGATCAAGATAGAGTAGAAATGAAAGTAAGTAGAGAACAAAGAGGTCGATGAATCTTCAAATATAAGTCAGACCTTGTCTCATTCTCTACCCACAAACTTCCCAATGGCTCACCATGTCACTCACTCAGAGAAGTCACAAAACATAACTTCCCACAGAGACCAGTAAGACTTGTCCCTATCTTACCTCCTAGACTTTATCTTCTAACTCTGTTTCAGCTCGACTTGCCTCCCGGAGGCCTCTCTCTGGACATCTATACATGCTGTTCTCTCTGTAACGTTCTCCCACAAGATATTTGCATGGGTAACTCAATGAAGGCTACTCCTTTTAGAATTCCTTCACTCATAATGAAAGTTGACCTCTTTTCTCAGAATTCTCTACCTTATCTACTGCTGCTCCTTGGGCGAGTGTTTTCTTGGCTAGGCTGGAAGCCAGCCAGTCACTGAGAGATGTTCCTTTTCTAGCTCTTTTGGAGCTGTGGTTACAAGTGTTTTACATGGACATCTGATTTATGGCATGGGTGCTTGGATTTAAACTCCTGCATTTACATTTGTGCAGCTCTTAACTGCTGAGCCACTTCCCTACCCCTCAGAAGCTTTGTGCAGGCAGGACTTTTTGTCCCTCTCTCCTACAGCAGTACCAAGTACAAAGTCATTTATAAAAGGTAATAAAGGATTCCCAAGTCCAGGCTGTCAGACAGATTATTCAGAGGCACCAAGGTCATCCAGGATCAGCATAGACGTAATGTTGGAGAAGAAGCCGATAAGCCAAGCCTGAGAAAAGGTTATTGAAGGAGAAATAGAGTTGACAAGCATAGAGAGGGCAATACAGATAGCATGTGCCCCAGGGTATCATTTAGTCATTTAATACTGCCTTCAAAACAATTTAAGACAATAACTCACATGTATTTAATTTTCTTATCTGACAGCCTCTTTTCTTCTTACCTCTTTGAGGACAACACACACCAAAGGCTTGCAAATAGTACTAGATATCAACCCTTAGCTCTACGGCATATGCTACCCATAAAAATGATTCACCTAAATAAATCTTAATAAAGTTTCAGGAAAATGTATACATAGATTAAGAAAAGTAGGCATCAGTGGTATGAAAACTAAATATCACTAACTTCCTGTGGATTATCTACTAAAAAGCACATAGGCTAACTAGTCTGTTGTGGTGGTCCTTCCCTGTAATATCAGTAAACGATGAGGTAGAGGCAAGAGGATCAGAAGTTCAAAGTCATTTATTGGCTAACCTAGTTAATTCAAGGCCAGCCTGGGATATCTGAGACCTTGTCTTAAATAAACAAAAACAAACAAATGGAAAGGGTGAACAGAAGCTCCAGCCGGTAGAATGAGAGTCTCTGGTGACAAGACAGACTTTGACACAAAGCTCCCCAGCTGATGTCAGCAGGTAGCTAACATGTGGCATGCTGACACAGCTTGTAGGCTAGGGGAGTTTGTTGATGTGCAGTATAGATCTCAAAGGACACAGAACACTTGGGAGAGAAGATGGAGGGTGAAAAGAAAGCACAAACATGTACAGGGATGAAACAGAGACATCTTTCTTAAAATTCTGTGTCAACCCTTTAAAAGGAAATCATCAGGGTGAAGTTATGCCAGAGGTAAAACCAACTGGGTAGGTACTAATTCATACAAGGAACACCCATTTACAAATGTGTTGATAGAATAAATTATAGCCAGTATCCAATAGGGTGGAGTTGGAGATTACTAGTACCTACAGATTCTTCTTGGTGGCCTTGGAAAAGAGAAAGTGAGGTGAGCTACTTGACGTCCATGGTTGTTAGCTATGTATGCTGCAAATAAGAAGCTAATCAGTCTTAGTGGAAAACAAGAAAATGGGTAGGCACAACAATGACACAGGTTATGAATAACCCTCTGAAGAATTAGGAGAAGATAAGTCTCTGTGGTATCTAGATCATTTCCAGTGGATGCAGAGCAATGTTTGTTTAGGAAGAGGGTTGATGTTACCAGACTAGGAGCAGGTTCCCTATAACGTGAACATAGAAACAAGGAACTGATAGCAACTTTTCATCCCACTGGGAGACTAAACCCATACCTCCTCTCATCCCATTATATAACTTAACACTCTCTAGCACCTCTGATGGAATGCTGGAGCACAAGGCAAGACCCAACTCAGCCCTTTAAAAAGTAACCTCAAAAGTTTTCCAGTACTAGGCATGACACCCCTATTGATTAACCCCTTATCCAGTACACCTTTGCAGTTGTCCCTAAAAGGAATCTACAGCCTGGGCAGTTATCAGAAATATGTTAAGTGTTGAATGTGGGCTTCTGTCCCTTTTCATTTTCATAAGGACTGTTACTGTTCCTTTCGATGACTCATCTCTCAGTGTCTACAACTGATGTGAAATACCTGGGACTCCTCAAAGTAACTCTGAGTACATCGGGGACAAGCTAGGTTGTAGCTGGCTATGCCTGTCTTTAGTTCATGAGCTGACCTTTAAAGTCAGGATATAACAAAATGTGATCCATGAGACATGTGCATGAGAATTCTCTAGTATGTTCATAAAATACAAATTTCCAGACTCCCACCTCAGATCTGAAGGATCACACAATTCTCTGTATAACCTTAAAGGAACTATATAAAAGAAACTGGAGTACTTTTTAAATATTTCACTTTATCTTGTTTGAGCATGGTAGCTCAGCCATATTTTGTAATTTTATAACTTCAAATTTAAGACTCCACAGCACATTATTTGTAGTACATGTTCCTGGGCATCTCATAGTCAACCCAGGGCCACTTCTTTTCTGCTATGCCCATTCTGGGCTATCCTACACATTCCTATGAGACAATTCTGTGATCACACAGTCTTTACCATTGAAGGATGCTCTGCAAACCATAGTTAAGTATGTTTTGCGCATCAGGGACATGGTAATAATTTTTGAAAACCAATTAACAATTAAATGAAGCTCAAAGGCTGTTTCAAAGCACACATGTCTTTGAGTGTCATATCTGTTTTACTAAAAAGTTAAATCCAATAATATAGCCAAAGATTTAATGAGAAAAACAGTTGAAAGAGAAAATAAATTTTTCCCTATTTAATGATATTTGATATACCATATCTCAGGCACTTTGTGGGATTATATAGGTGAATAAAACATAATCAATGTTCCCCCAAAATTTAAATCCTACCTAAGAAGACAACAAGTACATTCATATTAACTACCTTGATCAAAGTCAGGTAGTATGATGCAGATGGTAAATGAGCACTGTAAACTTAACGCCACACGGGATCCATTCCTATATCCACACTGCTACCAACACTTATCAAGTTGCTCAAGTGAGAAGTTTGCCTGACTTTACTCTACCCTCATCCCCCAAACCCAGTCTATTATAAAGTCATTTTGGTTCTAACTTAAGTGCATCCTGAATCTCCTTATATATCCTCATGTGTAACATGAATCTTAAAGCGTTCTTATTAATAAGAACAAACCCGAGGCAGGTTATTGGGGTGATTGCTGGAAGATCAGAGAAGCAGAACAAGCCACAGCTATCTCACCTTGCTAGTTCCTCAGGTGATCCTGTTTCCTCAGGCTGGAAGCTTCTGAGTCCTCCTCCACATGAATCTCAGCTGAACTGTGTTGCTTCAAAGCCTGAACACTTAACCAACCAAATGCTTAACTAACTACATGCTTTACTCTAATTGCTCTGGTTTCTGGTCTTCATGCCTTATATATCTTTCTCTTTCTGCTGTCACTGCCTGGGATTAAAGGTTGGGTTTCTGGGATTAAAGGAGTGGGTCACCATGCTTAGCTGTTTCTAAAGTGGCCTTGAACTCAGAGATCCGGCTAGCTCTGCCTCCCAAGTGCTGGGATTAAAGGTGTGCGCCACCACCGCCCAACTTCTGTTATGGCTTACTCTTCCCATTTTCTAGCCACCATTTTTGGCTTTGTTCTAGTGGCTGTCTGTTCTCTGCCCCCAGATATGTTTATTTTTGGGAACACAGAATATTTCAGGGAACACAATACCCACCACACTCATGGCCTCTTTAACCCTGGTTTAAGCCACCAGTATGTCTTTCTTCAATATTATCATGGTCTTCTGTCTTAGCCCAGTTTTATATAGCAGCTCAAGTGATATGCTTTAAATGTAAATTGCATTAATTTAAGTCTTCACTTAAATACTTGGTGGCTTTCTACTATGTTCAACATAGAGAATTCTTTACTATGGCCAGGAAGACTCTCTCTGTATGGTGTCTTGACAGAATGAACATCTTTTTCTCCCGGAGTAATGGTTGATTTTGGTCATATGAATACTGCAAAGACCTACTTTAAGAGCTCTGGACACATTGATCCCTCTGTGTGGAACATTCTCTTTTCCTGTGTAATTTCAGGACATAGCTTACACATCCTTTACCCCAGAAAGTCCTTTCTTCATGCTACCCCCAAACTCTATAGGTCTCCCTTATTATTGCCTTTCAGACTGTATTTTTTTTTCTTCACAGCTTATTGTATATATATGAATTCATTTCCCCCAGATATCTCTTCTACTAGACTATGTGAGCTTCATGAGGATAGTCTGGGTCTGTTTTCCTTATAATCATATTCTATGGACCTAAAACAGCACTTAAAATATAACAGATAGCCAGGCGGTGGTGGCATGCCTTTAATCCCAGCACTTGGGAAGCAGAGGCAGGCAGATCTCTGTGACTTCAAGGTCAGCCCAGTCTACGGAGTGAGTTCCAGGAAAAGCACAAAGCTACACAGAGAAACCTTGTCTCAAAAAAACCAAAATACATATATGACAGATGACCAACATGCATCCTGGGGGTAAAAGGTTAAATTTATAAAGGAATAGAACAATATGTTAGCCATCATTACTGTTATATATACCATTAACAAGCATCAGTAATGTAAGGTTAAAGAGTTCATTAAAGAAAAAGTCAGAAATATTGAGTAACCTAAGAAGTAGAATTCTCATGAAACAGTTGCTTTGAGAGCTAGGTACAAAGGTTAACTCATGATTTTAAAAAGTCTACAGTGTGGTACATAGCTGGTGGTGAATAGGGCTGGTTGCTTGATCACCAAGAAGCAGATGATGCCCTGAGAGGTGGCACTCTTTAAGGCAGGTCCTGTCACCAGGGCTCAATTCCCAGCTCTATTGATCAGGTAGGAATTGTCACTATGGCAGCATGTAGTTGCTGAACTCCATGTATTGCTTGGGGAGGAGACAAAGGGCTCTTCAGCCTGTTGTCTTGGAGGAATGCCAGAAGGGAATACATGGCTGGCAGGGCTGACAGAGGAGGCGTGGTAGTAAGGAGGGGGAACTGACAGAATTTCATGCAGTGTGGGACCAGTGTCCTGAGGGAATTGTTAAGCAGCTCTTCTTTGTCCCCATCTTTGTCACCATGTGAACTATTTTCAGGTCCAGAGAATCAGCTGTTCTGTAGACATAGCCTAATGGACATTGTGCAATGCTCTTGTAGGAAGCCCTCTCCATCTCAGAAGCTCCTTCATACAAAAAAGCCATCTCTCCTGCTGACCTCAGACAGTGGAGACCTCATAGGTATTGACAGTCTCATCTAGGGTGGCTTGGCCCAAAGGTGTACCATACACTGGAAAGGCAAGAGCCAAGGAACCTAGAGAAGCCTTAATGATAGCAAGGTAACAAAGACTGCAATACCTGCAATAACACTTTAATGTTCCAGGAAGTGTCCCAAGACCTTTACAGGTATCATCCCACTTATTCCTCAGAAGAACCTTAAGACTAAATACCACCATTGTCCCCATTGTTTGGGTGAAGAAACAAAGATTTAAAGAGGTCAAGGGATTTATCAGAAGGCTTGAAGTCTTAAATCTCTCCATGGACTTCAAGAAACCTTAATAAAAATAAGACTGGCTTCAACAAATGGCCATGCAAGTAAACTCTATGGGTGCATGTAAATTATTTCTGATTCCTTACCACTATTCCATGAAGAGTTAAGTACTTGTGTTATGCTTTCCTTTTCACAGAGTTAAGACAATTAGGTGATTAATATTTCAAGGCCACAAATATAGCTCTAGCCTGGTATGCACAAGACTTTGGAATGGTTCTATGTCTAGCACTGCAAAAACAAAGAAGCAAAAGAAACATCCTAGGATCACACGACTGGTGGGAGTTAGATTTAGAGGTACCATTGCATTGTGTTTTCCCTCAGAGCAAATGCTTTGCCAGAGAAAACCTAAATATATTCCATTCAGATACAAGTGTTTTCCTTAAGGCTTTGTGATAGTTTGAATAGGAATGGCCCCCCTAAGTTCATATATTTGAATGATTGGTCATTAAGGAGTGGTGCTACTTGACAGGGACTAGGAGGTGTGGCCTTTTTGGACATGTAGCCTTGTTAGAGGAAGTGTGCCACTAGGGGTGGGCTTTGGGGTTTCAAATGCTCAAGCCAGGCCCAGTGTCTCTTTCCTTCCTGTTGCCTGCCAATCCAGATGTAGAACTCTCAGCTCCTCCAGCAGCATGTCTGCCTGCCTGCCGCCATGCTTCCCACCATGATGATAATGAACTAAATCTCTGAAACTGAAAGCCTTCCCCAATTAAAAAATTTCCTTTATAAGAATTACTGTGGTCATGGTATCTCTTCACAGCAATAGAATATTGACTAAGACAGGCGTTTTACTTAATGATGGTACCAAAATAATGAACATTCAATAGAAATGAGATGTCGAATCTAGCAACATACAGTCTCACACTCTTGCAATAATGGGCAGCAGCAAGTTCTACTTTCTACGCAGACATGTGAATAGAAGAGATAACTAGTCTCTAAGATATCCTGCATTGCCAGTGATTTTGGATGCAAGCAATCAAGAAATTACATGAGATCTTTAACACTTTATTACTAAACAGTTCTATTAGATGATCTTGTCCAAATATATGCTAATTTCAGTGTTGTTGATATATTTAAGTTTAAGCTATAATACTTGATAGGTTAGGTACATTACTTTTTCAACATGTATTTTGCAGAGCGCTCGCGTGCGTGCGTGCGTGCGTGCGTGCGTGCGTGCGTGTGTGTGTGTGTGTGTGTGTGTGTGTGTGTGTGTGTTATGTGTGTATGTGCCTTTGCCATGTGCCTGTGGGGAGGTCAGAGGACAATTTGCAGGAGTTGGTTCTCTCCTATCATGTGAGTTCTAGGGACTGAACTCAGGTCATCAGACTTGGCTACAAGCATCTTTATATACTAAGCCATCTTGATAGCCCCAGGTTTTTCTTTCTGTTTTTGTTTTTAATAGAAATTTCTAGTATTTTTTTGTTACTTTTTTACTTATTTGGGGGGCTAACATGAGCATGCCACAGTGCACATGTAAAAGTCAGAGGACATCTTTCAAGAATAGCTTCTTGCCTTCCATTTTGTTGAGGCAAGGTCTTTCTTGCTGTTTTCTCTGCTGTAATACATACTCCATAGCGGGTCTGTGAGCTTCCAGGCAATTTTCATGTCTCTGCCTCCCATGTTACCATAGGATTACTGATGTATGCCACCAAATCTAGCTTTCCACATGGGTTCTGGGATCACACTCAAGTCACCAGACTTGCTCAGGTAGCACTTTTATCCACTGAGCCATCTACTTGGCCCAACATAGTGTCTGTATTTTGGAGCACATTCCTTTCCCAGCAGTCTGTATTTAATGACTGCTCCAGTATTCCCAGGAGGAAGGCAGGATCATGACAGATGTAAGAAGAAGCCTAGAGAAGCAGAGTGACTTGTCAGCATTAAACATGGAGCAAACTACTGACCTTGTTACAAGAAAGCCCCTGGTTCCTTGATGTCTATTGACTATCGTGATTGAAAATGGCAATAAAGATGGCAGACAACAGCTGCAAGTACTCTCCTGAGGACTCCAAATCGAAGGGGATTTTTAGAGAAATAATACCTAGCACAAAATATTGCTAGAAAGAGCCAAGAAAAAAAGAAACGAATGGTCTGTGTTTAAGCCTCAAAATTATTTTTCTATATGCATTTTTAGTTTCCTTTTTTTGAGATTATAATATAATTACACTTCCCCCTTCCCTTTCCTCCCTCCAAACCCTCTCATATACTCAAGAATCCAATTCAGCAAGACTATTGTCATCTTGTTTCTGGGCCCTTCTCCTAGCTCTCCCCCTTCAGTTCAATTGCCTGTCAATTAAAAACATTCAGGAATTCACTCTCAGCCTCCCTGAGGTCCTCTAGACTCTGGCCACCAGCTTTCTGATGGGAGTAGAAGGGAGGAAAGTATATATCCATTTCTATGATCTCAGAAACTAACAATAATCATAGGAGCCTCACGAATTGACCTTCCAATGTCAATAGATAAAGGATATTCAATTACCAGATCTCAAGTCTCAAAACCAGTCTTGAAGCCCCATCCCTACAATGCTATATAAAAATAGCCCTGGAGTGGGGGGAGGGAAAAAATAGCCCTGGAAACATTATGCTCCCATTCAAAAGAATTCCTTTCCTTTCTTTCCCTTTCTTTAAAGTTATTTCTGGGTCAAGAGTAGAGTCAATCTATTGCTCCATGCACTTCCTTTTGGTATAACATAACCGTATTACCAGTGGGATGTTTGATAGCAGAATAGTCTTGACTATTGAGGCCCCAGGATCACACAAATAGATTCCCAGAGCTACCCTTCATCCAAGAGAATGTGTGCAAGTTACTCAACTGCTCTGAACCTCATTTTCTGCCTCTATGAAATGGAACTGCTAATAATATTGACTGCAGTGCACTGTAGAGGGAATCACATCAGACATACAGAATAGTGCAGTACTTGGCATATAATAAATGCTCAATAAATGGGAGCTATATATAAAAAGGAAGCCTGTCTGTCTCTGAAAGTTGGCCTACTGAAAGAATTCCCCTAGCTCCATCTTTCCCTGTAGTGAAGACAAAGGCTAAAGGCTGAGACACAAGGTGCTAGCTACATAAGGCAAATGGATACATGCTGATACTGACTCTTTCCTGGTATCTTGAGGGCAGGGTGCTGTTGAAACAGTCCCCACAGCAGAAGGAAACCAAACTAGTGATATGATCAGGGAGGCACTGCTGATGAAGGAAGATGTTTCAAGAACCTGGAGGCTGGAGGAAGCTAAGGAATGGAAATCTAGGCTGGAATCTCATGGAACAAGAGAGATGCACTACAACACAGTGAGTTTAATAATGGCAAGAAAACCAAAGTTGAAGCAGTTAAAAGACATGGAAACTAAGAAAGAGAAGCAAAGGGGAGTTTGGGGCCTAGGTGTGGAGCTCTGGATACATCGTTGTGCTTTCTCAGTAATACTTCTACTGAAGGACTGTTTGCACCTACCTCCACCATGAAATATGAGAGCACAGTTTGTTCATTCAAAGTGGATATGATGACAAAGAACCTTCTGCTCACCATTCACCTCTGAAGAAACCCACCCTGGGGAATTAGCTGAAACACGGACTCCTCCACCTTTGGAAAATGCTTTTATTCCCTCTAGCCAGAAAACCCCAGAGAATCTGCCTCCTGAAAGTTCCCTTAGGGCAGGGTCCCAGTCTCCTCCATAGTCACCTAAGAAGCTAGTTCCCAAGTAGACTCCTTAGTCTATACCTGGAGTTCACATTCAGTTGGTTAAGGTGGACCTTCCTATATATTTTTCAACAGTGCCCCGACAAGTGATTCTACTCCAAGGTTACCTTTCATTTTAGAGATGAAAATATTTCATATAAACTTAAGGAAAGACATTTTATATGTGAGGAATTTGACTCATTTGAGTCAGAGACATTTACACAATTGTTTGAAATCATGAGTAATTACTAACAAAATGAGTACTGAAACCCAGGTCTTCTGCCTCCCAATTCACTGTAAACTCCAGTTTCAGTCTGCCTGAGTTTCTTTCTTCCTTCCTTTCTTTTTATTAAATATGTAAACAAATGTTTATTCCTGATTCTATCCAGAATTTTAAAAACAATGTTACATTCACAGAATAATTCAGTAGGGAAATATAGAAAGCACCAAATATAATGTTAAAAGGAGAGGAAAAGTCAGATATCTTAGTGTGTGCTTGTAATCTCGGGACTCAGGAGGCTTGAGAGAGTAACAAGTTCAAAGCCAGCTAAAGCTAAGCTAGTGAAGCCATGTTTTAAAAAAAAACAACCAAATAAACAAAAACCAAAATAAAAAGCAGAGGGCACAACAGGTAAATCACTTGCCACCCAGCATGAAGACTTGAGTTTAGTTTACCAGAACCCATATGGACATAGAATTAGGTGTCTGTAATCCTCCCACTGCTGTGATGAGGTGAGAGGCAAACAAACGAATCCCTGGAAGCACACAAGTCAGCTAGCCTGCTATGCATGGAATAGCAAGAGATCCTGTCTCAAAAATACTTCAGGTGGAAAGGTGAAGACAGACACCTGAGGTTATCCTGTGACCTCCACACATAAGCCACACACCCACACACACACACACACACACACACACACACACACACACACACACACATACGCCATGCACAAATGCAAAAGGTAAAAAACGTAAAAAGAGAAAGATTTTGTTTGAAAATAAGATGGCCTTTATTCTTGCAATCATCACAAATATATCACAATTTATGTGTAGAAACCATAGCTGTGTTTATTATGCTGAAATTTTAAAGCATTCAGCATTGACAAAGAAGCAACCCAGCTTGAAATCAGGACATTCATTAGCTAAACAAGTGAAGCAATTTTTTAAGGCAACAAAGATTAATAATGACAACATCTGCCCATAAGCTCCCCTCTGAACTTTCTCTGCTCTAGTCCAATCTCTTTGAAGAGAAAAGAAATGTATTAAATAAGATCTAAAACTGTTTGCCAAATACCAAGATTTCAAAGTGAGAAACCACAATTCGTAATTGTCAATAACTCAAGTAACCCCAATCATACCTTTGAGAGTAATAACCCACCAATTTTCCAACAGCTTGGAAAGATTTCAGGAGTGGGCTGTGTTAATGTCACAGTAGAGAAAGTACATGATTGATAACTGCAAAGGGCATCCATACGTCTATCAAATTAGAAGCTTCATTTTAAGGGTACCTATTCTTCTCTAGAGGAGAAAAGTTGGCAAACTGTTAGGTAACAAGTGTTAGTGGGTGTATTGTAGCCTTTCCTGGTAATACCCAACTCACAGTGTTTCTCCTTTTCAGACACATTCACCATCTACAGAACAAGTAAGCAAAAACTGTCACAGCTTTCACGCTCTCCCCCATAGCTCTGTCACACCCAAATGATGTTAATGCTGCCTCCATGCTCTTCAGACAAAAGACATCCTTAATTCGCTCAAATGATCACTCTTATTTCTAGCTTCCTAGAAGTCACAGACCCTACCCATCATCTAAAGCTAACAGCAGAATCTCTTTGACCACATCTGAATGCTGGAAGAGAAGAGACATGAGCAGATGAAGCAAGGCCAGGCCAGTAGAGAGAAAAGGCCACACCTGTGCCTGCTTGCTACTATTCCCTTTGCAGAGAGTGACATCACTGTTTATTTCTCTTTAAATACTTCTCATGGGAAGGCCTCAAATTTGCTTCTTTGCAGCAAGCCCAGATAGACAGCCTATGATTAATACTGAACACTCAACATCTAGAAATTTCTAGAATCAATCTTATTAACCTAAAAGAGAAGTAGAAATGCAACAATAACATTTTCCAAGCTTTATTTTTTTGGCTTTAAATTTTTCTTAATTTATTTTTTGGAATTTCATACAGTATATTTTGATCATATTCTTTACCCTCTCCCAACTCCTCCCAGATCCTTCTCGACCTCTCCAACTACTCCTGAATATGGGGATGCCATGGTATGACTATATCACTTTTCTTGAAGAAAACTGATTTTCCTTTTCCTAGTAGCTATCAATTACAAAGAGCTTTTTGGCCAGAGGTAAGACTTTGTGCCCACTTAACCCTTTTCCAGGTCTGGTTTGAGCTTGTGCTGGTCTTGTGCCTGCTGCCACATATTTCTTAATACTATGTATAGCTATAAAGTCAGTTTGTTGCAGGCTGGTGTTTTGGTCCCTGCCAGCAGAGGTAACCCTAGAAGGTCATCATTTCACAGTGACTTTACAGCAATATGATTTGGAAAATGCTTTCAACACACTTCTGCTGTGGGATGTTCTGTATGCTGTGAATGTGTTGCTCTGATTGGTTGATAAATAAAATGCTGATTGGCCAGTAGCTAGGCAGGAAGTATAGACAGGATAAACAGACAAAGAGAATTCTAGGAGGTTGAAGGCTGAGTCAGTAGAAGCGAGCCTCCCCCGCCCCCGTTCCAGAGAGCAGCATGTAATGGCACATAGATAAAGCCACAGAATATGTGGCAACATACAGATTAGCAGAAATGGGCTGAGTTTAAATGTAAGAGCTAGTCAGTGGTAGGCCTGAACTAATGGCTGAACAGTTTTAATTAATATAAGCTTCTGAGTGATTATTTTATAAGAGGCTGCAGGGTCCGACAGGCTGGGCAGGACTGAAGAAAACTTCAGCTACACAGTTCTAGTTAGAAATATATTTAAAAACATGTTTGCTTAAATAACTAAAGGTGAACATATATTGCATATATTTTGTATATTGTTAATGATTCTTGCTTCTCTTCTTTCATGGAGTCTAGCATGACTCTCTCTCTCTCTGCCTAGCATTTAATTAAAAACCTAAGCCTGGATTTTTGATGTGACCCCTGGTAGTCTGACTACACACCAGATAAGGATCAATCACAAGATGCATATACCATGAAGTATACTGCACCAATATTTAACAGCATAAAATTGAAATAATATAAAATTTCATCATAAAAGTTTGGACAAAAAATTATGTTGTAATTGTATAATGGAATATTACGTAGTTATTAAAAAGAATGAAGTAGCTAGGTGCATACTGACAAGAAAGGACCCAAACACAGTTTAGTGAAAAACATGTGGGTATATACTTATATATTTTTTCATTAAAATGCACACAAGATATACATAGTAAATTATTAACTTGGCAGGGAATCAGTGTGGAAGATGCAACTAACATTCTACTTTGTATTTCTCTTTTTATAATAAGCATTATATATGAAGGATAAGGGTGACCATTTAGGAGGAGGAAGAGGACATAAAGAGGTGAGAAAGAGACACATAAGGGTAAAAGATGAGGACAAGCAAACTACAGTTCTCAATCTACAAAGAGTCAGCCTATGCCACTCTCTCACAGTTTCCCATGCCTTCTCAATCTCTGAACACACCCTTTCAAGACAGTGTTTCAGCTTCCAAATCAACTTTTAGTTTATCTTACTGAAAAAAATTCATGCAATGTGTATTGATTATGGTATCCTCTTCTCCAAATCCTCTCAGATACTCCCTATCTCCCCACCCACTCAACTCCTCTCCTTTTCTCTCTCTCTCACTCTCTCACTCCTCCCTCTCTCTAGAAAACTAATAAGCAAATAAACCATACAATCCTGAAAAAAAGTATAACACAAGAAACACATACGCACACACAACCATAAGAAACACAAAATTGGAAAACATAATACAAGCAAAAGACCAATAAGAATTATATATATATATATATATATATATATATATATATATATATATATATATATATATATATATATATATATATATATAAAGTACTATGACACAAGTCTGCAGAAATCCCATTGAGTTCATCTTGTGTTGTGTTGGCCATCCTCTGCTGGGCTTGGGGCCTTCCCTTAAGTGTGCTTGTGAAGTTTGTACATGAGCACTGCATCTACATCTCTTCCACCCTTCCTTCCTGCTGCAACTCCTCCCATGTTCCCCATTTCCCTCCAAAAGTCATGATTGTTTTCTTTATTATTGTTACATGTACACACACACACACACACACACACACACACACGTATGTACATTTGTTCAGGGTTGACTATTTGGAATAGGATGACCTATGTAGGAGATCATCCTTGGAAGAGAATTATGATATCTCTCTCAGCAGTAACTGACCACCTACAGGCATTCATCTGGGTATGGGTCATTGAAGAATTTCTCTTGTCCATGTTAGCATGTCAAATGATATCACCATTATACTGGGCTTGTTCAGGTAACCCTATTGTTGAAATTTCATGGATATATTTTTCCTGTCTACTCTGGAGAACTCTATCTAGCATAAAGTGTCCTGGGCCTCTGGTTCTTACAGTCCTTCTGTCCTTTCTTCTGTAGGGGTATTCTCCTCTCAGTTCTCAGTGGATGATTCAAATGTCCAAGTTTCTATACCTTGGTAGTTATTAATCTTTTATAAGACAAAGACCCCTATGAAATTAATGAATATCCAATCCTTACACTTTTAGTTGGCTGCTTAGCTTGCTGAGTCAGCAACAATGGAGAAGGACAGAGCAAAGACTGCTTTTGGGGGGATTGGTATATGCCTAACCCTCTATTAATCTTACATTCTGAGAGCCCTACAAGCTCAGGTTCCATTGAACAAACCAACTTAAACTCTCCTGAACTACATAAGAAAGAAGTTCATTGGGTTTGCAGGATGGCTCATTCTCAACGGGTAAAGGTATTTGCCACCAAGCCTGATGATCTGAGTTCAATCTCGAGGACCCATATGGTAGAAGGAGAGAAGAGAACCAGCTCCTGGAAGTTGGTCTTTGACCTCCACATGTGTGCCCATCTGTTCCCCCAAATAAATGAAGAAAACATTTTTTTAAATCTATTAGTATGACTTACATCACTTGGTATCTACATGATCTTGGGCAATTCACTTTAGTTATCTTGTCCTCATTTCATTGTCCAAATATAAAACTCCCACAGATCTTCCATTCCATGACTCTCTCCTCCTGGTCTACTATCTCCACTATGTGTCCAAGAGTACATGATAGGTATACTCACACTTTCCAGCATCACATTGTCTTAAAGTCAAAAAGACTTCTTGTATGTATGGCTAACAGAAATCCTTCCCATTGCAGCTACAGCTTGTTGCTTTCATGTGGAAAAGAACTAACCAATCATTGCACAGAAGAGTCTAAAATCAATACCTCTAACACCTCCAGATCAGGTACAATCTCAATCCCAGTTTGCTATGGTGTTTAGCTATTAATTCTTAAGAGGTCTGTTCTCCACTGAAGAAAAGTTTATAAAGAAAAGGGAAGTTAGGGGAATTTACATCAAGGCAATCAGAAAAGATGAATGCTCATATGAATACTATTTTGTTTCTGTTTAAATTTCCTTAAAGATGGCCTCAACTTTGACAAAATGGACTCCTGAAATAGGTATTCAAGAAGTCTGTCTTGCAAACAAGACCCTAATGTAAACTTGAGTCACTGGAAAGGAGACCTGAAGCCATGAGCTCTCAGAAATGACCCTTTCAAACAGTTTCTGAAAGATAATTAGTGTGAAGAATAAAAACAACTTTCCAACCAAATTTAATTCCCACCTCTAGTGCTCTCTGGTCAGCAGGGTGTGCTCAGATTGATGGAGTTTTCCTGAATCTGTACTGATGGCAACTGCAGATCAGGAAATTAAAGAGCACAGTGAAAATTTTCAGAATGTGAAAGGAAATAAGCTCAGAGAACTGAGTCACCCAAGGTTGAATGAGGATAGGGCCTCATAGTCAAAGCAGAGAACTCAGGGCAGCTGCCCCAAATGCAAAAGATAAACAGGACTTGGGCCTGAATGTTCAGAATGATTACCTTAATTCTTCACTTCCTCTTCATAATAACCTTGAGTTCCTATAGAGCCTTTCTTCTAAGGAGTTCAAAATACTTGCAAAGATATTATCTTAGTTGTCATCACATCCTCACAATCAGTAAGAGTAACAATTGCTATCAGCTTCATTTTACAGATGGAGGAGGGAAGAATGCTGGAGAGTGGCAAAGCCAGTCATCCAGCTTATCTTTCATTCAAGTTTACCTAGAAAGGTACCAACAGCCTCTGAACTCAGCAGAAGATTCCATTTGACCAGCCAGGTCCTCAAATACTATTAAGACTAGTCTAACAAATGGAACACACCGGGTTTTATAAGAAAACATATAAGGAATTCTACATATGCTCTTTTCCTAGAGAGTCACAATATGCATTAGCCTAGCAGAGGCTTTTAGAGGCTCTAGAATTAACAAACCTATGCTCTTTAAATAAGAATTTCCCAAAGTTGACTACAAAATTCCCTCTTCTTTCTCCCTCTCCCTCCTTCTCTATCTGACCTATGAACATTCTGTCTGGTTTGGAACTCACATCTAAAAGTGTTGGATTAGGACTTGGATTGATCTGATGCTTAGCACAGCAGGCAGATCAACTCCATACCAACCTAAGCTAATAGGCTCTGGGGTATGTTCTTTTCCTTTTAGAGACAATGTCTGATACATTCTGGTATCCACAGCTAGTGAGCCAAGAACCTTTTTGTGACTATAGGACCCCAGGTTACCATTTCTACATCAGGACATTGGCCAAATGAGGAAAGGAGTTAATTCTACTCCCACCCACCTCTGCTTATATTTCTTTCAAATAGAACCCATGGCTACTCAGAGGCTTCATTTAAAGGAGGGAGGGGTCCATAATGCCAAGCCATATCATCAGAGTTCATACTCTTCACCAGCATAATCTTGGACCATCAGGCACATTATGTGGAAATCATTAACCTCCAGGCTGTCCTATTCATCAACCTACGCAATCAGCATCAACACAGTAAAACAGAAGATTCAAAATGAGCTTCTGGTATATCTTAATTGCATGAGTATTAGAGTAGTCATTATATATCCATTTCAAAACCAATATAGAGCACAGAAATCTTGTGCTACCATTAATTACCAGTGACACTACTAAAAGTACCTAAAATGTAAAAGTCCCTGAAGATTCTGCCCTGGTTAATTTCATATGAGTCCAATGACAAAAGATCATAGTTAATGGATTTGATACTTATTGCTATAATTTTCATATTTTCTCCTGATGTTTATTAAACATTCACAGCATGGGGGGAAATTCCTGCATCGAAATTGGTAACTTGTTGCATAAGGATGTAATGCAGATTTACCTGTCTTTATCCACTGGTTATGTGAAAAATGCATTTTTGATAAAACAAGATCACTAAAAAGGTCAGAGAGGGACTACTATTTATTTTAAGAGTAACTGGTTATGAACTCTTTTGTAAAACAACAAATTCTGCAACCTAAAGGTTTCCCATTAATTCCATTTGCATTGCAAGTCCATATATATATATATATATCAGATTTGCTTAAAGCAAAACACTTATATTAATAAATGAGGAAGGTCTTTCTTTCTTAAGATGGGGATACATTTTGATCCTCACCAATCTCCAATACTGGCGCCTTCAAATTCATCATTAATCATCATTCTAATCCACAGAGACTCATTCTGGGATTGCAGAGAATGTGACGGTAATACTTGAGATTCCCTGCAGTTTTACTTAACTATAACCTTGCCTCTGCACATGCTGCTCACTGAGCTTAGGATGCCATTCTCCACTTTGCCACCTGGTGAATTAATTCCACTAGACTTGCTTGACTCAAATGTCACTTTCCCAGTGAAGCCTGCCTTGATCATAACCCACCCCACCCCCCACAGTCGGGCATCCCTCCTCAGAGCTTCCACAATCCCCTGCCCATCGCTTGTCATACTGTTTCCAAGCTCTAGCTTGCATAACAGCCTACACTCTCTGAGAACTGATCTGATGTTTTATTCATTTCCATATTTCCAGTACCTAACATTACTACTGACACATGGCAGGTGTGCAATAAATGTTGGTCACTTGACTGATTGCAATCCTTAACTGCTTATTTGGGGGACTTGAAAAGCAATGAATTATCAGAAGCACAAATAAAAGTGTTCAAGTAAAGTTAAGGAGTTTTGTTCATTTTTACTGATCTTTCTTTGATTAAAAACAAGATGGCTACACAATCTTGTGTTACAAGAACACAAAATGAGCCCACAGAGCCTGTAAATTCACAATTAATTAATAAGCGCACTGGATTTTGTTCCTTTTTCTCTAAACATGCAATTATATCCTAACACATCACAAACTTCCTTGCAGTAAAGACTTGAGGCCCCACTAATTACAGGAGGGGAGCACTTCAGGGTTCACTGTAAGAGCCTCGGAATCTCATTGGCTGAAAGAAGAAAACCAGCTAAGAAAGTTGGGAATCTTCTGTGAGTGGGGTAGGGGACCATAATCAAGATGTCCACCAGGGTTTGATCAACCTAGGTGGAAATTTCACATGCAGAGAGTACTAAGCAACTACTCCAACTTGGAGGAGGGTGGGATTTCCATCACTTTGAAGTCATCATCACCCTTCCAATGTGGGCAAAACAGGTTGGACCTGATCAGCCTGCCTGTATGTTGCTGCATTCTGGCTTGGCATGGGATGAGACCCAAGGACATGTAATGCCAAGAGTAGCCCAGCCCCATGGCGCAGAACACACACAGACACACAGTGAAAGTGTGTGTGTGTGTGTGTGTGTGTGTGTGTGTGTGTGTGTGAGAGAGAGAGAGACAGAGACAGAGACAGAGACAGAGACAGAGACAGACAGAGACAGAGAGGGAGGGAGAGAGAGTGTCAAATGCACTAGCCCAACTCACGCGAAATTCCACACAAAATCTACAGCACGTCCCTGACACACAGTACTGCATTCCTGTATGCCCAGTCACACACAGGGAGTGCCCCCTCACATTCTCTTTCCCTAGTATGCAGGGGCCCACACCCCACGCCACTAAGACAGCAGCCTAGCTAGGATCTGAAAACTACTAAGGACTGGTTTTGTCCTGCGTAACAAAGCCCCAGGCCCCCAGGTGCCCGGGTGGATTCACTCTATCCATCTCTCCCCGCCCCCATCCCTCAGCTCCCAGAACAAGAGAAAGCTCAGCTTTGGGAAGTGGATGCTAGAAGGGGGGGGGGGGGGGGGGGGGGCCGCAAAGAAAGAGCTTTAGGGATGGGCGGGAGCAGGAGTCCGAGTAGCTTCAGTGCTCTCTCGCCATGAACCAAGAGGGAAGAAATGGCAAAGGGACAGAGGTGTCTTTCTATCCTTCCTCCCCACAATCGATTCATACAGCAACACAGAAAACTGGGAAATAATCTCCCCTTCCCTCTGCCGGGAGCTCCTCCCAGTGGCTCTGGGAGCCACCGGTGTTCTAGCAACCCGCAACAAAGCGCCCCCAGCACATACCTGTTCCAACCTCTTCGTGGCAGGAGAAGGGAAGCTGCTGCCCAGGGTTCTGCCTTTAGCTGCTGGACAGGAGGAGCCGGGGATGCGGGGAGGAGGAGCAGGAATTGGAGGAGGAAAAAGGATGAGAGGGGATAGGCGATCACAGCAGCAGCAGTGGCAGTGGTAGGAGGAGGAGGAAGAGAAGGAGGAGGCTTCTTCAGTGGCAGCTGCTGCGGATGCTCTGGCTAGAGGCAGGGCTGGGTGTGCGGTGTGTGGGCTCACGTGCACCCCATGGCCCAAGGATGCGCGCGCGTCTGGGTGTGTGAGAGCATCTGGGTGTATTTTGACTGTGATTATTCCAATTCCGACCTAGTCTGGAACTTGTGGTTCCTGCAGTCAGGCGGAAGTGAAACCCTTTAAGTCTTCCAAGCCTGACTGTTTGGGCCTGGGGGGTGGGGAGAAGAGGGAGTGCGGGGATTCCCTTCTTTCAGCCTTTTTTTATTTAAGCACTGGTGGCTTGAATCTGCACCTATCTCTGGTAATCTTATACCAAAGAGAAAAGAGCCTAAGGAAAGTCACAATCTCACGGCTGAGTATATCACGCGACTGGCTGTTTGGACTACTCAGAACATAATTTTTGTCTTCACTAGGGTTAACTCATGAATTAGATCGCCTAGAACTTTATCGACATTCTACATTTTCTCCTTTCATTCCATTGCTACATCTCTGTGCTTGTAACCAAGGTGACATATGATCAATCCCTCTTTTTAGTCCACTTTCCTCATCAGCATTATCCAGGCCTCTGGATTCTTTGATATCTGAATGCCACAGAATCTTCATAGTGGTTTTTCTTTCCTGATAATAAGAGGAATGTTGATTATTATGAACTCAGCTTTAGACCAGGGTGGTTCTGTGTGCATCTTTAAAGCATCTCTAATGAGAACAATTGTGAAAGGCACAATTTTCTTTTGTGATTCAATATTTGATGAAGTCCTTGTTTGGAGCCTTAGTTGAATATCACTTCACTGTTTTTGAGTATTTTGCTTAATGGTTTATGCTCAGAGAGTACTCTGAGATTTACAAAGCACACCCTAGTCACAAGTTTTCCCTGCAATAACATCTCTGTGACCTAGCCAGAGAGAATACCATCATTCTCATCTTACAAACAAAAACTAAGTTCACTGAGATTAAGTAGATTTGTATGACATTACATCTAGGTAGGTGATCTAGAATAAGGACCTCGGGTTTATATAATGTCAAGCCAAACTTTTCTTTTAAAATTATATTTCAAAAAGGAATTTTAAGAGACTAAAGAGGTCACTCAACAATTAAGAACAAAAAAATGTTCTTTTTAATGTCTTCATTGACTCTTTAAAAAAAAAAAACCTCTATTTTTTATGTGCTTTGGTGTGGAGGTCAGATCCTAGAACTGGCGTTGCAGACAGTTGTGAGCTGCCATGTGGGTGTTCAGAATTGAACCATGTCCTCTGGAAGAGCAGCCAGTGCTCTTAACTGCTGAGCCATCTCTCCAGCCCCCAAAAATTGTTCTTACAGAGAACCCACATCTTGTTCTCCGAACTCATGTTAGGAGGCTCACAACTATCTGTAACTCCAGCTCCAGGGAATTCAACACCCTCTTTTGGCCTCCACAGATACCTGTACTCAGGTGTACATCCCCCAACATAGATACACATGAATACACATAGTAACAAATAAATCTTTCTCTTAAAGAAAATTTAAAATTCATTGGTATGGTAAAAGAAGTTGACAATATTAAGTAAGATTTTTGAAAAAGCATTTTCAGTTAAGTTGATGCTTTACTGCACATGGTAATAGATTAAATAGAGTTAAAGTATTTTGGGCCTCAACCTCCAATTCACAATCAGAATCATCCCTTTGACTTTGCTAATAGTATTATAAGCATAATTTGAAATGAAGTTGCAGAAAGTACAATAGGAAAATGGTCCACTTGGGTTTTCAAGGACAATAAGCTTGTAAGTGGTTGCCCTCCAAGCTAGATCTGTCTCCTCCCTAGGCCATGAAAATGAGTGATTATTTGCCACCAAAAGAAGAAATATGTATCCTATGCAGAAGTCCGAGCAGTTCCAAAAGATCATTTCTAAAGCCAGGCAACTTGAGCTAGAATACAATGCAGAGTGACCCAAAGCAATGATGCACTTCTCATCCAGGTATGGAAGTATAACAGTAAAACGGAGTGAAACAAAATTAAATAACTGATAGTTGTCATTATTACAGAAAAGAGAAGCAGTGATTTCTTTAATGAGACTCCATTAAAAACAATTTTATCACTGTTGTTTTAAGACAAGTTCTCATCAGCTGGAGATATGGCTCAGCAGTTAAGAGCACTGGCTACTCTTCTAGAGGTCCTGAGTTCAATTTTCAGCAACCACATGGTGGCTCACAACCATCTGTAATGAGATCTGGTGCCCTCTTCTGGCTTGCAGGCATACATGCAAGCGGAACACAGTATATATAATAAATAAATAAATGTTTTTAAAAAGAAAAGTTCTCACTGTGTATCTCCCTGGCTGGCTGGGAACTTACTTATGTGGAGTCAAAAAAAAAAAACAAAAAGCCTCAAACTCAGAGAAATTTGCTTGCCAAACACCACCACCATGCCTTAGCCCCAGCACGTATCTTTCCTTTTTTGTTTTTTGTTTTTGTTTTTTTTCACTAGGTCAGATCAGGCTTTCTCTCAACCACTACCAGCACACTGCAGAGGATGCATAACTGTGGAACTCAGGGGACCTCTCCAGCACTCTGCCCACTCCTGTTCTCATGTGGTCCTCATCCATCATGGTCTACCATTCCTTGTTCTCCCTTTCTGTTCCTGATCCAGCTGGGATCTCCTGCTCCCCAAGCCTCCCTTCCCTCATACCTTGCTCTTCATTTCTCCCACTGTCGTCCAGGTTGTTCATGTAGATCTCATCCATTTCTCTGTCACTGGGTGATCCCTGGGTCTTTCCTAGGGTCCCGTTTTCTAGGTAGCCTCCCTGGAGTTGTGTAGCAATCTAGTCATCTTTGTTTTACATCTAGTATCCTCTTATGAGTGAGTACATACCATGTTTGTCCTTCTGAGTCTGGGTTACCTCACTCAGGATGATTTTTTCTAGATCTATCCATTTGCCTGCAAACCTCATGATGTCATTGGTTTTCTCCGCTGAGTAATACTCCATTGTGTATATGTACCATATTTTCTTTATCCATTCTTCAGTTGAAGGGCATCTAGGTTGTTTCCAGGTTCTGGCTATTACAAACAATGCTGATATGAACATAGCTGAGCAAATGCCCTTGTGGTATGATTGAGCATTCCTTGGGTATATGCCCAAGAGTGCTACAGCTGGGTCTTGGGGGAGATGGATTCCCAATTTTCTAAGGAAGTGCCATATTGATTTCCAAAGTGGCTGTACAAGCTTGCATTCCCACCAGCAGTGGAGGAAATTTCCCCTTGCTCCACATCCTCTCCAGCATAAGCTGTCTTCTGTGTTTTTGATCTTAGCCACTCTGACAGGTGTAAGGTGGTATCTCAGTCGTTTTGATTTGCATTTCCTGGATAATTAGGGATGTTGAGCAATTCCTTAAATGTCTTTCAGCCATTTGAACTTCCTCTGTGGAGAATTCTCTGTTTAGTTCTATAGCCCATTTCTTAATTGGACTGTTGGGCATTTTGATGTCTAATTTCTTGAGTTCTTTATATATTCTGGATATCAGCCCTCTGTCAGATGTGGGGTTGGTGAAGACCTTTTCCCATTCTGTAGGCTGTCGCTTTGTGTCCTTTGCTCTACAAAAGCTTCTCAGTTTCAATAGGTCCCATTGATTGATTGTTTCTCTCAGTGTCTGTGCTACTGGCAGATATCTGACTCAGTATTGAAGGAACACAGAATACTTTGCTTTTCTTTTTCTTTTTCTTTTCTCTCTTCTTTCTTTCTTTTTTTTTTTTTTTTTTTTTTTTTTTGAGCTGAGGATCGAACACAGGGCCTTGCACTTGCTAGGCAAGCACTCTACCACAGAGCTATATCCCCAACCCAACTTTGCTTTTCTTTAGGATAGTATCAAGTGTTGATGACATGAGATAAACATGGAAAACAACTACAGATGATGGAGTCTTTGCAGTTTTGAAGACCAACATGTGTAACACAAATCTTAAAAGCTCTTATTAATAAAAATCTCAGCTGAACTGCTGCTAAAAGCTTAACACCTTCTAGTTCCTGGTCCTCACGCCTTATATAACTTTCTGCTTCCTGCCATCACTTCCTGGGATTAAAGGCATGTGTCACCATGCCTGGCTGTTTCCAGTGTGGCTTTGAACTCACAGAGATCCAGATGGATGTCTGCCTCTGGAATGCTAGAATTAAAGGCGTGAGTGCCACCATTTTCTGGTCTCTATGTCTATCTAGCGGCTGTTCTGTTTTCTGACCCCAGATAAGTTTATTAATGTGCACAATATATTGGGAAACAATATCACCACATTTCCCCTTTTTTGTCTAAAATTTTTAAAAGCGTATAACTAATACAAGAAAACTATATCCAATAAGTATATATGATATATAGCCAAGAATTACATTAACAATATCTAGTCCATTAACATTTGACAGATTCAGACAAAAAAACCTCCATTATATACATTAACAATGTCCAGTCCATTATCATTTGACAAATTCAGATAACAATTTTTATTAATTATCCTATTTAAAACAAATAGTTCCTTTTTAAAAGTAGATTCAATAATCTCCCTTTTTATCTTATCATATCCATATTCTATTTTTTTTCTTTTCTGAGTAAATCCAAAAATCTACCTTTTATCTTATCATTTCTATATCTTCCCTTTTTTAGAGGAGATTGAATAGTCTACCCTTTTCTATAAACAGCCAGGCATGGTGACACACGCCTTTAATCCCAGAAAGTGGTGGCAGGAAGCAGAAAGGTATATAAGGCGTGGACCAAGAACTGGAAGCTATTAATCTTTGAGGCTTTTAGCAGCAATTCAGCTGAGATTCATTCTGGATGAGGACTCAGAGGCTTCCAGTTTGAGGAAATGAGATCAACTGAGAAGATGGTGAGGTGAGGTTAGCTGTGGCTTATTCTGTTTCTCTGATCTTTCAGCATTCACCCCAATATCTGCCTCTGGGTTCTGTTTTTATCAATAAGACCTTTTAACAATTCATGCTACAAACATGGAACTGAGATCAGGACCAGATGAGGATGACAAAATTCAAACACTTAGGATTCAGAAGTGGATTGTGATATGGATTCTTTCTACTCATGGTCACTATGACTCTTTGGGAGGACATACATGATAAAGACTTTAAAACAATGTTCATAGTTTATTCAACAAAGTCCCTTGGTGCTTCTAAACAAATTCCTATTTATCAAAAACCGAATAAAGAACTCCATACAGAATCTATCAGAAATACCTGAATTTGATACTCCTCCAGGGACTCCCTGTTCCAGTCTGGTACCAAATAGACTATTCTTATTTGAGCCTTGCCAAGCACAGAGAGATTAAGTCATAACAATGCTAAGAGCCAAGCTGTAAAATAATTGGGAAGAAAGTGAAATCTGTCTTTGCCATCTTTCTACTCTTTCTGTGTTTACTCTTTGTACTCATTGTCAACTTTGGACATCAAAGTCTATCCAAACTGGGTAAAAGGCAGCATGGGTATTTCATTCACATGGATATAATTTTTTTTAATCAAAAAGAAGACCAGGAATAAGAGAAAATGAAATGGATCACAATAGAAATTCTGACATTGTATGTGCAAAGAGGCTAGATATATCTTGAGTGCCTTCAAATTATATTCAGTGTGATACTCTTTATGAATAAAAGAAAACCTTTGGTTTCTAATTCATGACTTAATAGAAATGCAGACTAGTCAGAGTGTGGATTACTATGTCCAGTCTGACCCCCTTCCTTCATAAATGATCAAGCAAGGGCTCATAAAGGTTCAGACTCTTTCCCAAGAGCAGAGCTCCCAAGAACAAGAGTCATGACTTGAATAACAAGTGCACAGCTCTTTTTGCTACAAGGCACTACTTCATCTTTAACTGTTTAGAAACTGATAATGGACCCTTTCTCCAATGTACAGGTATGACCAAAAGAATGAGAATAGAAGCAAGACAAAAAGGCATACCAAGAATTTTTCCCTAGAAGTTTCTTCTAGAGGACATTTCATGCATGATCAGTATGAAAAATCATCTATGTGATGCCAGAAACCTAAAACTGGACATGATATTAAGAGTATGACAGTAAAAATAGATGTATTACTCCTTGAATCTTGCATTTAAAAAAATCACTGTAATGATCACATTATAATGAACCTATACTCTAAATAAATTAGAAAACAAAATCTCAATGCCACCACGAGTTTCTAGTGTTTATGGTTCTGTTAATGAAGGTGTCATTTTACCTTAAAACACAGACAATTTAAAATAATCTGATTGTTAAAAATAGAATATAATACATATAAGTAGCATTATACAGACTGAGCAGGTTGTATTTACATATTTAAAAATGAAACGTGTGTGTGTGTGTGTGTGTGTGTGTGTGTGTGTGTGTGTGTGTGTGTAGAAATGATTAATAAAAAAAGAGGCCATGAAATTGCATGAGAGAAAGAAGGGGCATATGGGTGGATTCAGAGGGAGAAAGGGAAAGGGGGAAATGATGTAATTATAGTATAATCTCAAAAAGTGATTTTAAAAATAGAATATAAAACCCAACTGGATTTAAACTTGCTTTAATTTGTCTTAACTTTATGATTTCTTTTTTCCTTTTCTTTCTTTTCGAGAGAAAAGACCCTAGCCATCCTGGAACTTTCTCTGTAAACCAGGCTGGCCTCAAACTCAGGGTTCTCCTACTTCTGCCTCCTGAGTGCTGGGATTAAAGGCATGTGCCACCACTGCTTGACTTAAATTTATGATTTCTATTTAAGGTGTAGTTAGTTGTGTAATATCTAGAAGTTCACATAAGATTTATCAACTTGTCTCCCTACTTCTGGGTATGTTTGAAAAAAATTTCAAATATAGAGGAGAATAAAGATGTGGTCTCTGTTTTATAAGAACTACAAGGAGCAGGGCATGCCTGTAATTCCAGATATTTGTGAGGTGGAGACCCAAGGATCACCATTTCAAAACTAGCCTACACAGTGACTTCTAGCCCAGTCTGAACTACAAAGAGAGACCCATTCTTGAGAGGTCAGGATTCAGCTTAATGGTAGAGCAACTCTCTATGTGTCCAGTGCCCTGGAGTTCCATCTATAGCACCACAATGAAAGATTCTCTCTTTTCTTTACCCTCTTTCTCTTTGAAATAAAGAACTGGAAGGAACAAGTATAAAATTACTAGTAGGTTTCAAGTAATACCTGTATACATTAATTTATATAGCACCTATGAATGGGCTGTAATGTGTCAATTCTTTAAAAAATATAGGTGTGGACCTCAGTTAGAAGGGCTATGATAACCAAGACAAAAAGCAACAAATTCTGGCAAGAAAGCAGAGATAGAGAAGCTCTAATACACTGTTGGTGGGAGTGTAATTATACAGCAACATGGAAAACAGTATGGATTCGTCTCAAAAACCTAAAGATAGAACTACCATATGATCCAGCATTCCCACTACTGGGTTTACATCCAAAGAAAAGAAGTCATTTTGCCAAAGAGACATCTGCACTCCCATGTTTATTGCAGCACTATTCACAATAGCCAAGATATGAAATCAACCTAGTGCCCACTAACATATGAATGGATAAAATGGAGTATTACTCAGACATAAAAAACTAATTCCTGTCATTTACATAAATGTGGAGGAAACTGTGTTAAATGAAGTTATCCAAGAGACAGAAAGACAGATATCACTCACATGTAGAAATTAAACAGGTTGATTTTGCAGAAGCAGAGTAGAGAAAAAATGATTGTCAGAAGACGACTAGAATATAGAGATAGGGAATATATAGAATATTGGTCACTATATAGAAAAATATCATTAGATAGGATGGAAAAGTTCCAGTATCCTTTATCAAGATATTAACAGTACTAAACTGTTGATTTCAAAATAGATTGAAGAAATTTCCATGTTCCCAACACAAAGAAGTTAAAAACATTTGAGATGATATGTAAGTTAACATGATTTTTATTATAACATATTTTTATTATATTGTATATAAAATGGACATTGTACACCATAATCTGTATAGTAACTATATGCCAATAAAAATACTTCACATCTAATTGTTAATGTTGATAATTTTCCCTAGACAATTGCTTAAATTTGATGATTGGGATGGGACAACACAGAAATGACATTATTATTTTCCCTTCATAATTAAATTAGTTACTTTTACAGATAAGACTTTTTCTTTTTTTTGCAGAACACAACTTTTTGTTAAAGAAAATGAAGTTATTATAATTTTCAAATCTATGTCACTTTGTGAAATTTGGAATAATTAGCAGATTGCAAGAAGAATGCCGCTTCACCATGTTTTTGGAACTCATACATGGTAAGTCTGCACTGTGAGTCTTCTCTTTGAAAGTTCAATTATTAAGGAAATAGGAAAGTATTTATTTTAGACTTTTTATAGTAAATATGATAAAAACAATACAAATAATCAACAAAACCATAGATACACACTATATACATTCCAAATAGGTAGAGTAAAATAGAATTTAAAAAAATGTAAGCAAGGAAAAAGAAAAACCTCAAGAAACAGAGGCTGAGATACCACCTTACATCAGTCAGAATGGCTAAGATCAAAAACACAGAAGACAGCTTATGCTGGAGAGGATGTGAAGCAAGGGGAACTCTCCTCCACTGCTGGTGGGAATGCAAGCTTGTACAGCCACTTTGGAAATCAATATGGCGCTTCCTTAGAAAACTGGGAATCCATCTCCCCCAAGACCCAGCTGTAGCACTCTTGAGCATATACCCAAGGAATGCTCAATCATACCACAAGGGCATTTGCTCAGCTATGTTCATATCAGCATTGTTTGTAATAGCCAGAACCTGGAAACAACCTAGATGCCCTTCAACTGAAGAATGGATAAAGAAAATATGGTACATATACACAATGGAGTACTACTCAGCAGAGAAAAACAATGACATCATGAGGTTTGCAGGCAAATGGATGGATCTAGAAAAAATCATCCTGAGTGAGGTAACCCAGAAGAACAAACATGGTATGTACTCACTCATAGGAGGATACTAGATGTAAAACAAAGATGACTAGACTGCTGCACAACTCCAGGGAGGCTACCTAGAAAACGGGACCCTAGGAAAGACCCAGGGATCACCCAATGACAGAGAAATGGATGAGATCTACATGAACAACATGGACAACAGTGGGAGTAATGAAGGGCAAGATTTGAGGGAAAGAAAGCTTAGTGGAGCAGGAGATCCCAGCTGGATTAAGAACAGAAAGAGAGAATGAGGAATAACAGACCATGATAAATGAAGACCACATGAGAACAGGAATAGGCAGAGAGCTCGAGAGGTCCCCAGAAATCCACAATGCTATATCCTCTGTAGACTGCTGGCAATGGTCAAGAGAAAGCCTGATCTGACCTAGTCTGCTGATCAGATGGCTAAACACCCTAACTGTCATGCTGGAACTCTTGTGCAATAACTGATGGAAGTGGATGCAGAGATCCTCAGCCAGGCCCCAGGTGGAGCTCCAGGTGTCCAACTGTCAAGAAAGAGGAGGAACTGTAAGAGCGTGAATTGTTGAATCCAAGATTGCAAAAAGCACAGGGACAAATAGCCAATCAAATGGAAGCACATGAATTATGAACCAACAGCTGTGGATCCCCCAGCTGGAGCAGGCCCTCTGGATAAGTGAGTCAATTGAATAGCTTGATCTGTTTGGGAAGCACCCAGGATGTGGGACCAGGACCTGTCCTTAGTGCATGATCTGGCTGTTTGCAACCTTGGTCTTACACAGGGACACACGCTCAGCCTGGAAGGAGGGGACAGGACCTGCCTGTACTGAATCCACCAGGTTTAAATGAATCCCCAGGGGTGTCTTGGTCCTGGAGGACATGGGAATGGAGGAGGGGGCTGGGGGGAAGGTAGGGGTGTGGGCGGGAGGGGGGAGGACAGGGGAACCCATGGCTGATATATAAAATTAAAACACATAAAAAAAAAGAAAGAAACAGAGGGACAAGAGGCAGAAAGGGGGACAGATTAAAAAGCCCAGAAAAAGAACAAATATAACTGTGATTTCTATAAAGGTAAGTGTACCAAATTCTTCAATTGAAATATTAAGCAGAGTCAGTATAAATAAAACAACAATATCCAGTTGTAAACGATTTATAAAATATAAATACTTACCTTTATTTACATCTCTGTGTAAAAACACAGCACATGGATGCTAGAGAGATGACTCTTTGCTGAAGGAACTGGCTGCTCTTCCAGAGGACAAGGGTTCCATTCCCAGCACTAACATGGTGATTCATAACTCTTTGTACCTCCTGTCCTTCAGGATCTCCTATTGTTTTATGGCTACCATGGGCATTGCACACACATTGTTTGCAGGCATTGAAATGTAATTTAGAAAAATAAATTGAATTGAATTTAACAGGGACAACAACAATAGAAAGTGAACAGGGCAAAGATCATGAGTCTTCGCCATGAGGATGCCCAGGGTCAGATCAGCCACCCAAGTCCAGGTTGGTGTCTGATGACCAGGATGCATCCAGATCTGAGTGGCCTGCGCTGCTACTCAATGTCATGGTGATATCTGGGCTAGAGATGCAGCTGAGAGATGTGTCAGGGTCCGTGGCCCTCCTGCAGCCGGGGTCTGTGCTGATGTCCAATGTTCCTGTTACCATCTATGGCCTTGCAGACACACAAGATTGAGAGCTGTGTTAGTGTCTCAGGGCCATATTCACGCTGGGGCAGTGGTGACATCCAGACCCAGATATTGTGGAGGACCATGTCCAGGTCCTGCATTGTCACCAAAGGTCAAAGGTCATATGAAGTCCCAGGGTTGGAGCCGGAAACTGAGGCCTTGGTGGTGTCCAGCAGCCATACAGCTTCCAGAACTATCCCAATCTGAGAATCCAGTGCTTCCACCAAGAGCCAGGATGTCGTCTGGACCAAGCTGCTGCAGATGGACATGTCTGGGTCTGTGGTCCAGCTTCAGCTGCAGTTTGTGTTGATGTCTCTGGTGCATGTCTTCAGGATGCCTTAGGAACCATGCCAGATGAAATCAGAGGGCCATTCTGAGCCCTCCTGGTCCTTCACTGGCCCTGGGAAAGCTGGCCTTGTCTCTAGCTGGACAGTACAGCAAGAGAGCTGGCCCTTGCACTCAGGAGACATGGCCCCCACCTCTCACCACAGGTGAGTTTTGAACCAGCCCTGAGGGCATACATGTAGGGGAGCTGACACAGCCCACCTTATCTGAGGCGGGTGACCCCCTCCCCAGTGGCCCAGACTGAGTAGTGTGGCTACCACCCAGGCCCATAGACTGGCCTTGGGTTGACCCACCCTAGCATCTACCCCATCTAGAACCTGCTGGAGCTTGTGAAAGGACTGGTCCTATAGAACGATACCCACAAGATGTCCAAGACACAGGATCAATACCTGCAGGATCTCCAAGACTCAGGGTGGCCACAGGATATCCCAGAGGAGTTCTGATGAGGATCCAGTGATGATGGTGTACCAGAAACTGGAGGCCTTGAACCAGACCAGTGACTCATTGCAATAACAGCAGTAAAGCTGATGGGACAAAGGGGTATGCATTTTGGCACACCAAAGCCTCCAATGCCACCAGGATGAATGAAGAGGTATTGGATAGACAGAAAAGAAGGAAAAGCAAAGAGATTTTTCTGTTGTTTTTGTTTTGTTTTCTTTGGGAGGGTTGTTTTTGCATTTGTCTGCTTGCTTACTTTGTTTTGTTTTGGGGGTATGTGGCAGGGATGAGGAGAGGATAAGGAGGACGGAGAGGTGAGCAGAATTGGGGAGCATGATGTGAAACTCCCAAAAAGTCAATAAAGAAGTTAATTTTTTTTAAAAAAAAGATCATGAGGCGTCAACCCTACACAAAGAGCTACAGGAAATTAAAGAATGCCAAGAGTGGGAGATAGAGCCAAATTCATGCAATTAACATTATATTCACTAAGCAGGTTATATCTAGGAATATATATATATATATATATATATATATATATATATATATATATATATATATATATATATATATATATACATACATACATATATGCATGTAAAAACAATAAAAAGGAGCTCATGAATTTGAAAGAGAGAAAGGAGGGGTATATGCGAAGATTTGGAGTGAGGAAATGGAAGGGAGAAATTGTATAATTGTATGGTAATCTCAAAAACAAGACAAATAATCAACAAATTATAATGGGACTGGAGAGATGGTTCAGTGGGTAAGGGCACATGGTGCCAAGTCTGCTGGCCTGAGTTCCATCCCTAGAACCCACATGGTGGAAGGGGAGAACTGACTGCCACAAGTTTTCCTTTGATACCCCAAAACACAAATACATAAATACAAGGTAAGAATCAGATTATTTTTATAAGGTAAAATAAACTGTAACTAATTCATAAATCAACCTAAAATATGACTGTAAGAAATCCAAATACATGGAAACTTGAAATAACATTTAGAAGACTTCTAAGCAAATATTATAAAGAAAATTCTGCACGTTCACAATTAAAAGACAGCACAGTTATTGTATGTCAAACTTATGGGTTGAACTAAAGTGAAATTTAGAGGAAAATAAAACGTGTCTCTAAAAGGAAATTTCAGAATCCATTAACTAATTTAAACAAATTAAAGAAAGACTGTTAGAACAATCAATCCCCAAGAAAACAGAAATAATGAAATAATAAATATATGAAAAGGGTGATTGAAATATAGAACAAACGTAGAACATCAGCTAAGCCAAAAGGAGTTTTTTTGAAATGACTAACTACATACTTCTAGCAAGATTAATCATGGGGAGGAGAGGGAAGCCAGGGAATACAAATGTGCGCTTTCAAAGTTTACCATTATGAAGTTATTACAGATGCTACACAGATTGAAAAGATAAAGTGAGGTGGCCTGAAGAGTTCAATATACTTGGAAACTTGGATCCCAGACTGGATACATTGTTTTAAAATGTAATTTGTAAACATGACTTAAAAAGTACAAATTTCAAGAAGTCCCCTCACCATTCTGTAACCAGGCAGAGAATCAGAACTTAACATTGCTCCTCCAGGGGATACCATGTTCATAGTACTATCAGACCGGTTGTACAAGTCCTTCAAGGAAATTTTCAGTCCTTTATTATCCAAATTCCTCCATAGAAAAAGAAATTAGTAGTACTCCACAAGTGATTTTGATAACCAAACATGACCAGAACCATATCATCAAGGAATATACCATATCATCAAGGAATACGGTGGTAGATGTAAAATTTATAAACCAAACATTAGTAAACTAATTTTAGCAAGGTATAAAATTCAGCAAAGCTATAATGAATATTTATCAAGTTGGGTTTATTTGAGGAATACAAGATTACTTTGAATATTTATTTAATGCAATTTTTATTTTAACAGATTAAAGAAGAAAACAAAAACATTAATTATACAGAAATTATATCCAATATTATCTAACATTCATTCACTTAATAAGGGAAGAGTCTCAGCTAGCTAGGACTAATGGCTCTCTTCCTATACCTGATAAAGGGCATCATACCAGTAACTACAGCAATGATTCTTACAGCAAAATAATTAGAAATTCTTCCATTTAAGATTAGAGACCAGGTCTGGAAAGATGGCTCAGCAGTTACGAGCAGTCGTTGTTCTTCCAGAGAATGTAGCTGGATTTGGTTCCCTGCACTTACCTGGCACCGAATAACTGTCTGTAACTCCAGTTCTAGAGGATCCGATGCCCTCTTCTGGCTTCTTTGGGCACTGCAGGCACATGGTACACAGTGGAACATGGAAGGAAAACACCCATAGACATAACATAAAAAATAAGATTAAATAAAATGAGAATCCAAAGATGTCCCCAAGAATGACTACTGTTCAACATAGTAGTGAATATTTTAGCCAGTGCCATGAGACAAGAAAAGATAAAGAAGTAGAAAACAAAGAATCAAAAATCACAGCCTGATTGATATGCTTGATTCCTATACATTGACTCTACATCTGGCAACATTGTTTTAATTCTAGTACCTTTTTGTAGATATGATCACATTTAGTACAAAAAAAAATCTGTGCATAAACCCTGTTTTATTTCCTTGTTTAATTATACTTTCCAAAAATTCTACACTGGTAGAGTGTTGACTAAAAGTGAAAGCAGACATTCTTGCCTTTTACCTGACCAAATAGAAAACAATTGAATCTTTCGTCATTGCATACGATGTCTGCTTTAGGCTTTCTAAGTGCTCTTTATGAGAAGTTTGCATGTTTTTTAATATGTGATGCATGTTAATTTTTGTGAAATGCTTTTCTCCGTCTCCTGAAATCACAGCATTTTCCCTCTAGTTCATTAAGATGATGAATTGCATTTATTTTTAAATGTTCAACCAACTCCTCATTCCTGGAATAAATCCCACTTGGCAATGGTATTTATACTTTTAGTATATTGTTGGATTTGATTCGCAAGAATTTTGTTTAGACATTTTCCCATCAATATTCATGAAGAATAGTAAGATTTCTTTGTTGTTGTTTCATCCTTTTCTGATTTGGGTATCAGGGCAATGCTAGTCTCATAAAATGAATTAGGGAATAATTCTTCATTCTGTTTTCTTAAAGAAAATTTGTAGTAGATTTGATATTCTTTCTTCTTTAATTGTTTAGTAGGATTTACCAATGAAGATGACTAGACATAAAACATACACTTGCAGGAAGATTTTTACTGCACGCACAATTTCTTTAGTAGGTATATAGTTGTTCTTCTTGAAGGAGCTTTGATAGTTTCTCTGTCAAGGTGTTTTCAAATATGTTGGCACAAAGTTATTTATGATAATTAATTCACTTTGAATAACAGTAGAACATGTAGTTCTGTGTCCTTCTTGCTATTGGGAATTTTTGTTCTTTTCTCATTTCCTGATCACTCTGGCTAGAGTTTATCAATTTCATCCTCTCAAGGACGGGTTTCCCTGCTTACTGTTCCCTGAGATATTTGTGTGTACATTTGCTTCCATCTTTTCTTTGGCTTGTCTTTTCCAGTTTTTTTCTTTTCCAGGTTTTTTGATAGCTTTCTAATCAACTTCCAGCTTCATACTACAAATTCTAATGTGTGGTTTCAGTTGAAATATTTCCTCATTTCCATTGTGATTTTTTAAAATTTTCTATTCAAAGATTACTTGGAATTCTATTCTTTAGTATTCAAGTATTTAGGAAATACTCTGTTATCTCTATTTTTATCTCATTCAATCTCTCACTTCCATGAAATAAAATTTTTGAGATTATAATTTAATTATGACAGTTCTCCCTTTCCTTTTCTCCCCCAAAACCTTCCCATACACCCCCCAAGCTCTCCTTCAAATTCATTGGTTTTTTTTTACTAATTATTATTGAATGCATATGTGCATATATACACACATATATATTCCTAAATATAACCTGTTTGGTTTGTAAATCTTACCTGTGCTGACCATTTGGCATTGGACAATTACTTGGTGTTCTTTTCTCTAGGGACAGCCATCTCTCCCATTCCCAGTTTTTCTCAGTTGCCTGTAGTTCTTTGTATAGGGTTGAGGCCTCCTGGACTTTTCTCCATCCAGTTTGGCATGTTCATTGGTGTCATCTCTGTCCATCTCATATTTGTACAGTCATACTGACAAGACTTTATTGACATAGCTTCTGATATTACAAGACACAATCTCATGGCAAACTCGCTGTCCAAGAGACTCCCAAAACATTTGGCCTATTGCTGATGTCCTTGATTCCCTCCCAGAGGTGGAAGGTCACTCCCTATAGCTAAAGACACCATGTAATTCAGAAACGGGACCCAGAGACTCTTGTTCTAGAACTGACCTGAAAGCCCCCTCACTGAGCATGAGTTTGCATGGTACCTTTTGGCACCAGCATGTTACAATAACTCTAAGGGTACAATAGAGGTACCCATACAATGGCTGTAGCCAGCTTCTCTCAAATTGGACTTTAGACCTGCTCAATTAAAGGGGTACCATGCCTGGTACTGGAAACCTAGCAACTACTCCATGCTAGTAAAGTCATGGTTATTGGAAGAGAAGCTATAACCAGTAATTTACTAAACCAGCACAATCCCAGAGGACAATCTGTCCTTATACCCACAAATAAGTATAGTTATCACCCCTCATCCAGGAAACGTCTTTTTACAATAGACAGAGACCACTACATAAAACCACAACCAATCAATGTGCAGAGTTGTGGAGCAGTCACAGCAGATCTATCTACAAAATATGTCCACACCTAAGGCTCAAGGAACATTGCAGAAGAGGAGTGGATGCTAAGTTATTTCGCTTGATACTTTCAATGTTAAGTCTGTTGGGGGAAATAGATATGCTGTATATTATACGATGTTTTGTGCCTAAGCACATATTCTACCTTGGAAAATATTTCATATATGCTTGAAAATAATCTATCATCTGCTGTTGATCTGGAATCAGAGAAAGCTATGCTAGCACTCAGCTCCAATCTTCCCCTTTTCTGTTTTATTCCCTCTAGTATCCCAGCTCATGGTACGATGCCATGTACATTTAGGGTAGAACTTCCCCATCCCTCAATCATCTATTGAAATGTCCTTATAGACACATGTAAAGGTGTGATTCACTAATGTTTCTTCATCAAATCGAGATGATAATCAAAATTAACCACCACAGTACTATGCCATCCCCTTACTTTTAGCCTATAATTTTTCTCTATATGTTTAAAGTATCATGAGTGTGTGTTAATTATATGCCTGTTAATTAGAGAGATACATTTTTTTCTCACTACCCTCAGAATCAATCCTAGAGCAACAACTCTATCACTGAGCTATTCCAGTAGGATTGGATCATTTTTTTCTTGGTGTGCTTTTGAAATTATTTTAGTTTTAGACAAGTCTTATTATGTATACCAGGCTTCTCTTGAACTAATGTTCCCCTACTTCAACCATCCCAGTGCTTAAATTGTAGGCATATGCCTCTATACCCAGAGTTGTTTACTTTTTAAAGTGATTATTGATGTGGTTAATATATCATGCTGCTATTTGTCTTTCTTTGTTTTTCCTTTCCTATTTCCTACTTTAAGTTGCATATGTTTATGATCACATTTTCTCTTCTTTGTTGACTACTAACTGTAACTTTTGTTTTACTATTCTAAAAGTGATTTCAAGGTTATTTAAACTATTTTAAGTGATTAAATGCTATGTTCAAGTTAATTTATATCATCTCATACATAATGTACAAACCTAGCAACAGTATAATTCCATACCTTCTCCTGCATCCTTCATGCTAGAGCTGCCATAAATTTTACTTTTACATATTTATAAACCTCACAATTCACTGCTATGTTTATTTAAAGCATCAGTTGTCTTTTATAAGATTTAAGTAATATGAAAGATATATTTACAAGGGTATTATCGCATTTGGTCCTCCTCAGTCCCTTATGTGTACCTATATTTCCATGTGGTATCATTTTAATTCTACTGAAAAGACAAACTTTAACATTGCTTGTAGTGTAAGATTGCTTCTAGTAAGTTTCTAAAGTATTTATGTATCCTTTTAAAAGATATTTCCTCTGACATAAAAGACGTTTTCTTTGTGTATATCTTCTCCCTCATACTACTTCCGATGTCATATCTACTATTCCTAGCCTGGTTGTTATCTTTACTGTTTTTCCTTCATCATTGGTTTTGATGAATTTTATTAAGATGCAGTTTGATATTGTTTTCTTTTGTTGTTGTGTTTGTTTGATTCAAGACAGGGTTTCTCTGTGTATCAGCACTGGCTGCCCTGGAATGCACTCTGTAGACCAAGCTGGCTTCGAACTCAAAGAGATCTGCCTGGTTCTGCCTCCCATGTGCTGGCATTAAAGGCATGCGCCACCACCACCTAGCTGGTATTATTTTCTTGTGTTTGGATTTTCTAAGCTTCTTGAATTTGTACGTTTATAATTTCCATCAGATTTGGATGTTTCACAGTAGTTGAGCCCCATCTATTTTGGCCCTACATGTCCTTTTTAAAAATTAATTTATTTTTATCTCATGGACATTTGTGTTTTGCTTGCATGTATGTCTGTGTGAAGGGGTCAGATGCCCTGGAACTGGAGTTACAGGAAGTTATGAGCTGCCATGTGAGTTCTTGGAATTGAACACAGGTCCTCTGGAAGAGCATCCAGTGCTCTTAACCACCAAGCCATCTCTCTAGTCCCACTATGTGTCCTTTTTAAAGGACTCCAGTTACTAATATTTGTCTCTATAAAAATGTTCTCACAGAACATGAAAGCACTTTTCACCATGATGATTTTCTTCCTTCTGATTTGTTTCAGTTTTTATTGTTACATGTTTCTGTTTACATTTTTACAATATATAACCACCTGTAAATGCTAGTTAGGATATTTTAAATCTCAAGTATTATCAATTTATATGTAAATATGTTATTTGAAAAATATTTTTCTTGAGTTCATTAAATTTCTGAAGGTATCAAATAAAATTAAAGGAAATGTTTTCCTATCTTTTAACATGCTAATAACTATGTTAGTTATGGGTTGATTATTAATTGGTTTATTTTTGTTTTCCTTGGGTCCTAGTAATATACATTATATAAATGTACCATCATTTGGTTAACCAGTAAAATATTAGTAGAAATAATGCATTCTAGGATTTCTGGTATTTCACTAAATTAATTAATGCTTCAATAATACTGCTTTTTCTTCCTGAAAAGTTTAAAATTTCATCCTGATAGTCAAGTATTAAAAGAGTAGCAACAATATTACTACCATGTTTGGACATGGGTCTTTGTCCGTAATTAGGATTAAATAAAGTCATTGGAAAGGCATCCCCATGTTAGAATGCTGGTAGCTTTAGAAGATAAAAAGAGACCATGAGACACAACACTTTGCCTCTTTCCTCAAGACTGTGAGCCAGAGGAGAGTTACTTGTAGTGGCCTTTTGCTCTTAGGCCAGAAATGTGAGCCAATAACTTTGTGACATTTAAATATTTATTTTTATTTAACTATAAGATGTGAGTATGCATCAATTTCATTTTTATAACATTTTCTGGGACACTTTTAAACTTTATTTAATTAAAAATGTGTATGTATGTGTGTGCATGCCTACTATGATACACGTGTGGAAATCAGAGGACAACTGTATAAATGAGTCTCTTCTTCCTCCTTCATATGAGTTTTGAGGATTAAACTTCAGTCAAGAGGCTTGACAGCAAGCACCTTTACCCACTGAGCCATCTTGCCTGCTTGACATTGATTATGGTTACTAATAGAAAATAGGCTAATACATACACAAAGTATTTATACCTCTGTGCAAGACATATCAAAAGGATAAATTTCTGAAGTCAAGGCACTGTGTTAGAGAGTACGTACAGTTCATGAAACTTTTATCCCAGTCTAGATATCAGCAACAACCTGCACACCCAGCCAGTCCAGAGCTTTGTGAGGAAAACACTAGCACTCTCAGGCTGAAACAGAGCTTGTCTGTAGGTCCTGTCTATAGGGGGTTTTAACATTTCTCTGTCAGTCAGACACACCTTCAAGGCACAAAAGCTTCTCTAGTAGAAGTCAGGGCCACATCCCAAACCTTAAACCTAAAAAGCACAACCTTATCTGGATTCACCACTAAACTAGTAATCTTCATCCTGTCTGTCTAGAAATACTGATGTGCCAATAGGGAAGGGCCCAGGTATCTCACATCACTATGTTACTATGGTCCATGTTACTATGAACCTGAACAAAAAGAAAACCAACAGTTATAGCAAGCACAATTATTGTAAGCACTTAATATAGCACTTAGTAAGTCCTGATGCAGTTTTAAAGCTCGCTCTCTCTCTCTCTCTCTCTCTCTCTCTCTCTCTCTCTCTCTCTCTCTCTCTGTCATCTGTGTCTGTGTCTGTATGTGACTTCATTGCCTCTCTGTCTCAAGATCCCACCTAGTGCAAAAAAAAAAAATATGACTGCTCATTCTGATATGTTCTTCATTGACATACTGAATGTGTATTTAAAACCAGAAATATTTTATATGTCAATTCTGAATTTGCTGTTTTGCTTATTTATATGACTTTGAACAACTCACTTAAGGTCTCCAAGCCTCAATTTCAACATGATTAAAATAAAAATAGCAATAGTTCTTCATAGAGTTGTTATACAGTCTTTCATACATCTAAAGCATGCAGCACAGATCATGGTATAGCATAAACTCTTACCATGTTAATTATTGCTATAATAATGTATAAGATACCATAGTAGATTCATAGTCTACTTATCTACTTACTGTATTTCCTATTTGGTTGTGAGTAGAGGCATGAAGTTAAATGCTTAATAATTGGCTTTCCTCAGAAAGGCAAAAGGGCCCTCATTTGTAGTGTTTATTGACCTAAGTGGAACAAATGCTGTGATTGGCCAGGCGGTGGTGACGCACACCTTTAGTCCCAGCACTTGGGAGGCAGAGCCAGGCAGATCTCTGTGAGTTCAACGACAGCCTGGTCTGCAGAGCGAGATCCAAGACAAGCACCAACGCTACACAGAGAAACCCTGTCTCAAAACAAAAATGCTGTGACCAGGGCAGAATTCTACTTGTCAACACAATGTTACTGAAGCAGAATTGAAAAGGAATATTATTGTAAGTACTTGAAGGCACAGCCCTGTTTTTAATCACCAACTTTCAGCACTGAAGTGACACATTTCAAGTGAGGTGGGATGATTGGCCACTCAAGGCTAATTCTATTTATTCAAATAGTAAATCTATTCCTTAGTACAGTGATTTGAAATAAATATGGATGAAGCCAGGTGCGGTGGTGCATCCTTATAATCCCAGCACTTACTTAACGGAGTAAGAAGGAATTCAAAGTCATCTTCAGCTGCATAGGAAGTTCAAGGCAAGCATGAGCTATAGGAGACCCTGCCTCAAAACAAACCAAAACAAATTGAATTGTCACTAGACATTTTTTTTTTAGGTACTGGGGGAAACTTACTCACTGTTGTATCTCATGTCTAGTGGTCCAGGATATGGATTGGAGCTTCAGAAACCAGGCATGCCACTCAATAGTTAGTTATGTAAATTATTGGGCTGCTCTAATTCTCAATGTCCAATGTACATAATCTCCTGTAAGAATATTCATCTCAAGGTTCTAAACAGCCAGCTCATGCTGTTTGGAACCTTGGACTTACACAGGGACACTTTGCTCAGCCTGGAAGGAGGGGACTGGGCCTGCCTGTACTGAATCCAACAGGTTTAAATGAATCCCCAGGGGTGCCTTGATCCTGGAGGACATGGAATGGAGGGGAGGGGCTGGAAGGTGGGGGTGGGGGCAGGAGGGGGGAGGACAGGGGAACCCATGGCTGATGTATAAAATTTAAAACACATAATAATAAAGAAAAAAATCAATAACAAAAATCCAGCATTGGGCACTGGAGAGGGATAGCAAGCTGGAAGACCCATGTCTTGGGGTTTTTATTGTTGTGAAAAGACACCATGAACATGGTAACTCTTAGAAAAGGAAAACATATAATTGGGGTTGGCTTACAGTCCATTATTATTATGGAGGAAGCATGGCCTCATTCTGGCAGAATGGTGCTGGAGAAGGAGCTGAGAGTTCTACAACTGGATCCATAGGCAGCAGAAAGAGACATTTACACACTGGCAAGGCCTGAGCATCTGAGACCTCAAAGCCCCCCCCCCCAGGCCCAGTGACACACTTCCTCTAACAAAGCCACACCTACTCCAGCAAGGCCACACCTCCTAATAGTGCCACTCTTTGTGAGCCTATAGGGGCCATTTTCTTTCAAACCACCACAACCCATGATGGGATTTGTTCTGGGTGTCTAAATCTCATGAGGGTTTTACAGATTGTGCAACACCCAGGGTCATGTGACCACCCAGATCCAGGGATACCTGTGGGCACAAATGGCTCTTATTACATAATTCTCCCAGCAGCTGCCAAGTTTTTTTTGAGAAAATAGGTCTTAAATGGGTCAACAACTTAAATTTTATAAGCTAGCATCTTACATTAAAAGTTCAAAAGTGAACATAGATTGAATAGTTGTATGAATATACAAATAAACCCAGGAATACAGAAGAAAAGAGAAAAATGGAGATGGAAAATGAAAAGGAACCAAAACTGGTCTTCTTCCCTAACAACTCTGTTTTGCTGAGTACTGTCATGTTGACATAAACACAGATTTTTCTTTTTTCTTCCTTTCTTTCTTTTTCTCTTCTTTTATAAGAATTTTTTTCCAAAGAGGAAAAGAAAAAACTCAACTTTCCAGAGTTAGCAGACTGTGCTTTTTGAATTAAGAGAACATCTGGGAGTCAGCTTGCCACCCTTTCTTTGCCAGAGCAACTGTCTGTCAAGCAGGGAGATCCTGCCCTGGAAGAACAGGAATACCTCAGCCAAAGCAAATGGTGTTTGTATCTCTGATTAAGTGAAGAGGGAGAAAGGCCTGTTTGAGAAAGCGATGTAGAGTTCCTGTTAACCTCTCCTGTCTGTTTCTGGCATGAAAATATGCTATCCGCTGTAAAAATGGCGTATTATGGAATGTTGGCAAACCTTGAAAATCATTAACAGCAGCTAACATCTCTCTAGTGCCTGGTGCATGCTGGGCATTGCATATATTGTCTTACTTTATCCTTACAAACAACCTGGGAGATCTTATCTCTACAGAGAAAGAAAATGAAGCTTTGTGGAGGTTAATGGATTCTATCCCAAATCACATAGCTGACAACGCTGATCAGACACTAGATTCTAGACATATCACTACTCTGTTTCGGCTCCTTACCACACAAACACCGGCAGCTCTTTTCTATATGTGTTCCAGGAGCCTGGTCCTTCCCTTCCCTTCATATTTTGTATTCTCCTGAAAACAGAAAAAAAAAAAAACCCTTAACATTCTTCAGCTTCTTTCCAGATTATCTTAAATAGCTAAAAATAAAACTGGGAAAGTCCCAGCATCCACACTTTTGGCAATGGGCTAGTGAGGGCCACCACAGATAGATATGCATTTGTTGAATTCCACAAATGTACCCGGCCAAGTTGGAACAAGGGGCAAGTTTAATTTCAAACAAAAACAAACAAAAACATTGCTTCACTTGCCAGGCTGGTGAAAGAGGCCCATTTTCTGAGTTCCCTAACTAGGCAAGTGGATTATGGGTTAACTGGGAAAAGAAATGCCTGTTCTCAAGTTAGGATTCATTGTCAAACAGAGGGGCAGGGTGTAGAATACTTGCAACCCCACCCTCGTCTGAATAGCAGGTTTATGATCTTCTTAGCTCTATACCTCAATGTCTCAGCCATGAGCAACATGATCATTTTTCTCCTGATCGGAGTCTATGCTAGAATATATGGCATAGTTAGGTGAATTTGGCAGTCCTAAACATTCATATGTATACCAACATTTTGAAAGCAATAATACATATACTCTCAATTCACTGTGTCACTATCAGAGTCAAGATATGAAATCAATAAAAGTATCAATAGATGAACAGATAGATAAAATGAGATATGATTATATAGTAGAATATTATTCAGTCTTTAAAAAGAACAATGTGACTTGACTTTGTGAATAAAACCGGAAGATTTTATGCTAAGTAAGCAAGACAAAGAAAGTTACTGCATTATCTTAGTACAATCTTAACATTTGAACTCATAGCAGTAGAAGTTACAGTACTGATTATCAGAGGCTAGAGGGGACATGAGTGATGGTATTGGGACATACTAGCAAAAAGGGCCAATATTTCATTTAGACAAAAGAAGCAATGACGTTTAAAATCTCTTTCACACACAGTGACTAGAGCCAATAATAACGGACTATTTATTTCAATATAACTAAGAAAATTTCAAATGCCTAACCAAAAAAGGGGAGGGTGGATTGGATGAGCCCATGTACTCTAATACTCAAGCCAACAAGCAAGGTGATGAATATGTTAATTACCTTGATTCAAATTTCAATTATCCTAATCTATATACATAGTAAAACACCACATTCTACCTTGTAAATGTATATGACTCTCAGTTTAAACTAACATTAAGTGTGGCAGGAAGAGGCAGCCCTGCTAGGAGGACAAAGTGGAAGGATGCCCTGCTCCAGCACTGATGCAGCTTTGATTCGAAACAGAAGGGATTTCAGCTCCCATTTTTTTGTCTCCCCCTTGCTAATGAGGTGCATCTGTGGAGGAAAGAACCACTTTATGCTCCACATGAAGTCCAAGCCCATCTCCCCCAGTCAACACAAGTGTCTTCCCTTGTTGTGATCTAAGAACACCTAATGTATTTGAGATTTTGAATCATAATTATGCACACAATCTACCCTGAATTGTTTCCAATTAATAATAAAGCTACTGAGAACAAGGCTGGTCATGTTGTCTATTTTGGTCTTTACAGCACCTGTTCCTGACATGATTGTCTAGGATCTAATCAATAGTAACCTATATGAACTGGATTAACATGAGGGGATTGGCAAAATGGGAGCTATTTGTGCCCAGGAATGATACTGCATTCATATTCAGAAACATCTTGCTTATACCTAATCCCTCCCCAACTCTCCTCAGCTCCTTCATATAACTTAGTTGCCTCCACATCATAAACAAAATAATTTTAATTTATGGGTATATTGTCTCTGTGAATCACAGAGACTGCTATTTGACCCTCCTCTACCAAACTGCCTTTTGTTGTTCACTTTGGAGCCCAGGGATGAGTGATTAGCATTCTGCTAATATTCAAAGACGCCTCAGCCTGCTAGGGACCATGTAACTACTTCTGCATATGCTCACTGAAGCAAGAACACAGGCTGCTGTCTATAAAGTAGAAGAATACCACAGGGAAACGATTACTCCTGAGAATGGAGAAGTTCATATCTTGAAACACCACTCTCAGGCACCAAGGAAATCTATATTAATCAGTTGAAATGGAAGGCCATTTTATTTCCAAGCTAGCCTGTAGTCAATAGCTGGAAGAATTTCTAACAATAAATTCTGATAAGCACTGAATTAGGTACTGAAGTGTTAGAGGATGATGGGATATGTAGTCCTATGGGCTGAAAAATAACAACATAGTACCCTGGGTGGTTTAACAAATCACTGAGAAGAGGAAAAGAAAGCTCTAAATCAATCCACCTATAATTTAGGTTGAAACTCTTCCTCCTATGGGATTAAAACACTGCAGCATATTGTACACAACACAAATATATTATGTTACCCATTTTTTCAAGACAAGGTTTCTCTGTAAGGACTGTCCTGGAACTCCCCTTGTAGACCATGTTGACCTTGAATACAGATCTGCCTGCCTCTACCTCCCAAGTGCTGAGATTAAAGGTGTGCCACCACCGCCACTCAGTTTTATTATACTCATTTTGAGTGTTTAGGTAAGTACCGTTAAGCCCATAAGTACATTGCATAACCGATCTCTAGAAAACTCTTAACACATTAAAAGAGCTACTCATTCTCCTCATATCCTAGCCCCTGTACACTTTATACTGTCTTTCTCTATAAATTTTGTACTATGATAACATATCACATAAAAAATAATTTATATATTTCTTGGGGATCTTTATATATGTGATAAACACTTCTTAGTTTTTAGATGTAATGTCCAAATTTGAATCAGAGAAAGCTTCTAATTAACCTACTAATTGCCCCTAACAGATGCTGCCTTTAAAAAAAATCATTTCTTTCTCTGTATTGTTAATAATTCTAAGGCATCATCCAGTATCTCTATTCTCTTTTTCTACATTCATATGCTAAGACTATGGAATCCATATGCTCTAAACTAGATCATTTTTCTATTAAGTGTACCAAGTTAACTTCTAACTTGGCATCCACAGTTGGAGGTCTTCAGGGTACTTCAGACTCATCATGCCTAGAGCAGACCTCATAATCCCTGTAACCTACTTCTGCTTCATTGCCCCTTCAGGTTAGTGAATGTCCTACCATCCACACTACTGCTCAGATACAAAAACATAGGACCATGCTTAACCATTACATCTAGACTATCCATTGCATTTATTCAGCTATCAAGGACTATTAATTCTATCTTCTAAGCATCTTGTTTATATACCAGCTCAAAGAATGATGACACAAGGGGAAGTATAATCAATCCATCCTGCCTTTGAGTTGGTAGAGAAGACTCACAGTGAAGATGTCTTAGCTAACCAGTGAAAAATGAGTAGGAATATGCCAGAAAACTCAGTGGAGGGATCATTTCAGACAGGAGGCAGAACAGCCCTTGTAAGTGGACATAGAGAAAAATAGAAACAGGGCAAGGAAAGTTCATTTGAATTGAAACATAGCGGAAACATGAGAAATGTAAGTAGAAAGGTGAGCATCGTCATATTTTCTCTTTGTGGTTAGGTGATTTTTTTCTTGAATCTTTACACTTTGGTTATGATTTTTAGTATGTTTGTTTTGGAGTGAATTGAGAATAATTCAATTGTCTTGTTTTTTGAATTTACATTTCTTACCTGAGATAAGACAAAGAAGAGGCAAGGTAATGAGAAAGTTCAGAAGCCAAGTATAAGAAAGGCTATCCTTAGGGTATGGGTAGTTCAAATGCAGGGTTACTTGAGGACCTTGATCACTGTTATATTCAAATGATGAGCCTGCAAGCCTTAGAAGTACAGCCTCGCTTTTCCTTTGATTAGAACAAGCATTTTGAAAGTTTTGCAATGTAACAGTGATCATAAAGACAGGGAAAGAGCCAGGTGATAGTGGAGGCCTTTAATTCCAGCAGTTGGAAGGCAGATCTCTGTGAGTTAGAGGCTAGTCTGGTCTACAGAGCTAGTTCTAGGACAACCAGGGCTACAAAAAGAAACCCTGTCTTGAAAATTTTTTTTTAAAAAGCCCCCCCTGGGGGGGTTGGGGATTTAGCTCAGTGGTAGAGCGCTTGCCTAGGAAGCGCAAGGCCCTGGGTTTGATCCTCAGCTCGGGGGGGGGGGGGAGGCCCCCAAAGAAAGAAAAATACAAATAAAACTCTACATCTGAACTCCATTCCTCTTCAATGGGCAGTTTTTATGTCTCATTTCACGTATTTTTACATTGCCGACTGTCTTAGTCAGGGTTACTATTGTTCTGGTGAAACACCATGACCAAATGCAACTTGGGGAAGAAAGGGTTTATTTGGTTTACATTTCCACATCACAGTTCATTACTGAAGGAAGTCAGGACAATAACTCAAAGAGGACAGGAACCTGGAGGCAAGAGCTCATGCAGAAGCCATGGAGCTGCTTACTACTGGCTTACTCCTCATGGCTTGCCTATTTTTTAAAAAAGAAAAAAAAAAGCTAGGATCACCAGCCCAGGGGTGGCACAACTCACAATTTCTTAATCACTAATTAAGAAAATGCTCCACAGGCTTGCCTACAGCATGATCTTATAAAGGCATTTTCTCAATCAAGGTTCCCTCTTCTCAGATACCTTGTGTCAAGTTTACATAAAGCTATCCTGCACAACTGACCCCTTGTCAACTTGACACACAAACACATCATTGTTAAGCCACAACCTTTCCTTTCTTGTTCATCCTGAAAATCAAAATTAACATTAATATCAATATCACAATATAAAACATCCTACAAATTTAAAAACTCCCACAGCTTTACAAATTCAAACACTTTAAAAGTTATTTCTTTAAAAATTCAAAATCTCTGTAAAACTCCCAACTCTTTTTTAAAAAGTTTATACTCTCTCAACTGTGGCCTCCTGTAAAATCATAATTAAATTAAATACTTTCTCATTTCAAGAGGGAAGAACCAGGGCACAGTCACAATCTGAATAAATGAAAATAACCCATTGCCCAATGTCTGAGAACCATTCACAAACTTGGATCACTTCTCCGTCTCTGTCTTCTGTAGCACACACAGCTGGTCTTCTAAGCAGACTCCTCTCAACCACTGCTATTGTTCTTAACAGTTATCCCATGGTCCTGGCATCTCCAAAATGCTGGGGCTTCCTGCTACAACTGGGCTGCACTTTCATTAATAGCCTCTCCTGGGCTCTCTTTGGGAATTACAGCCCTGCCACACAGGGTCAAGCCTTAGCTTCTCTCCATGATCCCTTCCTGCCTTAAAACCAGAACCACCTAGATAACTCTTGCGCTTCCAAGTTCAACTACCAGCACAAGGTACAACCTTGGCTGCCTCTGGAATGCAGCTTGTGTGTGCTGACTCTTGGGAAACACTTCCCAGAAGATTTCAACTCAGTGATACTGGTCTCTTCTTAATCACTGCTAATTTCTCAGCCTCAGCTAAGCAGCATAATTTGTCCCAGTAAAGCAAAGTTTTCACTTTAATGGTGCTAGTCTCTTGTTAATCATGCTGACTATTCAGCTCCAGCTGGTCAGAGTCACCAAATCTTAATTCAAAATACAAACATGCAATGGCCCCAGTAGTCTTTAAGTAACTTTCAAACTTGCTTCTGGAACTTCAGAAGCCAGGCTTCCATCATCTGCATTTCTCTCAACACTCTTTTCTTCCAAACTTCTAAAGAACAGCTCACAAAACTCAATGGCTTTTCTTGCCTGATGTTCCAAAGTCCTTCTACAATCTTGCCAAAAACAAGATGGTCAGATCTGTCACAGCAATACTCTACTCCTGGTACCAATTTCTGTCTTAGTTGGGGTCATTATTACTGTGATGAAACACCATGACCAAAAATTTGGGGAGGAAATGGTTTATTAGGCTTACACTTCAACATCACAGTTCATCACTGAAGGAAGTCAGGACAGGAACTTAAGCAGGGCAGGAACCTGGAGGCAGGAGCTGATGCTTGCATTTTGTGACTTGCCCAGCCTGCTTTCTTATAGAACCCAGGACCACCACCCCAGGGCTGGTCCCAACCACAATGTACTGGGCCCTCCTCTAATTAGTCACTAATTAAGAAAATGTTCCACAAGCTTGCCTACAGCATGATCTTATAAAAAGCATTTTCTCAGACAAGGTTCCCTCCTCTCAGCTGACTATACATTATGTCAAGTTGACATAAAACTAGCTAGCAAACCTATGTCTTAAAATATTAAATCCAGTTGCTTTTGATCACTTCATACTCAATATATGTTATATACCATGTTCACAATAGTATGACTCCTGTATTTGTCTAGTTACTCTTACCAACATACTTTACAGCGCCAGTTGTTTCCTGTCTTGTTTGTAAGTGGTATTTTTCTTTGAGGTTGAAAACGCCCTTTAGCATTCCTTTCAGTGCAGATCTAGTGGTTATAAGTTCCCTCAGCTCTTTTTATGTCTAGGAATGGACTTATTGCTTCTTCATTTTAAAATCATAGCTTTGAAGAAATGTGGGTGTCAACCCTGTCCCTCCTGGTCTCTATGGTTTCTGCTGAGAAGTCTGTGGTTGGGAAAATTGGAATAGAGTTATATGTTGTGTCCTTTCTCTCGCTGCTTTTACCACCCTGCTTTTTTGACTTCTGAGAACTTGATTATAATATTTCTTGCCATAGTCTTGGCTGACTTGAATCTAACTGGAGACTTTAAGCCTTTCCACACATGTGTGTTTGTGTGCCGTTTTGGTTTTGGGGAAATTTCCATTACTATCTCTTTGAACAAGGTTTCCACTCCTATGTCATTCTCAAATTTCTCCTGAACTCCAGCAGTTAGAATATTTGCTCTGTTGATGGTGTCCCAAATTTACATAATCTTTCTTCAATCCTCTTTGTTCTTTTATATTTTTTTCCTCTGCCATCTGTGTGTTCTCAAATAGTCTGTCATCAAGTTCAGTGATTCTTGTTTAATCTATTCAGTTATGCCTTCATGGCTTTTCATTTCATTTAGTGTACTTTTTGAACTCACAGGTTTCTGTTGATTTTTTTAATTAACTTCTATGTCTCAGTTCAGTTTCTTTAATAAAAAATGCCTACATTTTTGTCTTAAAACTTACTGAATTTCCCCAAGACAACCATTTTAAACTCTCTATCAGATATTTTGCATACATCATTTGTACTGTGGTTGATTTCTGCCCTCTTATTTTGTCTAGTAGATGATACCATGGTTCCTTGAAAAGTCCTGATGCTTTTACATCTGGCTCTATGCTTTTTTTACCTGTTCTTCCAAAACCACTTAGCAGTAATCATTTCCACTGTTTCAGCATTACATTATACCATAAACTCAGGTTTTATAAACCTTCATTTGCTGTCTTGTCAGTTTTTTCAATACAAGAAAGTAATCTAAGCCCATCTGTTAAAAAAAATGCACTTCTGTACTGCTCAGGCAGACTGAAGGGGTGCTTTAAAAGGCTATTGAATACCTACAAGGGGCTACTTGAGGCTAGGGTGAGAGCACAGGTTTCACTTCCATAGTCCCTAGCCTGTGGCTAAGTACTATAGTATTCAGCTCAGAGAGGCAGAGAGGCAGGCAAAATGGCTCAGTGGGTAAAGGTGATTGTGGCTAAGTCTGATTGCCTGTGTTCAGTCCCTGGAATCCAAGTGGTAGATGGAGAGAACCAACTCTCACCAGCTGTCCCCTGAATGCCACACATGCACCAAGGCACATGTGCACACATACTTGCATGCGCACACACATACTGACAGATTTACCTATTCAAGTACTTACAGCTATAATACCTGACAGACTGGAAGAGAGAAAGAGAGTTAATTGTGTGTGTGTGTTTGTGTGTGTGTGTGTGTGTGTGTGTGTGTGTGTGTGTGTGTGTTTTAAATTCTTCAAAGCAACACTGATGATAGAAGGTGGCTTTCATTCACCAAGAGACTTGGATAAAGACATTTACAGGAGTGCCGGGCAGCAGTGGTACATTGCCTTTAATCCCAGCACACGGGAGGCAAAGCCAGGTGGATCTCTGTGAGTTTGAGGCCAGCCTGGTCTACAGAGCGAGATCCAGGATGGGTACCAAAACTACACAGAGAAACCCTGTCTCGATAAACAAACAAACCAAAACAAACAAACAAATTCACAGCATCTCCCCGATATGGCCAAGACTACAGATAACTAATAGAAGTGCAGATACATAAATTGGACTATATACACTCAATGAAATATCACACAATAATTTTCTAGGAGTGGTAGTGTCTACCTGCAACAACAGTATTAGAGGCAGAGTCAGGGAATCATGGGATCTAACCCAGATTGGGCTACAGACTAAGTTCCAAGCCAGTGTACACTAAACAGTGAGACTGTCACAAAAGGAAGTCGACAAGCCAGGTGCTGTGGCACGTTTTTAAATTCCGGCACTCAGGAGGCAGAGGCAGGCAGATCTCGGTGAGTTTGTAGCTAGCCTGGTCTACATAGTGAGTTCCAGGTCAGTGGGGGCTATGTAGATCCCTTGGGGGCAGGGAGACAGAACGATAATTTACTTCCTAGGTGGTGGCATACAGCTAACACCAGTACTTGTGAGGTGGAGTCAGAAGCATCAGTTCAAACCAGCTTTGGCTACATAATGAGTCTGAAGGCAGCCTGGGCTACACAAGAAACCAGAGGGAGGGGGAGGGAGGAAAGGAGGGAGGAAAGGAGAGGAGGAAGGAAGGAAGGTTGGGGGTGGGTAGGAAACTATACAGCAGTTTAAAAAGTAAGCAAGTAAGCTGACAGGTGATGGTGCACGCCTGTAATTCTAGCACTGTAGAGGTGGAAGCGAGAGCATCAGATCAGGTCAGCTGTGGTTACACAGCCTGTGCTATATGAGATCCATGTTAAAAAACAAAAAAAGCAAAACCTAGAAAATAATGACTACCTTACAACATAGATGACTCTCACTGGCATAATGGACCCTCTAAAGACAGTAACCCCATTATCTGTCCCAGAGTCTTCTAGAATGTTTCCATAGCCAAGTCTGGAGATAAAGTCTATGTGCCCTCCTCTTGATTCCAGAGAGACTCTAACTATCTCAACACAGGTAGATATGAGGAAGTATTACCTAAGGCTAGACCATAAAGTCTTGCTCTTTCACCTTGCTCTCAGGATGGTCCTCTCTTAGAAGGAGCCACCATGCTGTAGGGAAACCCAAGCAGCTCAGGAAAGACCCACGTGCATGAGCAGTAAGCCTGAGTAAGCTGCACTGCTGTAGCTGAGCTGCTCACCAAGAGCAGCACACACACTTGTCCACCACATCCCTTCCTGATCTGTCCATTCCAAAATGGGTAATTCACTTTCTTCCCATCTGCATGTTCTCCTCATCTCCAAATACGTAAGCAACTTACGATTTTTAAAGAGCAGGCATGGTGGACACATCTGCAATCCTAGCCTTTGGGAAGTGGAAGAAGGGGATCAAGAAGTCCAAGGCCAGTCTAGGCTACCCAGTGAGCTACAGGACAATCTGGGCTACAAACTGAGACCCTGCTTCACAATACAACAAAGGTTGGGAGCTGGAGAGATGGCTCAGTAGTTAAGCAAATATATTGCTTTTGGAGAGGACCCAAGTTTGATTCCCAGATATATTATAAATTACGAAAGGTTAACGTCTCTGAAATATAAACTCTTACAAATGACTGAAAAAAAAAGAAAAAAGAAAAAGAAAGGAAGGAAGGAAGGAAGGAAGGAAGGAAGGAAGGAAGGAAGGAAGAAAGAAAGAAAGAAAGAAAGGAAGGAAGGAAGGAAGAAAGAAAGAAAGAAAGAAAGAAAGAAAGAAAGAAAGAAAGAAAAAGAAAGAAAGAACATGTAAAAGCTCAAATCAACGAAGGTGAGAGGATAGGGATGTCACAACGTTACTTTAAAAATTCAAAGTTAAGGAAAACCAATGAGTGTCAGGTGTGGTGGCCCATGCCTTTAATCCCAGCACTCAGGAGGCAGAGGCAGGGAGATCTCTGCGTTCAAGGCCAGACTGGTCTACACAGCTGTTCCAGAACAGCCAGGGCTGTTACACAGAGAAACCCTATCTTGAAAAACGAAAAAGGAGGGTTGGAGATTTAGCCAGTGGTAGAGCACTTGCCTAGCAAGAGCAAGGCCTTGGGTTCAATCCTCAGGTCGGCAGAGAGGCGGCAGAGAGGCAGTTTTCCCTTTGTTTTGCCTAGAGTCTAGCAGGAGATTGAGGTGACCAATTATGTGGCCACCAACATGGTAACACTGTCTCATCCCAGAGCCCATCATATACTGAGGCCAGTGAGGTACAGTGGAAAGACTAAGATCCATGATATTATCCTGCCTGCTACACTAGAGCATAAGTGGCCCAAGACCACTGCAGCTAGCTGCAGTTTATGCTGGTTAAATAGAAATCTGCCTGGGCCCATGAATCTCCATCTGAAAACAGCTCCAGAAACCCTGTCCCTGGATACTGGCCCCAGGCAATCAACTGCTAGGATCCCTCTGATATTCAATTTTTTCCAACCCAGCAATTTATTCCAAGGCAAATTCTTGTGCTTACATATCTACCCATCTTATTCCCTAGTAGACTGAGTCATTGTCTGTACGGTGTTCCCCAAGATCAAAAAAAGGGATGACAGAGGCAGTATGTTGGCCCCCTTGGTTAATGAGGTTTCAGAGGCTAAGACTACAGGACACAATAGCACAGGATAAAATTAATTCCATCAAATTCCATGAGTGGAGGTCAGTGTCAATTAAGACTACATAATTTTGTGGCAATGAAAGATGTTTGTGTCCACACAAGGAAACCACTTGGATCTTCCTTTCTCATCTTCGTCTATATTCAATAATTCTGACCAAGGGGATCTCACCTAATCACCTAATGCCAGAACCCAGGATACAGTTAGGCATGTATAGGCATCTCTCTCTCTCTCTCTCTCTCTCTCTCTCTCTCTCTCTCTCTCTCTCTCTCTCTCTCTCTCTCTCTCTCTCTGTGTGTGTGTGTGTGTGTGTGTTTTATGTATGTATGTATCATCATCACAAGGGTACAGGCCGTGAAGCATCAGTATGTGATGATGCTCATGCTGTAGCCTAGGAAACAGTTATGTAGACTTCAGAAAACACTGTTGGCAAGAGCTTCAGGGATGGCTGGTTGAGAATGTATTTAGTTTCTGCGGCAACGCCATGGGCTACAGTAGGTCTTGAATGGTGTAGGCTGCTTCAGTCCTCCTGCTTTCTTTTCCTCCACTGAGAATGATCATGACTAAGGAAATCTTTCTTGGATCTCAGCTGTACTGAGATCCCATCTATGGGATGGGATGAAATAGAGAAAATGCTTCCTGTTGTTGTTTCTTTTCTTAATTTATTTAATTTTTATTTTATGTGCGTTGGTCTTTTGCCTGCATGTATATCTGTGTGAGGGTGTCAGATCCCCTGTAATTGGAGCTACAGACAGCTGTGAGCTGTCATGTATGTGCTGGGAATTGAACCTGGGCCCTCTGGAAGGGTAGCCAGTGCTCTTAACCACTGAGCTATCTCTCCAGTCTCCCTTCCTGTAGTTTTTAATGCAGTCCATGTTGTTTGCATCCCAATGGGTGGCTTCCGTTTTTCATTGTAGTCTAGAATTATCTCAGGGCTCTCTTTGTAAGTGGGTAGTTGCTTTGTGGAGAATGTGCTCTTGACCTCATAGTCAATTGTCTTGCTGACATCACACTTAAGGGATAATTCTAGTGGCAAAGAGCTTTATTTCAGCAGCCTTTGAAATAGTACCTCAGAGATACCAAATACTGCTACCTAGGCCACCAAAGAAACTTTCCAGACCCATAGAACTGCTATCACTTGATCTGTCACTAGAAGTTTACACTTATACCTCTGCCTTAGAAGGTTTTGTACAAAGCTCTACATGCTTGCATTCACCTATGACCATCTACAAATCAATCATAAGGCAACCCTCTGTGCTGTACTTCTCAAGTAAATTTGATGCATTTGTTTATTGACCTATTTATAGTGACATGTATAAATGCAGGATAACCAAAAAAAAAAAAGCCTGTAGGTTTCCTATCTGGTATGTCTGATAAGCAAACACACACACACACACACACACACACACACACACACACACGCACGCACGCACGCACGCACGCACACACACACACACACACACACACACACGAAGGATATTGCCCATTTTCAACCCCCAAAGTGCTGCTTCTTCTGCCTGTGCCTCATTATAGATAAAAGTATCTCACTTTGATGACAAAAATATTCTATTTCCTTATTTTCATATTAAACATTCTCTATTTCTTTTCAGTCATCACTCAGCAGTCACATAGGGCCAGCACAAACAGAATGTGTTACAGTAAATACAATTGCTCACTCTACTGTTATTTCTTTTCAAGTGCTTTATATACCTATCTTAGCATATTAATTCTTTTGAGGCTCAAGATTTAGTCTAGGTTTTTCATGTCCTCCACCAGCTAATTCTTCTTCTCCTTTAATGCTTTCTGGGTATTTTTATAGTCAGGAAGCTGTTGCTCACAATAGTTAAATTCATGCACCTCTTCTCCACTCTGCACACAGCAACGCCATATTGGTTGTTTGAAGTCATCTGTGATAGAAATATTTACACCATTAAAATTGCTAGACACTGCACATCTTGGCTCCCTCCTCCCACCTTATACAGCCAGTTGTTACACAGTGAAGAGCAAACCCATGCTTGTACCTTACCATCCTATCTTCAATGAATTTTTATTTGGCTTTCTAGATAGGCACAGGCATTTTTCTTTTCTAAACTTACATTTATTAAAGAAGTTGCTTCAGGAAACTCGTTTGATCTCAAATATCATATCAAGGAGCAAAGGTATCCTAGCTCTCTGACATTCATAGGCATAAAGATCCACCTCTGATCAAAACCACAGCAACATTTCTGATGTAACTTGTCAGGAACAGAGTATCAAGCAAGCTTTAATATCCACTTGGTCCCTGGAGACTTCTGTTTGCATTTCACAAGGGAGTGCTGTGATAGTGGTGTATATGTAGATAATCTGTCAAGTGACAGCCTAGCATTGGAACTGTAGAGTGTTAGTATGCAACCCACTGATGCTGCTAAAACTCTCAGCCTTGTAGAATATCAGCATAAGTCACACTGGTAGTCCCAGTTCCCAGAAAAGAACATTGTTCCAGGATTTCAGGGAAAGTTGGGAACATGGTAATGCTGTACTTATATATCATGCACTATTTTAATTGCTTTGCATATATTAAACAATTTAATCATCACATTGACTTTGAAATGGATACTATCCTATACCCATTTTAATATTGTAGTAAGACATAAAATGTTAAGCAACCTGCTTAAATGCACACAGCCATTAAGCAGCAGAATGAAGATGTTGAGTCATACAATTTACCTAGAGCTCTTAAGTACTATATTATCTTGCTTAACAACACAAAAATATGGGCAAGTCAGCTGTGGCATAATATAGAGCCAGTGGGTATTCAGCACCTCCGTTTGGGAGCATCTTTTCTAATCCCTAACTTTCTGTTCTGGTAGTGATTTTCCATAGTATCACAACTCTGAGATGATCTCAAAGGCACAAATGCCAAGTGCCTCAAAAATGCAAAACTGGGAGGCGCTAGAATAGAAGCTATTAAGAGTCCACCTGTATTTTCCACTGCAGTTGTCAACAGTTCCCCTCCAACTCACACTAAAATCAGTTGTTGCATACATGTGTCCAAAGCTTGAGAAAACAGCTGTGACTATTTTCTAGGAGTACTGGACTGGTCATGTACTAGAGTTGGCTTCTACTAGCTCATAAAAGTCAATGGCTACCATTTAAAAAATGTCACATATCGGTTGTGAAACATGGCCATCATTAAACATTAAGTTCTAGAAACTTTCTGTTAAGTTACATAAGAACAAAAGAAAATGTTTAACATTTATGATATCCTCAATATTTCACTATGTTTGTTACCATCTATGTTGTTGACATTGTTTATGGCCACTGTGTATGTGTAATGAAACAATATAAACTAGTATAGACTCCAAAGCTCTTCTAACTCTGTGATCATTGACACCATGTTGACAGCTTGAAGCCTGATGTTTTAAACTTTGATAAGAAGAGTTATACCATGAAAGTCAGAAAATACTACAAAGCAGAGCCTTTTCTTTGGACTAGTTGATGAGTAAACATTTACGATAACATTTATCATCCATTGCACTCTGGCCTACTGTGTCAATTTCCTCCCCACCAGGAATACATTCCACCTAACACAAAGCACAAAGGGACATATATTGTCAAGTGTGGACTCAATCTATAAATAGGTTCTTGCCGGGCGGTGGTGGCGCAAACCTTAAATCCCAGCACTCGAGAGGCAGAGGCAGGTGGATCACTGTGAGTTCGAGGCCAGCCTGGTCTACAAAGCTAGTTCCAGGAAAGGCACAAAGCTACACAGAGAAACCCTGTCTCAAAAAAACAAAACTAGTTCTTACCTGTAGATCAAGGCTTCAAAGTTGTCACTGATCTGACACAACATAGTAATGCTTTCAATTCACAAGTGTCTACCTGCTTCCTCCCATATCACAGTCACTTTTTTTTTAATTTATTCTATGGAGTATCATTCATCTTCTCATATGTGTATGCAATGTATGAATATGTGTGGGTATGCAAGTGTGAACACTTGTGTGCATGCAGAAGCCAGAGGAGGCCATCAGCTGTTTTGCTCTATCATTCTTTACTTTATTCCCTTGAGACAGGGTTTCTCACTGAATCCAGATAGGCGTGCCACCAGGGAGCTGCAGCTATCCTCCCATCTCTGCCCTCCACAGTACTGGGATTACAGGTGCTGAGAATGTGCTGCCATGCCTGGTTTTTATGTGGCTGTGGACATCTAATCTTGGGTACTAATGCTTGCACAGCAAACTTGTAGTCACTGAACTATCTTCCTAGTCCCCAGGCACTGTTTTAGATGCTAGTGATATACTTCTCATCAAAAAAAATTAACACTCTCACCTTGAAGGAGTTTTCTATCCTGTTGGAGTGGAACAAGAAAATAAACAAGCACAAAAATGTGATTTTTATGTGGTCATATGACAGCATTAAATGAGGGACGGCTACTTTAGATTAGATGATGAAGGAAGGCCTTTATGGGGCTGTTGAGATGGCTCAGCAGGTGAAGGCTCTTGCTGCCAAATCTAATGACATGAACCTGGTTGTGGGAACTCACATGGTGGAAAAAGAGAACTAATTCCAGAAAGATGTACTCTGCCCTCCACATACACATTCTGACATACATGTACCACTACCACCCCACACACATAAGCAAAACCAAACAATTGGAAGTTTAAAAGAAAGGCATGAGGTTATGTCAATGTGAATGATAAACAACAACAACAAAAGGCAGGATATTTTCAAGCAGGAAGAAAGGCAGACATGAGAGGGCTTTGAGGAAGAAATGAAGCATGCTTGCTTCTATCCTAGAAACTAAGAGAGTAGGTTATAGATTCAGCCTATTTGGGTTTTTTACTGGCCCACCATCTGCTCTGTGACCCCAGATAAGTCATTTCAATTCTTTGTGCTGTAGTTTTGTTTTTTAATCTTTAAGATGCTCAAAAGAGGCATCACAAGCAATCATGGATCTTAATGCATGCAAAGTGCGGGGAACACAGTACACAACAAAAATTCCACTTATCAATCATAGCAATAATAGTAGTAGTACTGACCCTGATGATGACCAATACTTGTGAATGGAGTCAGTAACATGCCATTAAGCTGCAAATGGCAGAAAATGTTGAGAAGCTAATACTTTGTAATGCTATAGTATCCATTATTTAGTATCTCCTTCTCCTCCAGGCCTTCAGCCTTTCCTGGATAGAAGTTCTTCAAGCAGTTGTCTTCTAGAGAATCCACTTTTTGATAAAATGACAAAGCTACACTGTGCTTCATGTGTCTTCTTAATACTAGACCACATAGAACACTCATGGTCTATCATAAGAAGCTTTCTGACTGCATGCAAGAAAGACACCTTTACAATGAGGTCTGACTGGTGCATCACCCTAGACTCTAGGGTGTAGTATGTTTATTCGACCTCAGAGGCCAAGAGAAAGACATCATCAGCTACAGTGGTTCATTGAATGACTTCAGTACAATTCCTGTTTTTTTCCTAACTTAGAAAAATGAAGACTTCTATCTTTCCTTGGATGCTAATGATCTCAGCATGATCACTGTACCTGCTCATGCTGATTTCCCATCTCTGCTGCAATCTCTGTGAGGCATCATTATGAAATTGAATCTCTGGGAGCCTACAATTGTATTTGGTTTCTGGAAAGTGACAAATACAAATTGCGCCTTGGCCAAGGAGAATGTATTATAATTCCATTTTGTCTGAGCCATATCTTGAATATCTTCTAGCATTTAGTGGAATGGAAGAAAGTACAGTATTGGACAGCTGCCCCAGCAAAGATGCACAGAGCATGGGCTTTATCATCAGACTCCTTTTGTTCAGATTCTAGCTCTTGCAGTTACTACCTATATGATCTTTATGTAAATTAATGTCCTTTCTCTGTGGTAGTAGTCTCACCTATAAAATAGGAATTATAAAAGCACCAGGGATTTAGTGAGAGTGCTCAATTAATGTTACAAATTAGTAATTTAATGATCAACATCTTATGTGACATCCTGCATGGATCATCTATTCTTTAAAACTAGCTAATATATTATTTTATCTGCTTGTGTGCTTTCCAAAATAAAATCAAGGAAATTTATGGTCTAGCATGTCCAGAATTATCTGTACTGGCATCACCCTTGGATTTATACTGAAATGTGTGCACCTCAATGATCAGAGATGGCATTATTGAATTAATTAAAAATAATACAAAAATATAGCTACTTGTGGGCTTCTAAGAAAAACATTTAACTTGTGATCATAGTGTGATTTCTTCTTATGTAAAGATTTTAATTTGTTTTTAGAAAATATGTAACCTATGGTTGTGAGGTAATTCTTGCATAGAAATCTTTGTATTAGGAGAAAATAAGAGATGGGAGAAGGAAAGATTTAGAGGGAAAATATAAGGAAATAAGCAGAAGGGAAATGACTGGGAAGAAGAAGAAAAGGGAAAAATGGGTAAAAGAACAAGACAGAGAAAAAGCATAGTAGAAATAACATTCAGCAGAGAGAAAAAGAAATTGAAGAATTAAGCTTTGGCCCTCAGATAAAGTTCCTGTGTGTATGTGAATCTGTTCTAGTAGCTTTTCTAGTCCACATCTCCTCTCCAGTTTCTCTGACCTGCTGAGAACCTGATGGGGGGGCTGTGCCCCTTGGTAGCATGCCTTAAATGTGGCCAGCATGGTCATACTCAAGGTCATAGATAGATACTTGTATACAAGCTATAACTGAGGTCCTGAATGAAAAAAATCTTGTTTAGGGTTGCCTTCCTCCCACCTTTGCAAACTTCCTGTTTTGACAACTTTTTGTTGTTAACCCTGTATTTGAGTTCTGTAGATGAATCAGTCTTATTAAATAAGAAACACAGAGCCAAATGCAGAGTTAAAAGCTCAAGAGGTCAGAGCAGTAGCTAAGAGCAGATACTAAAAACTCTTTCTTACCCTTTGCTGCCACTGCCAACCTTCCCCTGAGAAAGAGACCTACTTCCTCTGTGTCTGACTTTTTATTGACTTTCTGTTCTGCCTTCTCATTGGTTGTAAACCCAACCACATGACTTCCTCGTCACTGCCTGTCTATACAGACCTCCAGGTCTTCTATGGTTGGTATTGAGATTAAAGGTGTGTGTCTCCATGCTGGTGGTGTCCCTGAATACACAGAGATCTGCCTGTCATGTGATGGGGATTAAGGGTGTGTGTTACCACTGCCAGACTTCTGCTATGGCTTGCTATTAGCTCTGACCCCCAGGTAACTTTATTTATTAATATACAAATAAAATCACATTTCAGACTGTAGTTGCAGCAGCTATACACAACTGCAGATAAAGTTCCTTGCGTCCTTCTCCCATTTCTCAGGTAATATTATATCCTGTTGAGGTCTTTGATGTAGTTGAAGACTAGATAGTTATAATTTTCCTTAGTTATGATGAAAGATAAGTTAAATATGAAATCTTAGACTCACAAATATATGATAGATAGGATATCTTCTTTAATTTTGCCAAATACAAATAGACTAGATATTATAAATATACTAGATATCATAACTGTAATTCTTGCTTGATAATTGTAATTATACTATGTAATTTTACTATGTGAAAGTTAAAAACCTTCCTTTTTGAAAAAAAAAAAAGAAAAGGGGAAGTTCTGTGGATATCACTCTGTATAAATAAAATGCTGATTGGCCAGTAGCCAGGCAGGAAGTATAGGTGGGACAAGCAGAGAAGAGAATTCTGGGAAGTGGAAGGCTGAGGCAGAGAGACACTGCCAGCTGCTGCTATGACAAGTGAGATGTAAGGTACCAGTAAGCCACGAGCCACATGGCAAAGTATAGACTAATAGAAATGGGTTAATTTAAGATAGAAGAACTAGATAGCAAGAAGCCTGCCACAGCCATACAGTTTGTAGGCAATATAAGTCTCTGTGTGTTTACTTGGTTGGGTCTGAGCAACTGTGGGACTGGCGGGTGAGAGACCATGGGCCAGGCAGGACTGGAGAAAAATCCAGCTACAGGATTCAATTTTATTAACATTCACTTCAGTTAGTGAACTAGTTGAACCAGAAATGACTTATAGTTACTGGCTATAGGCTAAACCTAAAAGTGGTGGTGATTAAATTAGTGGCCTAGCATCTAATCTAATCATGTGAAACAATTCTTACACTCTTTCACACATACTCAATGGTACTACAACCAGCCTTTCAGAAATTACTAGAACCAGAGAACATGTGTAGCTTCCTACTGATATGAACTGATACTTTGAGCCAGTGCATGTAGGGAAGATGGCCCTCTGTATCTTCTGCACATATGTAGAGCATAGCTGCCTCCTCTGCCAACTGTAAGGATCCAGCTGCTGTGTGAGAGCGAAGAAATGATCAGTGTTCTCTGATGAACAAACCCAGGTGCAATGGCTGTTTTTCTATTAGGCAATCTATAGAAGATGTGGTTAAACTCTTGCTGCAATGCAAAATTAGATCATGCCATGACTCTGCTTAAATCTTTCAAGAGCTCACCACTGCCTAGATGGGAGTGTTCAAATGAGTTAGCACAGCTTCCCAGATCTGTCATGACAGTGGCTTTCAAATGTTTTCCACTAAGATCAACAACAAAGCAAAGCCAAACAAACCATTTTACCAACTGTCCACTGTTTCTTTTGCTTATCTATTTTTTTTTTTGTTGTTTATTTGCTGTTGGTACTGGAAGTCCACAACTTTTACTTTGTGGAAAATATATTCCTTTTTAGTACATGTAAACAAAATCATGCAAACCACCCAAGATCTTGACAATTATCTAGCTGCTTTCTTTAATATGTACAAGTTAACTAAAATCAGACTGACCTCGGTTTTGAACTCTAGTTCTTCAACTTGTTACCTAAGATTTTTTTTTCTACACAGTATTTAAACACTGAGTCATTTTCTCTACCCACAAAATCAAGGTAATAATAGAGTTGTTTGGAATTATGTAATGTATATAAAAGTGCTTAACACAGTTTTTGCCACATAATACATTTTCAATAAAGGGTAGCTATTAGTATAATTGCAATAACTACTATTATTACTGTTATGATGATTATGGTAGTGATGGTGAGTCGAGGGAGTCATCAGATCTTCCACCTTCACTGAAAAAAAATCCAATGTTACTTATTCTATTTTTTTTGAATAGTCCTTGATTTTTATTTCTTAGGAAAGCTTCATATTTACTTTCTTTCTGACTCTTTGCTTGTGCTTTAGACACTTTAACAGTGATTTTTCTATTCTTCTATAGGAAAAGCACACTTGATTCTGTCATGGACACATTTAACACACACAGCATCACCATAGGCCTTGTTGGCCTACTTTTTGTTTTGTTTTGTTTTAGACAATTTCATAAGGGCTTTAGTTCTCATAACATGAACCCCTCAAGGTCACACTGTGCACACCATATGCAAATTTGGATGCTTTCCTTTGTATACATACACCACAATTTGCTTGTCCATTTATCTGTTGAGGGGCCCTGAGTAATTTCTACTTTTTGGAATTGTGAGTAGTGCTGCTATGACTATTTGTGAACAGACATGTGTCAGATTTCCAGTTTTTAATTCTTTTTGATATACAACCTAGCAGTAGAATTCATGTGTCACATGATAAATATGTGTTCATCTTATTGAAGAATCACCAAGTTGTTTTTCATCATGGCTACACATGCAGGCAATACATGAGCATTCCAAGTTTTCCACAAGTGAGTAGCAAGGTTTTTGTTCTTCTACTACTGTTCCAGCTAATTTCTTTATTGCCATCTAGTGACTATGAAGTCATATCACTTCATGATTTTGATTTGCATCACAATAATGACTAATGACATTAAATATCCTTTTACATGCTTGACCCTCTGTATGTTGTTGGAGAAATCAAATTCTCTGAGTCTCTAGTCTAATTGAGGCGTTGGCCTTTTTGCTGTTGAGATTCGATAATTGTTTCAACATGTTCAAGTTACAAGCCCTTTGTCACATATGTTGTTTTCAATACTTTCTCCTATTTTATAGCATTTCTATCCACCTGTTGATAGTGTTTCTAATGTACAAGTTTAAACTTTATATAGTCTAATTTGTCTATTTCTCCTCATTTCTTGTGCTATGACTATTTTACCTAAGAAACTATTTCTAAATACAATAGCAAGAATTTGTGTCCAACAAATTGTATAGCTTTAGATCTTACATATAAATCTTTGAACTCTTTTGAGTTATATGAAGTTCCACTGATTAATTGTTGGCCCTAAATATTGGGCAAATGAGATCCCGTTCAGGAAGTCCTTTCTTACACCTGTATCTTGAAGGATACTGCCTATGTTTTCTTCTGGCAGTTTCAGGTTTCACATTTAGGTCTTTGGTTTATTTGAAGTGGTATTTTGTGCAAGGTGATGGGCATGTGTCTAATTTCATTCTTCTGCATGTGGACATCCAGTTTCCCCAGTACTACCTGTTGAAGATGCCTTCTTTCCTACAGGTCATTTTTGGCATCTTTGTCAAATGTTAAGTGGCTGAAGTTATAGGTTCTCACGTTTGGGTCTTCAATTTTTTTCCAGTGTTCTATATGTCTGTTTTTGTGCCAATACTATATGGTTTGTGTTACTGTGGTTATGTTGAGTCAATATTCATATTTGCTAAATGGGAAGGACCCACCCTTATTATTTTGGATGCAGACTTCCAGTTGTCCTACCACTGTGTGTGGGAAGATTGATTGTCCTCTAAGTTGTAGGATATGCTTATAAAACAAAATCAATGCATCATAAATATATTTGTCTCTCAGTTCTTACATTGGTCTGTATGTCTGTCCTTAGTACATTACTACTTTGTTTATAATAATATTAATTATTCTTTGAAATTTTCATACATTTACACAACATATTTTGACCACAGACACCCACCACTACCTCCCTCTAACTCCTTCTAGTTCCCTCAACTCCATATCCCTCCCAAGTTCAAGTACTCTTTTTTTGTTATTAACAAACCCTTGATTCCAGTCGGTGCTATCCATATGGGCATGACCAGGTGGCCCTCTAATGAGCATGGACAATGATCACATTCCCAAAGAAAGGTGACTCTCCCTCCCTCAATAGCTACCCACTATGAACTACTATCTTCATTATTGTATCTTTGTAATTAGTTTTGAAATTGAGAGCTATACATTTCTTATATTCGATATTCTTCTTTTTCAAGATTCTTGTCTAGTTGAGACCTATTGTAATTCCAAGTGAATTTGAGGGTAAAATGTTACATTTCTGACAAAAAGATAATTGGGGCTTTCATAGGCATTACATGAATTGCTATAAAACTTTCATCATAGTTGCCAATATTAAGTCCCCCCCCTTGCATGGACATGATATATCTCCTCATTTGGTTAGACCTTCTTCAATTTCTTTCCTCAGTATTTTACATTTGCCAGCATCAAGACCTTCTATTCTTCAATTAAATGTTATATCCACTCCCCCTCCATTTCCTCTTCAGAAAAGAGCAGGCCTCCAAGGAGTCTGGACAGGGCTGCAATTGCTATTCTTCATTGTCAAGTTGAACGGGTTTGAAAACGCCTGTGACACACTCCCCCAGGTATGTTTTTGAGGCAGTTTCCAGAGTGGTTTGACTAAGGATGGGAAACCTACCCTGAGTATAGGTAGCACCATCTCATTGGATGGAGCTCTGTAATGAATAAAAAGTGAAAAGGGGCAAGGCCAGATAAACACCACCATTTAGTCACTCTGCTTCCTGGTTACAGAGGCAGTGTAACTAGAAATCGTATGCTCCTACCACCACACCTTCTCTACCAAGGGAAACTGTATTTCCCCCAACCATGGTCCTAAGAAACCTTTCCTTTCTTCAGCCTTTTTGAATTTTGTTAGGTATTTTGTCATAACAACAAGAAAAATAACTAATATGTTTTATTGCTCCAATGCTTTTGTAAATAAAGTTGTTTCATTTATAAATTCTTCATAGAAATTCAATACTCTTTAAAAAGAATCTCAAAGCTTTGCCTGTTCTAGGACTACATTAATTTTAATATTGCTACTTTTGAGCTCATGAATGTTAAGAAAATTAACAAATGAAAGACAGCCTAAAAGAACCTTTCAGCTAATTTAAATATATTAGAAGACCCGTTAGACTTTGTAATATGCACTCATCATGCTCATAAACAAACAAGAAATGTCTTAGTTCATTCACCATTCTATAACAAAATGCTTCAGGTTGAATGGCTTATAAATACCAGAGATTTGTTTTCCATTGTTCTAGTGGCTGAGAAGACCAAGACCAAAGCGTCTAGTGAAGGTTCATCAACTGATCAACTCCTGACTATTGCCTCACACAGGAGAGCTCTGATACATATATCTCTCACTTTTCTTTTATAAGTGAACTAATACTGATCATAAAAACACTGTTACCTCTCAAATAACACACTGCCTAATGCCAATATATTAATTAATCATTAGGTTCAATATGTGTATGGGGGTGCGAACAAGCAGATAATCACAATGAGTATACCACTACATGGAATGAATATTGTCTAAACACAAGACATAATCAGCTATCACTCTTAAGGACTATGGGAATCATATAAGTAAAACAACCCAACATCTAATTCCTAAGCCAGAATTTACTCAACGTGTTCTCATGATGTCAGGGGCCAAGTGATCCATATCAGCCTTGCTAAACTTGCACTTGCCAAAGCCTACATCTAGCCATTCTTTAGAATTTATTGGATATTAGAAAAGATTCAAAACTTACTTCTCCACAATGATTATCTAGCTATCTAGACTTCACACAGGAAAGGGGTTTTCTGTATCCTAGTATTTTTTATTCACTCCATTATAATGACGCTTTTTTTTCATCTGATCCTGAACAAACCAGGTACCTTTTGTACCTCAGAAAGATACATTCTATCTCAGAAGGATTTTGTCACTTCTATCCTTATAAGGACTTCCCTGAGAACTTTCTTCCATACTTGGGACAATGTTTTTTTCTTTTCTTTTTTTGTTTATTTTGAACTGAGAACCGAACCCAGGGCCTTGCGCTTGCTAGGCAAGTGCTCTACCACTGAGCTACATCCCCAACCCTGTTTTGTTTTTTGAGACAGTTTTCTCTGTGTAGTTTTTAGTGCCTGTCCTGGATCCAATGCTCTATAGACTAGGCTGGCCTTGAACTCACAGAGATCCACCTGCCTTTGCCTCCCAATACCACCACCTGGCTTCTCTCCCTTCTTGGAAGCTCCCCCCAACCCCCGACAGCCTGGGGCACCAGCCACTCTGGGGAAGACCTGCCCAACTGGGCCCCAGGTTCTGGACATAGGGCAGGACCCCTCATCACCACTGGGAAGGTTCCCCCTCTTCAAGACCCTCTGGTGAACCCTACAACCTCCACACGCTGCCCCCTACTTCCTGAGACTTAGAAACCAGCCCCCAGCTTCCATCCTGCCCGGAACTCCCATCTGGACCAGAGGTGAGTGCCTGGGGTTGTAGTCAGAGAGGCAACCACCTCAGGGTCCCACCCCTGGGCACCAGCCATCCCAGGAAGACCTGCCCAACTTGGCCCCAGTTTCCGGCCACTTGTCAGGCCCTGCAGGAAGGCTCCCCTTTTCCAAGACTACAGGCAGACCCTGCAGTCTCCATACCCTGCCCCCACACCCATTTGTCTGAGACCTCAGCCACTTGCTGAGACTCAGAGAAAAGCCCCCAGCTCCCACTCGCCCCAGAACTCCCATCTGGACCAGAGAGCCCCCAGCTAACATCCGCCCCGGAACTCCCATCTGGACCAGAGCTTCCATCCTGTCCTGGAACTCCCATCTGGACAAGATAAGAAGACTCCAGGGACTTCCTGAGACTCAGAGTGCAGTCCCCCAGCTCCTATCTGGCCAGCACTCTCATCTGGACCAGAGCTCCCATCTGGACCAGAGCTTCCATCTGGACCAGAGAGAGGCTCGCGAAATCTGTCAGCTCTGTCTGGACAAAGTACACTGATAAGACCAAGAATGAACTCACAAGGAGATGGGCGGACGTCAAGTACATACAACAAAATAAAGAGCAACACAGCAACACCAGAACCTAGTCCTTCTCCAGCAGCTAGACCTGAACATCACAGAATGGAAGAAGAAGAATAAAACAACCTTATAAGTAACATCATGAAGAGGCTAGAGCCTTATATAGAAGAAATCAAAAATAAAGTAGAGGAACAGACAGACAAAAAATGGGAAGAACACTATAAAAAACTAGAGGAATGGACAATTAAAGCAGAAGAGAACAATAAGTCCCTGAAAGAAAATCATGAAAAAGCAAGGGAAACAGTTCAAGACCTGAAGAGGGAAATAGAAAAAATGAAGAAGACACTAGCAGAAGGAATGCTGGAAATAGAAAATCTGAGTAAACAAACAGGGACTTCAGAGGCAAGTATAACCATCAGAATGCAAGAGATGAAAGAGGGTCTCTGGTATGGAAGATACCAGATTAACAGAAATAGATTCATCAGTCAAAGAAAACACTAAAACCAACAAAGTCATGACCCAAAATGTCCACAAAATTTGGGACACCATGAAAAGACCAAACCTACAAATAATAGGTATAGAGGAAGGAGAAGAATACCAACTCAAAGGCACAGAAGATATATTTAACAAGATCATAAAAGAAAACTTTCCCAACTTAAAGAACGAAATGCCTATGAAGATACAAGAAGCCTATAGAACACCAAACAGACTAGACCCCCCAAAAAAGTCCCCTCGCCACATAATAATTAAACAAGTAAATGTACAGAATAAAGAAAGAATATTAAGGGCAGCAAAGGAAAAAGACCAAGTGACTTATAAAGGCAAACCCATCAGAATAACACCCGATTTCTCAATGGAAACTTTGAAAGCCAGAAGGACCTGGACAGATAGAATGCAGACACTAAGAGACCATGGATGACAGCCTAGACTAATATACCCAGCAAAACTTTCAATCATCATAGATGGAGTGAACAAGACCTTCCAAGACAAAACCAGATTTAAACAATACTTATCCACAAACGAGCCCTACAGAAAGCAATAGAAGGAAAATTCCAATCTAAGGAAGGCAGACACACCCATGAAAACACAAGCAATAGATAACACCACAGCAGTAAACCCTAAAGAAGAGAAGTACACACACATTACCACCAAAATATAAAAATAATAACAGGAACAAAGGGCTTGGGGATTTAGCTCAGTGGTAGAGCTCTTGCCTAGCAAGCACAAGGCCTCAGCTTCCATGCTCAGCTTTGGAAGAAAAAAAAAAAAAAGAATGAACAATCACTGGTCATTAATATCCCTTAATATCAATGGACTTAATTCACCTATAAAAAGACACAGACTAACAGAATGGATAAAAAAACAGGACCCATCTTTCTGCTGCAATCAAGAAACACACCTCAAATTCAAAGACAGACACCTCCTAAGAATAAAAGGCTGGGAAAAGACTTTCCATTCAAATGGTCTTAAGAAGCAAGCTGGTGTAGCCATCCTAATATCCAGCAAAACAGACTTCAAACTAAAATCAATCAAAAGAGATGATGAAGGTCATTACATACTCATCGCAGGAAAGATCCACCAAGATGAAGTATCAATTCTGAACATTTATGCTCCAAACACAAGGGCACCCGCATATGTAAAAGAAACATTACTAAAGCTTAAATCACATATAAAACCCCACACATTAATAGTGGGAGACATCAACACCCCACTTTCACCTCTGGAGAGATTGGACAAATTGAAACTTAACAGAGACCTAATGGACTTAACTGATGTTATGGCTCAAATGGACTTCATCGGTATCTACAGAACATTACACCTGAACAAAAAAGAATATACCTTCTTCTCAGCACCCCATGGAACCTTCTCTAAAATCCACCACATACTTGGCCACAAAGCAAATCTCAACAGATACAAAACAATTGGAATAACCTCCTGAGTTCTAGCAGACCACCAAGGTATAAAGTTAGATTTCAACAACAACAACAAAAAAAACCACTACAGAAATCCTACAATCTCATGGAAACTGAATAATGCTCAACTGAATCACCAATGGGTTAAGGAAGAAATAAAGAAATTAAAGAATTCCTAGAGATCAATGAAAATGAATCCACCACACACCCAAATTTATGGGATACTATGAAAGCAGTGCTAAGAGGGAAATTCATAGTACTAAATGCCCACATAAAGAAGCTGGAGAAATCTCATGCTAGTGACTAGACAGCACACCTGAAATCCCTTGAACAGGAAGAAGCAAAGTCTCGCAGGAGGAATAGACACCAGGAAATTATCAAATTGAGAGCTGAAATCAATAAAATAGAAATAAAGAGAACAATACAAAGGACTAATGAAACAAAGAGTTGGTTCTTTGAAAAGATCAACAAGATAGACAAGCCCTTATCCAAACTAACCAAAAGACAGAGAGAGAGCATCCAAATTAACAAAATCAGAAATGAAAAGGGGGGCATAACAACAGACAATGAGGAAATCTAGAGAATCATTAGGTCATACTTCAAAAACCTCTATTCCACAAAACTGGAAAATCTAAAAGAAATGGATAATTTTCTGGATAGGTACCACATACCTAAGTTAAATCAAGACCAGATAAATCATTTAAATAGCCCAATGACCCTAAGGAAATAGAATCAGTCATTAAAAGTCTCCCAACCAAAAAAAGCCCAGGACCAGATGGTTTCACTGCAGAATTCTACCAGATCTTCAAAGAAGACTTAATACCAATACTCTTTAAATTGTACCACACAAGAGAAGCAAAAGGTATATTACCAAACTTCTTCTATGAGGCTATAATTACCCTATTTCCTAAACCAAACAAAGATGCAACAAAGAAAGAGAACTACAGACCGATCATCCTCATGAACATTGATGCAAAAATACTCAATAAAATACTAGCAAACAGACTCCAAGAACACATCAAAACAATTATCCACCATGATCAAGTAGGCTTCATCCCAGGGATGCAAGGGTGATTCAACATATGAAAGTCCGTCAATGTAATACACCATATAAACAAACTCAAAGAAAAAACCACATGATCATCTCACTAGATGCAGAAAAGGCATTTGACAAAATCCAACACCCCTTCATGATAACGGTCTTGGAGCGATCAGGAATACAGGGATCATACCTGAACATAATAAAGGCAATCTACAGCAAGCCAACAGACAACATCAAATTAAATGGAGAGAAACTCAGAGCAATACCACTAAAATCAGGAACAAGGCAAGGCTGTCTCCTCTCTCCATACTTATTCAATATAGTACTTGAAATTCTAGCCAGAGATATAAGACAACATAAGGAGATTAAGGGGATACAAATTGCAAAGGAAAAGTCAACCTCTCCCTATTTGCAGATGACATGATAGTATACATGAGTGACCCCCAAAATTCAACCAAGGAACTGATACAGCTAATAAAAACCTTCAGCAACATAGCAGGATACAAGATCAACTCAAAAAAAAATCAGTAGGCCTCCTATACACAATAGACAAACAGGCTGAGAAGGAAATCAGAGATACATCACCCTTTACAATAGCCACAAATGATATAAAATACCTTGGGGTTACTCTAATTAAGCATGTGAAGGACATATATGACAAGAACTTTAAGTCCCTAAAAAAGAATTTGAAGAAGATGTCAGAAAATGGAAAGACCTCCCACGCTCATGGATAGGCAAGATTACCATAGTAAAAATGGCAAACTTACCAAAAGCAATCTACAGATTCAACGCAATCCCCATCAAATTACCAACACAATTCTTCATAGATCTGGAAAGAATAATACTCAACTTCATATGAAAAAAAAAAACAGGATAGCCAAAAGAATCCTGTACAATAAAACAACCTCTGGAAGCATCACAATCCCCGACCTCAAGCTCTGCTATAGAGTTACCATAATAAAAACAGCTTGGTACTGGCATAAAAACAGACATGTGGACCAATGTAATCGAATTGAAGACCCTGACATTAACCCACACACCTATGAACATATAATTTTTGACAAAGAAGCCAAAAATGTACAATGGAAAAAAGAAAGCATCTTCAACAAATGGTTCTGGCATAACTGGATGTCAATGTGTAGAAGGCTGCAAATAGTTCCATATCTGTCACCGTGCACAAAACTTAAATCCAAGTGGATCAAAGACCTCAACATAAATCCAGCTACTCTGAACCTGATAGAAGAGAAAGTAGGAAGTACTCTTGAACGCATTGTCACTGGAGATCACTTTCTAAATATAACACCAGTAGCACAGACACTGAGAGAAACAATCAATCAATGGGACCTATTGAAACTGAGAAGCTTTTGTAGAGCAAAGGACATGGTCAACAAGACAAAGAGACAGCCTACAGAATGGGAAAAGTTCTTCACCAACCCCACATCTGACAGAGGGCTGATATCCAGAATATATAAAGAACTCAAGAAATTAGACATCAAAATGCCCAACAGTCCAATTAAGAAATGGGCTATAGAACTAAACAGAGGAAGTTCAAATGGCTGAAAGACATTTAAGAATTGCTCAACATCCCTAATTATCCAGGAAATGCAAATCAAAACGACTCTGAGATACCACCTTACACGTGTCAGAATGGCTAAGATCAAAAGCACAGAAGACAGCCTATGCTGGAGAGGATGTGGAGCAAGGGGAACTCTCCTCCACTGCTGGTGGGAATGCAAGCTTGTACAGCCACTTTGGAAATCAATATGGCACTTCCTTAGAAAATTGGGAATCCATCTCCCCCAAGACCCAGCTGTAGCACTCTTGAGCATATACCCAAGGAATGCTCAATCATACCACAAGGGCATTTGCTCAGCTATGTTCATATCAGCATTGTTTGTAATAGCCAGAACCTGGAAACAACCTAGATGCCCTTCAACTGAAGAATGGATAAAGAAAATATGGTACATATACACAATGGAGTACTACTCAGCAGAGAAAAACAATGACATCATGAAGTTTGCAGACAAATGGATGGATCTAGAAAAAATCATCCTGAGTGAGGTAACCCAGACTCAGAAGGACAAACATGGTATGTACTCACTCATAGGAGGATACTAGATGTAAACAAAGATGACTAGACTGCTACAGAACTCAAGGGAGGCTACCTAGAAAACAGGACCATAGGAAAGACCCAGGGATCATCCAATGACAGAGAAATAGATGAGATCTACATGAACAACATGGACGACAGTGGGAGTAATGAAGGGCAAGCTTTGAGGGAAAGAAAGCTTAGTGGGGCAGGAGATCCCAGCTGGATCAAGAACAGAAAGGGAGAACAAGGAATAACAGACCATGATAAATGAAGACCACATGAGAACAGGAATAGGCAAAGTGCTGGAGAGGTCCCCAGAAATCCACAATGATACATACTCTGTAGAGTGCTGGTAATGGTCGAGAGAAAGCCTGATCTGACCAAGGCTGGTAAAGAGATGGCCAAACACCCTAACAGTCATGCTGGAACTCTCATCCAATAACTGATGGAAGTGGATGCAGAGATCTTCAGCCAGGCCCCAGTTGGAGCTCCAGGTGTCCAATTGTCAAGAAAGAGGAGGTAGTGTAAGAGCGTGAATTGTTGAGCCCAAGATTGGAAAAAGCACAGGGACAAACAGCCAAAGGAATGGAAGCACATGAATTATGAACCAAAGGCTGTGGATTCCCCAGCTGGATCAGGCCCTCTGGATAAGTGAGACAATTGAATAGCTTGATCTGTTTGGGAGGCATCCAGGCTGTGGGACCGGGACCTGTCCTTAGTGCATGAGCTGGCTGTTTGGAACCTTGGGCTTACACAGGGACACATGCTCAGCCTGGAAGGAGGGGACTGGACCTGCCTGTACTGAATCCACCAGGTTTAAATGAATCTCCAGGGGAGTCTTGGCCTTGGAGGAGATGGGAATGGAGAGCAGGGGATAGGGGGAAGTTGGGTTTGGGGGTGGGATAGGGGAGGACAGGTGAACCCATGGCTGATGTGTAAAATTAAACAAATATAATAATAATAATAATGAAAAATATTCATTATGTTAAGTAAGACATGAATTATGTATGAAATATTTATAGCTTTTATTGACATTTACATCATTAGGATATATATATATATATATATATATATATATATATATATATATATAATGTAGCACTGAATAATAAACATAAATATTTTCAAATAGGAACATTTTGAAACTAAAGAGTGCTTTTTATAAATAATTTCATGAGTCAATTTGAAATTACAATGCACTTTGCAAAACAAAACTAATTGTATAAGCATGCCAAAAATAAGTTAAATTAAATGAAGAAATAAAAATTCCCATTAAAAAAAAAAGAATGCTTCCTCCCATGGGGAGTCAACATGTGGGGTAGCTAGGGAGGGAGGTCTGGAGGGTGGGAAGAGGGAGGAGGGGGGAATCTGTGGGTGGTATGTAGAGTGAGTCGAAAATTTCTTAAAGAAAAATGAAAAAAAAGAATGCTTCCTCAAAGAGTTTGTTCCCAACCCAATAGTTTAAAACACTTCTCCATCTCAGTACCCTTGCTCTCCATTATGATCCCTCATAGTGCCTTGTACCCCTTCTCTTTCGTGTTTGTGATATTCAAAGGGGGCGTGTTGTTTTGTTTGCTTTCTCTTTCACTATACTGAACTTGTTGAAGATAAAGACAGTGTTAATTTTGTCCATCGTTAAATTACATCCTCAGTGTCCAGGACAGTGCCTGACATGTGATATGCACCCCAAAAGTATCTGTCAAATAATGTGTTCAAATTGAAGTGTTTGCCTTGTGAGACAGATTAAATTAACTTGAAGATTTAATTTGGAAAAAGCCAGTTGTCAATCAGTACTTAATTTGATTCCAACACCTTTTCCATGGCTAATTTGATATAGGATGGTTAAACTTTTAGATGAAGCACAAATTGGATCATGTCGTTACCTTGTTTAAAACCCTTCAATAGATTGCTGTGGACTATAGGAAAATGTTCAAAAGTGCTGGCAGGATTGTAAAGGCCCTCTGTGACAGTATATTTAAACTTTGTTTTGACAATGACCTTTAGTACAAAATATACTTTATATTGAAATTCATACTTACCTGTCTAAATGTGGCTATTAATAGCTGAAGTTAGTTAAAGTTTCACAAATGAATTCTTACTTTTACTACATGCAGTACATAATAATTTTTTGTTTTGTTTTTTAATCAGTTGAGATTTCATACATATATATGATGTGCTTTAATCAAATCCAACCCTTATGGTTTACCCTCCAACTACCCCATTATCTCTCATTAACATTTTTCTCTCCCAAGTTCACATGCTCTTATTTTTAAACCCATTGAGTCTATTTTGTGCTACTTGTGTGTGCCTAAGTGTAGGGCCATATACTAGATAACAACCCTGATGAAAACTCTCTCTCTCTCTCTCTCTCTCTCTCTCTCTCTCTCTCTCTCTCTCTCTCTCTCCCCGCTGCCTTTAGTTGACAATAGTTCTTTGCCTAAGATGAGTCTTTATGAACCCTTCCACCATTCATGTTGGAATTTTGGCTGCCTTGTGCATGAGGTCCAAGCTGTGGTGAGTTCATTTGTATAAAGGCCGCATCATGTCTAGCAAATTCTGTTTTGATGCAGATGTTCACTATCTCTGGCTCTTATACTCTTTCTGCTCACTCTTCTACAATGCCCTGAGGTGAGAGAGCATGATATAAATGTCCCATATATATTTAGACACTGACTCTAGTTTCTTATTCTCTGTATATTGTCCAGTAGTTGGTCTCTGTACTAATTGTCATTTATTGCAAAGTAGAACTTCTCTGATGAGGGTTTCAGAGGTCCACTAATATGTAGGTATAAAGATATGAATACAATGAGAAGTTTATTGCCATTTAGCAGAATAATAGTATTAGATTCTTCCCTTGGGTCCATGACCCATTCAATCATGGGTTTCATTTCCCCAATTAAAAGTACTAGGCATGCTGGGTGGTGATGGCACATGTCTTTAATCCCAGCACTCAGGAAGCAGAGGCAGGCAGATCTCTGTGAGTTCGAGGCCAGCCTGGGCTACAGAGTGAGTACCAGGAAAGGTGCCAAAGCTACACAGACAAACCCTGTCTTGAAAAACAAACAAACAAACAAAAAGTACTAGGCATGAGTTTAGTCTTGTGGAATGGGCATTAAATCCCAACAAAAAAGTGGTCAATTATTCCACTAACAATTATACAACTATTTCATCAGTGGGTTTGTCTTGCCAGGCCAGAAGTTATTATAGCTTACAGGCTCCACAGCTGAGTAATACTGTTGATTACTCCCTACTACCTCAATAGCATGCATAGAACCTTCCAGCACTATGAATGCTACATAGTATGGATGAAGCTTCCAGGTCAATACCAGCTGGATTTCTCCATGTCCTATGACTCAAGTATTATATAGTACTGTCTTCAGCAACAGAGTTTTGCCATCAAGTTCTGGAGGGTAACCAAGGGCAATGACACAACTTGTAATGTTTATGGGGATGTATAGGACCCCACTGACCAACAACTCATAAAGAGGTAAACTATAAGTGGCACTCTGATTTTTATTTGAGAGTCTATATTGTCTGGGGAAGTCATTGTCCCTCAGTTACAGGGTAATTCTATATAAACTCCTTTTATATATTTATATGTGTGTATCTGAGTAGTAGGTTTCCATATGGCACTTTCAAAGGTCTATTAGTTATCCACTGTATTCCTTCTTCTAACCTGCCCTTTCTGGTCTTTTATTCCCCTTTTCTCCTTTATTTATCATATTATATTTCATAACATTTAATAAAATGTTTATCATGGCTTTCCAAATTGATTTTCCAACATGGTAATAGGTTCTGAAATACAGTTTGGGAAAACAACAACAACAACAACAATAACAATAACACTGCTTTATCCTCCTGCTCTAATTCCTCTTTCCTCTAACAAAAGTGACTTTCTTGGAGTTCCCATTATAGTGAATGACTTCTCACCAACAATATTGCTCCTACCACCTCACCTCTAGAGCACCTACTTGAATTTCAAGACTCACTTCAGCACTCATTGTTGCTGCCTGGCCTCTCCAAAGGCGGTGAGCAACTCCATCTTCTAAGCCTGCCCCATCCTAGCAGCCAGCACCTTGTGACAATGTGTTTTATAAGAGTCCTTACTATAATATACAGTGAGTGTTTGCTCACCTAGTTCTCCTGCAGTACCAAGTGAAGGTACAGATACTTGGAATGTCAGAAGGCTCTTGATCCCTTGTTGCTAGCAGAGGCGGTCAGTGGTTCTTGGGATCATTGTTCATTCTCAGTTCTGGTTTTTAACCACTCAAGAAAGGAGAAGACTGGGTTTGAATTCCAGTGGAAGGCTTTAATGTACACTATTGGGGTGGAAATAAGTAACATTATACGTTTACCACTGGTTTCTTCCTCCAGATGAGTAGTGGCTGAAGGGAGGATAAGACAAATTCAGGCAGTGGTACCCTAGGAGCTTGGGTTAGATGTTACAGCTGGCTGAAGTTTTCCAAGTCAGTACCACTCTGACATTCTACATGTTTTCTTGGTTTTGGTTCAACTATTACCCTTTGCGATTAAATACCTGGATTCTAGGGCTTGACTTTACTTGATTCATAATTTGAAATCCCTACTTTGGTTCTTTATGTTCTTGTGTTATATCAGATTTATACTTGCAAACGATCATCACAGTGAGGCTTGTGGACTGCCTCCATTCCCTCATCGAAAGAAGTGCAGGGAGGGTTATAGGATTCTCACCGAGGATGCAGCCACTCCTCCCAACAAGTTGCAGGAAATTTGGTCATAATTTCTCATGACCTCAAGGAAGGCTAGAAATGAATATTCAGAGAAGAACTAAAGAGGGAGCCCTATGTCTGCAGCTGTGGGAAAGCCATCCTCCATTCTGAGTACAGACCTTCCCGTGCATCTACATTAGGCTCACTCATCTCTTTTTTGGAACCACTTACCCACGCACAGTAAGTAACCCTAATACGTTCATTTCTTCTCTAGGGAGAACTTTGGTGGACTTGAACTTTGATTTGTTATTTGGTCTTTATGAAGAGGGGCTAGACATTGCCTAGTCCCTCTTTGGAGGAGGGATACTTTCATGACATAGCTTGGCATTTGTTGGGTGGAGGAAAAAAGAGAGTGTGAAGGGAGACTACAACATTGCTAAGACATTATATTCCCCATTTCTAAAGTATTAGAAGCACTTCTAAAGTGTCAAAAACACTGGAAAACGCTGACCAATATTCTCTGAATGCTTGAAGATACTCTTTGAACGAGACACTCTATCTCAGTCCCTCTTTTTTAGTACTTTTGATAAATAGCAATAAATGAAGTTGAGGGTTTAGAATATCTAAGTAATAATAACAGATGATCACATCCCTTTCTTCTCAAGCAAAGAGTGTCAGGTCGCCTCAAGAGTCTGAAGATTTCTTAATCCTGAATGAACAAAATTTCAGTTTCCTGTAGTAAGCTCTTTAATGATTCTCATTGCAATATGCAATTCCTCAAAAGTACAATGAAATGTTATAAATACTATCATACACAAGGTAAAGCTTATTAGTTGTTTGAAAGACATAGTAACAATCCTAAGATATGATCCCCCTTGGAAATCTGTATATTAATAACTTTCCTAATTGATGTTACCAAATACTTGACAATAAGCATCTCAAAGGAGGAAGGGTTTACTTTGGCTTACAGTTTATGGGGATGCAGTCCATTATGGTGGAGAAGATATGGTGGCAGGATAATGAAGCAGTTGTTCACATGGTATCCATAGTTAGAAAACTGTGAGAGATGAATGCCAGTGTTTGGTTAGATTTCCTCTTCATTTCATCAGGCCCACTGATGGTGCCACTGCTCATATTCAGGGTGGATATTTCCTCATAAGCAAAATCTTTCTGGGGACAAATACTGTAATAGATGCACATGGATGTATGGTTCCATGATGATTCCAGATCCAGTCAAGTAGACTATGAAGATTAATCATCACAGTCTGGCTTGGTTCTGGAATGATTACAGGACAACCACATACATGTGAGACAATAAGGTACAACCACACTCATTTCATAAAGAAATACTGTAGCACAAATCTTAAAAGGTCTTATTAGTAAAATCAAACCCTAAGCCAGGTATTGGGTTAAAGCTGGAAGATCAGAGAAACAGAACAAGCCACTGCCACCTCACCTTGCCAATCCCTCAGCTGATCCTGTTTCCTCAGACTGGAAGCCTTTGAGTTCTCATCTGAATGGATCTCAGCTGAACTGCTGCTAAAAGCCTAAAAGCTTAACTAGCTCTAGTTCCTTGTCCTCATGCCTTCACTTCTTGGGATTAAAGGCATGAGTCACCATGCCTGGCTGTTTCCAGTGTGGCTTTGAACTCATGGAGATCCAGAATGCTAAGATTAAAGGTGTTGTGTGTCACCATTTTCTGGCCTCTGTATCTAGTGGCTGTTCTGTTCTCTGATCCCAGATAGGTTTATTAGGGTACACAATATTTTGGGGAACACAATATCACCACAATACTTTGTCTATGTTGTTGATTCTCATATTTTTATATCCAGTCTAGAGCTTTCCGGTGCTCATCAGACTCCTATATCTGAGCATCTTCTTATTGATTTGGATGTCTAATAAGCATTTTATATTTAATCTGTCCAAAAGTGAACTCCAATTTTATCCCCCAAAGTATGAGCTTGCCATAACCTTTGTAATATCAATTAGTAGTAATTCTAGCTAGGCTATGCAACTAACAATAGTTGAATTCATATTATTTCCTCCCTTTTTTCCCAAAAATATACAAAATCTATCATTCCACCCTTACTCATTCTGCTCCTGTCCAATTTCCTTTTAAGTCTTATTGACATACCATGTAATTCACTTCTTTTGGGTATACATATGCACATTTGGGGTTTTAGCAGATTTATAGTTTTTAGGCTTTCACTAAAATTAAGGTAATATTATTAAAGGAATGGAGACAAGCATGTAACTGTAAAGCAACAATCACAAAAGCCTTTCCCCTATCTTCTACTTCATCAGGATTCTGCCACAGCAGTTTTTGTACTAGCTGGTCACCCTGAAATGAACGCTTTTCTTTCCATTGTCTTTGTAACTTTTGTCACGATTTCTCTTTTTGGGGGGCAGGAAGAGGAAGGAAAGGGTTTGTTAGGTTTACACTTCCACAATACTGTTCATCATAGAAGGAAGTCAGGACAGGAACTCAAGCAGGGCAGGGTCCTAGAGGCAGGAGCTGATGCAGAGGCCATGGAGGAGGGCTGCTTACTGCCTTGCTTCTCATGGCTCGCTCAGTCTGCTCTCTTAGAGAACCCAGAACCACCAGCCCAGGGTTGGCACACTCAGCATGTGCTGGGCCCTCCCCCATTGATCACTATTTGAGAAAATGCCTTACAGCTGGATCCCATGGAGGCATTTCCTCAAGTGAAGCTCCTTTCTCTCTGATGACTCTAGCTCGTGTCAAGTTGACACACAAAACTAGCCAGTACATGCACCCCTCCCCCATCACATACACATGATTGAAAATGAAACGTATCTTTAATGAAAGCTTTACTTGTCTGGATTAATCTTAATGTTAAAAACATATCTGGTAATAAGGAAACACACATTCCATTGTATAGCAAAATGAGTCCCCCCCCTTTTTTAAGAACTAAAAAAGGTGTGTGAGATGTTAATTTAATTAATCTTTTGTGACTCTTGTTTTCATGAAACACATATTTCAAATATGGAGGCTTTTGCATAATAGCAACTTTAAGCTTCAAAGCATAGTTAATAAGAGCCAACCCTGTTTAGTGCAGGTGTGCTTGAGCCAGCCCAAAAATTGTGAGCATGGGAGAGTTGTCCCCATTACCCATCTGTCTTGTGGTAGCATGGGCAGAGGAGAGTTTCCCTCCGCCCCCACACCCATCAACTTCTGGGGCTGACCATGTGAGCATAGGAATAGGGAGCTAACCCTGACTCCCACCAAATGCAACCAACACTCAGGAGACCAGGCCCTGCACCTCTCTAGAGCAGCACTTAGTGCAGGTGTGGGTGAGCCAGCCCCAAAGTTGTAAGCATGAGAGAGTTGTTCCCATTTCACATCTGGCAGACCAACCCTACTACTGCCAGGCCTAGACCAAAGGATATGACTCGGTCCACCCCATCATCCACCCCATCTATGATCTGCTAGAGCACGTGAAGAGACCTGACCTGCAGACCCAAAGCTGCAGGATCTCCACAACACAGGTCAAAAACAGGATATCTAGCAGGAGTCCTAGTGAAGGCCCAGCATCCAAAGAGTAATAGAAACCAGAGCCCTCCAACCAGACCCATGACTCTTTGCAATGAACACCTGTAAGTAAAGATAAATAGACGAAGGGTTTCATGCCATGTAATTCACTGTGTCACACTGCAGTTTCCATGATGAGATTTTTTTAAGTTTTTCCTTTTTTATTTTTTTATTTTCCCTTTTTTTTCCTCTTAAACTTTGTTTTATTTGTGTGTGTGTGTGTGTGTGTGTGTGTGTGTGTGTGTGTGTGTGTGGTGTGTGCGCGCACGTGTGTAGGAGCAGAGGGCAGATGCAAAGGGATTGGTAAATGAATGGGATCAAGATACATGATGTAAAAGACACATGGAATAAATACTATAAATAAAAAATATAAAATAAAAAAGTAAAATGTTAAATTTTTCACCGTTTCTTTCTGGCTATTGCTCAAATGTCATTTCCAAAGTGAGACCTTTACTGCTTATCTTATTTTTCCTTCCTCCCCTCAAAATGTATCATTTTGCCTTATCTCTACTTTAATATTCCCCTATAGTACCTACAATTAGTGTGTATACATTACATACTCGACAAATTGATTTAGTCATTGTCTGACTCTTCTATAAGAACAAAGATTTTTGTGTATTTTGCTCATGTTCAATACTGCATACCTAATACTTAGACTGTATCTGTCTCATAAAATTGATTCAATAAATACTTGAATGGATTAAATAATGAATGGATGATGAGAGGGGTGAATGAACCATTCATAGTGCAAGCTTTACAGTCAAATAAACTTAGTCTCTAATCTCAGCATTGCCACTTACCAACAGTGTGACCTTGAGAAAGCTCCCCTGAGCCTCAATTTGTTGTATGACTCACAGGGCTGATGTAAGAATTTTAATGAGACAATTTGTGTAAAGTGTTCAGCACAACTCTTGGCATATAGAAAGTGTAAGTGACACATAAAATAATAATTATAAAAGTAAAAGTGTGTATTTGAAAAATCTAACAGATGGGTTCCTCAGCTGTGTCCTGACTGAGGGGGCTGGACGTGGCATGCTCAGAAGTAATGTTCCAAGATTTCTGACTCCACTATGGGACAACAGAGTTTAAGAGTAATGAGATATTACTTGGGGAGTGTGTCTATTTCCCCAGCTTACCTGAATGATCTTTCCGCTTTAAGAAGAGATGAGGCAGCCGGGCGTTGATGGCGCATGCCTTTAATCCCAGAACTCGGGAGGCAGAGGCAGGCGGATCTTTGTGAGTTTGAGGCCACCCTGGTCTACAGAGAGAGATCCAGGAAAGGCGCAAAGCTACACAGAGAAACCTTGTCTCGAAAAACCAAAAAGAAGAAGAAGAGGAGGAGGAGGAGAAGGAGGAGGAGGAGGAGGAGGAGGAGGAGGGGGAGGAGATGAGGCTTTCTTTGATTCCAAGTATGTCTGGGGTCTGCTTACCTCCACTCAGTCTTTAGATACTTTCATCTGGCTTGTTGGTGATTACTGGAGACAGACATGTTTACTGTTGCCTAAGTGGCAATTCTACAACAGGAGGATACCTGAAAGAGAAAGGATGCCAGATCAGGCCATCCTGTGGGTGTAAACATGCTGCAGTCTCCAAAGAAGTCAGCAGTAACTGGCTTCCACTTCCAACTGCAGCTAATGGGAACTCAGAATCATAATGGGACTCTAATGGATGGGAGTTGAGAGTATTAAGGCCCTAACACAGTGGACCACAAACTTGAGCCTTCATCTGCATCAAATGGAAATCTTGTAAAACCACAAGCTGTAGCCCCAGAATTTCTGATTCAGTAGGTCTGGGATGGAGCCCAAGAATGCACGTTTCTAAAATGTTCCAAGTTAATGTTGATGCTGTGGAGGATTTGGGAGGGAACATTTTAAGAACCACTGCTCTAATACTACCACAAAATTATCTGTAAGTCCAAGAATCTGATTTTGTAAGCTCGGGGCCTAGCCAAGGAATCTGTATTTTGCATTATCACATATCACATCATGTCATATAATTTCATACTGTATTATATTTTGTAAGCTGTGTGACTGAACTCTGGCTTTCACATATGCCAAGTAAGCACACTATCCCTAGCCATCCATATATATGTGTATGTATGTATGAATGTATATAGTCTCACTGAATTACACAAACTACCTTGAACTTTTAATCCTCCTGCCTCAACTTCCTGAGTAGCATTGATTGACATTTTAATTGAACATCCCATTTTAATGAATTGTATACTAGTCACCTTTACATTAGAGAACAAAGTACCTGATACTTGTGAAGTAAAGAGACTAAGTTGTACAAGATTGAGCAGCTTCATAAGTATGTCAGATACAAAAAAAAGTGCTTCATTATCCCAAGGAGTCTCATAATCAAGGGTAGCTGGTTATAAGTACAGGTCTCTGGACCCAACCCCCAGACATTCTGAAGGCCTGGCTGCAGTCCAGGAATCTCCCTTTCCAAGCAATCCCTCTTGGAGATTCTGAGGTAGCTGGCTCACTGTTCACAATTTGCAACATTTTATCTTGGACATTTGAACAAATCATTGTTGTTTGTAAGCCACAAAACAGTCATTGTCGGCATCCTTATTAATTTCCTTGTAGCCTGCACCCAGATGTCTTCAGCCCAGGTCATTACTTTCCTAAAAAGGGTGCTACACTTCAGTTTGTTAAGAGTCAAATTTCCTCAGCACAGGAGCCAATCCTTGCCCCTTTTCCATTTGCTAGAAGATAAGAAGTGATCATGGTGACCCACAATTACTGAAGAAATCTAAGGATTTCTTGAATCTTGTAATTCATGCATTATAAAAAACAAAATTCAAGTTCAAAAAGGCACAGCATTAATGTGGAGACTTCTTTTTCACTTCCTACCCTCTAAAGGAGACTATCTTGAGTAATATCATGTATGTTTCTCCAGATATTTCCTTTCCAACTACTGATCTTGAAGGATGTGCTCGAAATCTATTTGTTTTCTATTCACGAAAAATAATTAGAATTAGTACTAAATACTTCCTATATACATACCATAAATCAATCTACAATACCATCTCATTTAATACACATAGCAGCCCAGTGAATTCAGGTTATTATTTTTATAGGTGAGTAGACTAAAGTTCAGAGAGTTTTAATTAATCAGCCCAAAGTCACCTCGACAATGTATGACACAGGAACTAAATGCCTCTGATTATTCATCTTTGTCATCTAGCTTCATGGAAGCACACAATGACAATTTATATGAAATTTGAACTATGTGGCTGGCACTGCCCTCAGGATTTTAATTCTACTGCTTTCTTTTACTTCTTACAAACTATAGAGCTGGGTATTATTTTTATTTTCGTTTTACAGGTAAGGAAGCACAGAGAGGTTAAGCAACTTGCCCAAGGCCATACAGCAGCTAAGGAGCAGAGCTCGGACATGATGTTAGGTAGTGTGGTTTCAGTGCCTGCCTGCTTACTCTCAGTGGCATATAGCTCCCTCAGACAGAATGAAGGCACAAACAGGAGCTGAAAAGCCTCCAAGCTTCCAATAGCTGAATTCACACCGGAACACTGTTCAAGTTCCATGTTTTAGACATACCCTGCCACAGAGACTTTGACGTCCCCTCAATGCTTTCCTCCAGACTCCACCCTGAACTGTTGAAGCAAGGCTTCCATGTACATGTCAGAGACATGCACCAGCTGGTCCACATTAGCAAGGTGCAGTGATCGCTCACTCATCATGATAATTAGCCTGTAGACTGTCATATCCCAAGTTCTGCTGTGTTGTAGCCTCTGGCTTTTCAAGCCTTTGATTGATCTGAAGACTGTCTAGACATTGAACTTGAGTCTGAGACAAAGTCTTACATCCCTGTCACCTTTCTCCATTGGAAATGGACTTGGCTGGCCTACTTTTGTGATCTAGGGTTTTTGGTTTTGTTTTTGTTTTTTTTCAATAAGAATAGTCCACTTCTCTTTTAGACCTCCTGACCAAAGCTCAGTCTCTCCTGCTTTCCTTCTTCCTATGTGGTCTCACCTCATCTTTCAAACAGGTTGTTTCAAGCTCATTCTTTCCAGGGTGGTCAGATATCCTTGGCTGGTGCTCATTCTAGGGAGAAACTACCACAGAGAAGTCAGGGGTGCTCCTCTGTGAGTGAAAATGCTTCTGTACAGTTTTCAAACAATTTCCTGTTTGCCTCTGGGCCACCCTCTGGAGGAAAGAGGAAGTGATCTCACAAAGACAAATTTGAAAGCTCTAGCAGTCTTTGGCCCCTTACCTCAACACAAATTCCTGAATGTGGTGGGGTAGGGAACTGCTCTTGTAGCTGATTTGTTCTCTTCAAAGGTGTTCTGTAGATTTCCCAATCAGTTTCTTCAAGAGTCTGCCCTGAAGGAAGCCAAAGCTGCAATCTCCAGCTGCAACCTCCTGCTAAGAAGGGCCCTCCAGACAGGGACAGAATCAGTTATCCACAGAGGGACCCTGAGAAACTGAATGCAGAAATCTCATCTATGTCTTCACTCACTTGTAACTTAACTTGCATTCAACTCAGTGTAGGGTTTTCTACAACAGTGAACTGAGCAAAAATCTATGATGAGATTAACAGTACCTGTGACCTTGTCATCAGTGGAAGTCACAGATTGTTGCATTTAATTACAACTGCTTTATAAAGTCCTCAAATACCATTTATACTCACCACTCAGTCTAAGTTAGAGAGACCTGTCATTAAATCTTTTTTCTTGAAGTTTTACTTATTTCTATTTATTTAGTTATTTTTACATCCCAATGGCAGTTTCTCCTCCCTCCTCTCCTCTAGGTACCTCACCCCACCTCTTCTCTCCCCTACCCCCATCCATTCCTCCTCTGTTTCTCTTCAGTAAAGGGACAGGGAAGCACATAGGCTAACTGCAGACCTTCATTTCTCCTCCTTCTCCCCCAAATCCATTTCCCCAATCTCATCCACAGCTCTATAGCAGAACACCTGCTGCAGTCTTCCCTAAGCAGCCTACCTCCATCTCCAGTGGATAACACAGATCTTCCCTTCAAAACATCTTTCCCCCACTCACAACATTATCCCATTCTCCAACTCCAACACGCCCTGGAAACCAGCTAGCCAAGCCTGCCAGGGAAGCAGGTAGCCTAACAGTAGACCTTCACTCCTTCCTCCTCTCGTCTGTTTCCAATCGCCAAGTCTCACCCCCAACTCTGTAGAGGACCACCTGCTGTAGACTCCTATTTCTCTCTGTCTCCCATCTCCAAGGAAAACACGGATCTTCTCCTCCAACCTCCCTCCTCACTCCCTGTTATCTCAAACCTCAACTCTAGCAGGCATTCTCTGAGATCTGTCCAGACAAGTCTGCCAGAGAAGAGAGTAAACAAGCTTCAGACCTTCACTGTCATTCCTCGCTTCCAAATTCAATTACTGAGTCTTGACTCCAGCCCTATAGTAGATCTTCTGCTGTGGTCTCTTCACACTCTCTCTCCATTCCCAGGGGACTATGCAGATCCTGGTGTAACACTTCACTTTCTTCCCACCTCAGCCCTCCTTTCTAGCCCATCACCATTCCTAAGTGTCAACCCACAGTACTTAGAAACACATTTTACCAGGAACCCTGAGTGGGTACACCTAGTAAGACCCAGAAGGATTCCCTAGCAGGAACCACATAGCCAGTAGACTCTCGTACAAATCAGAGATGGAAATGGAAACCAAGGAATAAACCACCCATCCAACAAAGACAAGACCAGATATCAGCACCCTCATTACCGTCTTTCCAAACCAAGGTGCCTAGATGTCATCATAAAAGCACAATCAATAACAGCCAGACAATGTGTCTCCACTGGAGCCCAGCAACCCTATGATAGCAGGCCCTGAGAATTGCAACATAGCTGAAACACAAGACAAAGACTTTGAAATAGTCTTTATGGGTATGGTTGGGGTCCTTAAAAAGGAAGTGACTAAATCCCCTAACAGTAGAAAGAAATGAATAAAACAATTTAAAACCTGAAAGAATCAACAAATAAAATAGAAATAGAATCAACAAAGAAAACCCAAAATGAAAAATTTAGTAAGTTGAACAAGAACCTCTGAGGCAAGTCTCATCAACTGAATACAAGAGAAGGAAGAAAGAACCTCGGGCATTGAAACACAATAGAAGAAATGGATATATGGGCCAAAGAAAATATTAAATCTAAAAATGAAAATCCTAGGAGAAAATATCCAGGAAATATGGGGCAATATGAAAAGACAGAAATCTAAGAATAATAGGTACAGAGGAAAAAGAAACTCAGGTCAAAGACGGAAAATATTTTCAACAAAATCATAGAAGAAAATTTCCTTAACTGAAAGGAGATGCCTATCAAAGTACAAGAAGCATACACAACACCAAATAGATTGGAACAGAAAAGAAATTCCCCTCAGCACACAATAATTGTACTGGAGGGTTTTGTGTGTCCACTTGACACAGGCTAAAGTCATCAAAGAGAAAGGAGCCTCACTTGAGGTAATGCCTGTATGAGATCCAGCTGAAAGGCATTTTCTCAATTAGTAATCAATGGGAGAGGGCCCAGCCCTTGGTAGATGGTGCCATCTCTGGGGTGGTAGTTCTGGGCTCTATAAGAAAGCAGGCTGAGCAAGCCATGAGAAGCTAGCCAGTAAGCAGCACCCATCAATGGCCTCTGCATCAGCTCCTACCTCCAGAATCCTGCCTTTTTTGGGTTCCTGTCCTGACTTCCTTCAGTGACGAACATCAATGTGAAAGTGTGAGTCAAATAAACCGTTTGCTCCCCAACTTGCTTTTTGGTCACATTGTTTTATCACAGCAATAGAAACCCTAACTAAGACAATGATCAAAACACTAAACATACATAACAAAGAAAGTATATTAAAACTGCAAGGGAAAAAAAAGTAACATATAAAAGTAGACCTACTAGAATAACACCCTTGCCTGGACTGCTTGACAAAATGTGTCGACTGAACATGCAGGACCCATGGGAAGGTAACCACTTAACTTTCCAAGGTGAGATGGTCCTTCAGGTTCTTGCTTCACAGAGGAAACTGCCAGGCATTCTACAGGACACAGAGAGAAGAGACTGAGAGAATCTAGGCCTGTAGGCTGAAAAATGGATGCCCAAACATTGCTGAAGAACTTTGGGTGACTGTTGAGGCAGCCAGCTGTCTCTGTCAGTCTAGATTTTTGGAAGTTGCTTACAATGTTCTTCCTATTTTCTTAGATAATATTACCTTCTGAGGTCTTTGATGTGGTTGAAGACTATATAATTGTAATTATAATTTTCCTTGGTTATGATAAAAGATAGTTAGATGTAAAACTTTGGACTCACAAATACAGGACAGATAGAATAATTTTTTTTAATTTTGCCAAACACAAATAGGCTAGTTATAACTATAATTCTTGCTTGATAATTGTTTTGTTATATGTAATTTTACTATGTTAAAGTTAAACCCTTCCTTTTTGAAAAAAAGAAAAAGAAAAGGGGAAGTACTGTGGATATCAATCTGTATGCTGTGAATCTGTTAATCTGTTGCTCTGATTGGCTGATAAATAAAATGCTGATTGGCCAGTAGCCAGGCAGGATGTATAGGTGGGATAAGCAGAGAAGGAGAATTGTGGGAAGGCTGGAAGGCTGAGTGAGGAGATGCCAGCAAGGAGCAACATGTAATGGGATGCAGGTAAAGCCACGGAACATGTGGCAATATATAGATTAATAGTTATGGGCTAATTTAAGATATAAAAGCTATCTAGCAAAAGGCTTGAACCATGGCCATACAGTTAAAATTAATATAAGCCTTTGTATTTTTACTTGGGAGACACAAGTGGGAGAGATTTGTCCCAACCACGTGCCGCAGGACACAGAAAAACTTCAGCTACAACACCTGACTTCTCAATGGAGAATCTGAAAGTTAGAGGGGCCTGGATAGATGTTCTACAGATCCTAAAAGATCACAGATGCCAGACCAGAGTACTATACCTAGAAAAACTTTTATAATAGAGGGAGAAAATAAGACAGTCTATGATAGAATCAAATTTAAGAAATATCTATCTACACAAATCCAGGTCTACAGAAGGCACTATATGGACTACTTTAACTTCCCCCACCAAGACCAAAAAAGGGCAACACATACACACACACACACACCACCACCACCACCACTACCACCACCACCACCATCACCACCACCACCACAACAACAAAATAACAGGAATCAACAATCATTGGTTATTGATATCTCTCAACATCAATGATCTCAATTCCTCAATAAAAACACATGAACTAAGAGAATAGATTAAAAACAGGATCCATCCTTCTGCTACATCCAAGAAACATACCTTAACATCAAGGATAAACATCACCTGGGGTAAAAGGATTAACAAAGGTATTTAAAGCAAATAGACCTAAGAGGAAGCTAGAGTAGCCATTCTAATGTCTGACAAAATAGATTTCAAACCAAAACTAATCAGAAAAAATAGGAAAGGAAACTACATATTCATCAGAGGAAAATCCACTGAGGGGATACTGCAATTTTTAACATCTCTGTACCAAACACAGGGGTAAACAAGTTCAAAAAAGAACAGCTTAAATCACATAATGACCCTGATAGTGGAAGACATCAATACCCCATTCTCAGTAATAGACAAGTCATCCAGACAAAAACAAAATGGAGAACTGCTGGAGCTAATGATATTTTAAACCAAATAGACCTAACAGATATTTACAGAACATTTCATTGAAAAACTAAAGAATATACCTTCTTCTCAGTACCTCATGGAACTTTCTGAAAAACTGACCACACTCCAGGACACAAAATAAGTCTCAACAGATACAAGAAAATTAAAATAATACACTGTATCCTATCTGACCACCATGGATTAAAACTGGATATAAGAAATAACAGAAAGTTTACAAATTCATTGAAACCAAACAATTTATTACTCAATGAAAAATGGGTTAATAAAACTAAAACAGGGCAGTGGTGGTGCACACCTTTAATCCCAGCACTTGGGAAGAGGAGACAGGTTGATCTTTGTGAGTTTGAATTACACAGAGAAACCCTGTCTTAACAAAACATAAGAAGAAGAGGAAGTGGAAGTAGTAGTAATAGTAGTAGTAGTAGTAGTAGTAGTAGTAGTAGTAGTAGTAGTAGAGGGAGAAGGAGGAGCAGGAGGAGGAGGAGCAGGAGGAAAAGGAGAAGGAGGAAAAGGGGAAGAGGAAAAGAAAGAAGAAGAAAAAGAGAAAAAGAAGAAGAAAAACTGAAAGACTTTTGAGAAATGAATGAAAATAAATACATAACTCACCTAAACTTATGGGGCACAATGAAAGCAGTTCTAAGAAGCAAGATCAGCTGTGTTGTGACCCCTTCTGAGGCTCATGGTGTGGAGTTGTATTGACAGCTGAGATTAATAAGGAGGGAAATCCACTCTATGGGCTCCCTCCTCTGACAGAGTACACCAAAAGTATATGAAGGAGTGTGTAATAATGTAAGATATATAAGGAAAAATCCATGTTAATATAGATTAAATTCACATGACTGATGTCTTTGTTTATTGGTTGTAAGTTCTTTTTGTCTTCTGGGTGTTTTGTATAGGAGAAACTAGGTCATTATCACCTATTAAGATGGAAAACAGAGGAGGAAAATCTTTCATTGTAAATTTGAAGAAAGGTAAAAGCAATTAATACCTCCTGACTTTTTTTGAAAGTCATTCAGTGACTGTGGTTGAACCATGTTTATTTGTACTTTTTATGACTGAATGGTACTTTCCTCTATAATATGAACTAATAGAGGGAAAGCAGTCTTTAAAAAAAAGAAGCAAGTTCATAGCACTAAGTACTTGCAAAAAAAATTGGAGAGATCCCATACCTGCAAGTTAACAGCACACTTGAAAACTCTAGAACAAAAAGAATAAATTACACCCCAAAGGAGTAGACAGCAAGAAATAGTCAAACTCAGGGCTGAAATCAATAAAACAGAAACAAACTAACAAAAGTAAAAGATAATACAAAAAGATCAATGAAACAAAGAGTTGATTCTTTTAGAAAATCAATATGATTGATAAGACCTTATTTAAATTTACTAAAAGGTGAGCAGAGAATATCCAAATTAACAAAAATGGAGATGAAAGGGGGACATAACAGATACCATGACAATCCAGAGAATCATAAGGACATACTTTAAAAACCTAAACTCCACCATGTAGATAAATGGTCTTATTAAATAAGAAACACAGAGCCAATTGCAGAGTTAAAAGCCAAGAGGTCAGAGCAATAGTTAAGAGCTGATACTAAAAACCTCTTTACCCTTCCTGCCACTGCTGTCTTTCCTCTCTGCAAGAGAGCTACTTCCTGTGTGTCTGTACTTTTTATAGACTTTCTGTTCTGCCTTCTTATTGGTTGTAAACCCAACCACATGACCTCCTCATCTCTGCCTGTCTGTACAGACCTCCAGGTCTTCTATGGTTGGTATTGAGATTAAAGGCATGTGTCTCCATGCTGGCTGTATCCTTGAACGCACAGAGATCTGCCTGTCATGTGATCTGGATTAAAGGTGTATGCCACCACTGCCTGGCTTCTGCTATGGCTTGCTATTAGCTCTGAACCCCAGGCAACTTTATTTATTAACATACAAATAAAATCACATTTCAGTACAAATAAAATATCACCATACCACCAATTTGAAAAATCCAAACAAAATGGATAGTTCTCTCAATACATACCACCTGCCAAAGTTAAGTCAAGATCAGATGTGTAATTTAAGCAGACTTATAACCCTTAGTGAAATAAGAGCAGTGATTAAGAGTAAATGTGCTGGGATAACAGTGGTGCAGAACTTGCGGGAGTGGCCAACCAATGACTGGTCCAACTTGAGGCCCCTGCTACAAGGGGGAGCTCATGCCTGACACTGCCTGGATGGCAGTAACCAGAGGTTGGATAGACCACAGATCTAGGATAGAACAAAACATGACTAGCGAAAAACAAATAAGTCAATGAAATTGTTCCTAATGATATTCTGCTATTCTCATAGAAGACCAGAGCGTAGCCCAATCTAATCACCATCAGAGAAGCTTCATTCTGCAACTGACAGGAGCAGATATAAAAACCTACAGCCAAACATTAGGTTGAGCTCAGGAAATCCTTCAGAAGATGGGAAAGAATGATTGTAGGAGCTAGAGAGGTCAAGGACAACAGGAAAACATAGCCCATAGAATCAATTAACCAGGGCTCATGTGGCCTCACAGAGACTGAAGTGACAATCAGGAAGCTTTTAGGGGTCTGAACTAGGTCCTCTGCATATATGTTATGGTTGTGTAGCTTGGTGTTCTAGTGGAACTCCCAGGGTGGGGATGGGGGCTGCTGTTTTTTACTCTTTTGCCTGCTCTTGGGACCCTTTTCTTCCTACTGGGTTGCCCTGACTAGCCATGATATGAAAGTATGTGCCTAGTTTTATTGTAACTTGCTATGCTATGTTCAGTTGATATCCTTGGGAGAGCTACTCATTTCTGAAGGGAAATTGAGGAGGATGAGTAGATCTAGGGGAGAGTCCCTTTGTTCAGGAGAGGGACTGGGAATATTGGAGGGAGAGGAAACTACAGTCAGGATTGGAAGGAGGAGAAATTGTAATATATGAGAGAGGACTAAATAACAACAACAACAAAACAAAAACAAATAAAAGTCTACCAACCAAAAGAAGTCTAGGGCCAGATGGGTTTAGTGCAGAATTCTACTAGACTTTCAAAGAATAGTTAGTGTCAATAGTACTCAAATTATTCCATAAAAATGAATATATATATATATATATATATATATATATATATATATATATATATATATATACTTATTACCCAAACCAAATAAACACCCAACAAAGAAAGAGAATTACAGAGCAATTTCCCTTGTAAACATAGATGCAAAAATTCTCAATGAAATACTTGAAAATCAAATCCAAGAACACAGCAAAAAGATCACCCACCATGATCAAGAAAACCCCTGGAGGGAGGCGGGAGGAGAGAGGAGAGGGTGATCTGTGGTTGGTATGTAAAATAAATAGAAAATTTCTTAATAATAATTTTTTTAAAAAAAGAAAACTCCATCCCAGAGATGAAGGGATGACTCAACATTCATAAATCAATAAAAGTAATTGACCATATAAACAAACAAAGACAAAACCTACATGATCATCTCAATGGAACTGAGTTGAAGACCCAGACATCAATTCAGATTTCTTATAACAGTGCTAGAAACTCACATTGGAGAAAGACAGCATCTTCAACAATGGTTCTGCTCAAACTGCAAGTCTACATGTAGAAGGATACAAGTAGAATCATACTTACCAACCTGCACAAAACTCAAGTCCAAATAGATCAAAGACCTCAACATAAAACCAGATTCATTGACTCTGATAGAAGAGAAAGTGAGAAAAAAACATTGAACTCATTGGCACAAGAAAAGACATTCTGAACAGAAGAATTTGTACAGGCACTAAAATAAACAACTAATAATTTTGGGACCTCATGAAACTGAAATCTTCTTCATGGAAAAGAACACCATCATTTGGATTAAAGGGAGCCTACAGAATGGGGAAAATTATCACCTACACATCTGATAGAGGACTCATATCTAAAATATATGAGGAACACAAAAAAACTAGATATACCAGTTTAAAAATGGGGTACAGATCTAAACAAGGAATTCTCAGAAGAGGTCAAATGACTGAGAAACACTTAAATAAATGGTCGATATCTTTGTCACCAAGGAAATACAAATCAAAACTACTTAGATACTTCATCTTACACCCATCAGAATGTCAAAGACAATAAAATAAATGACACCTCATGTTGGAGAGGATGTGGAGTAAGAGAACACTCATCTATTGCTTATGGGACTGCAAACTTATACAACCACTAATGGTGATTCCTCAGGAAGATGAGAATCAATCTACCTCAAGATACAGGTATACCTACTACTCTTGGAAATATACTCTCAGGGAAGGGATGGCCAGACTGCAACCCACAACTCCAGAGAGGCTAGCTAACAGGGAGAGACCTTGGGAGGGACACATGGGTGATCCTGTGAAGGAGAAGTGGATGAGATCTACATGAGTGGACTGGGTGGCGGAGAGGGGTAGCAGAGGGTGAGGAGTGGGGCATGAGAACATAGGGAAATGGGAGGGCCAAGCTGGAACAGGGACAGAGTGGGAGGGCAAGGAGGAAGATACCATGATAGATAAGGACATCATGGGAATAGAAAGAGGCAAGGTGCTGGGGAGGCTCTCAGGAATCCACAAGGTTGACCCCACCTTGGTCTGCTGGCAGTGGTACAGAGAGTGCCTGAACCAGTCTACTCTGGTTACCAGCCTAGCAAATAACCTAGCTGTCATAATAGAGCCTTTGTTCAGTGACTGATGGAGGCAGATACAGAGATCCATGGCCAGGCACCAGGCTGAGCTCTGGGAATCCAATTGATGAGTGAGAGGAGAGATACTGCAGGCAAGGGATGTCGAGATCATGATGGGAGGACGTGAAGAGATGATGGGCCCCACTAGTGGAAGCCCATGAACTGTGGACTGGTGGCTGTGGAACCACCATGGGACTGGTCTATGCCCTCTGGATATGGAAGACAGTTGTTTGGCTCGAACTGTTTGTGGGCACCCAGCCAGGGGGATCAGGATCTGTCCCTGGTCTATGGGCAGGCTTCTGGAACCCGGTGCCTGTTGGGTGACACCTTACACAGCCTTGGTGCAATGGGAAGGGGCTTGGACCTGCCTAGGCTCAGTGTGCTGGCCTCTGCTGACTCCCCATGGGAAACCTCGATTTGCAGGATGTGGGGATGCAGGGTGGCTTGGGAAAGAGGGCTGGAGGGTGGAAGGAGGGAGGAGGGGGACCTGTGGATAGTATGTGGAGTGAGTAGAAAATTTCTTAATAAAAAAAAAGGAAATATACTCTCAGGATGCTTCATCCTACTATAGAAATAATTGCTCAACCATGTTCATAGGCTGTTCTATTCATAACATCCAGAAACTGAAAACAACCTAGAAGTCCCTCAATAGATGAATAAATAAAGAAAATGTGGTACATTAGCACAATGAAGTATTACTCAGTTGTTAAAAAAAAATGAACCCGTGAAACTTGCAGGTGAATAAATGGAATTAGAAAAAAAGTCATCCTGAGTGAGACACACCAGACCCTGTGTGATAGTTTGAATACAACTGGCCCCCATAATCTCATAGGGAGTGGTACTGTTAGGAGATGTGGCTTTGTTGGAGTGGGTATGGTCTTGTTGGAGGAAGTGTGTCAATGTGAGGGCAGGCTTTGGGGTTTCCTATGCTCAAGCTTCCCTCAGTGTGACTGCAGTTGGCTTTCTGTTGCCTGCAAGATGTAGGACTCTCTGCTACTCTAGAACCATGTCTTCCTGCATGCTGCCATGCTCCCCGCCATGATGATAATGGACCAAACATCTGAACTGTAAGCCTCCACCTCAACTAAATGTTTTACTTTATAAAAATTGCTGTGGTAATGGTGTCTTTTCACAGCAATAGAAAACCCTAACTAAGACATTCAGAAAGACAAATATGTTATGTATTAGCTTATATGTGATATTAGCTGTTAAGTCAGGCTACAACCTGTAGAACCACAGAGGTTAGGTATAGAGTTAGAGACTGGGGGCTGGCAGATTGATTCCCTAAGAGTGGAAAATCACATATCTGTAGATAGACGGGAGAACTGGAAAGGGAAGATAAGTGAGGAGGGGCAGGAAAGAGGGGATGAGAGAGGGAATACTGGGAGAGAAAGACAGCTAAAATTAAGGTCCATTTGAGGGGTAGTATGAAAATCTAATACAGAAGATGCTTTCTAAATGCATATATGAAAGGGATCTAAATAAAACTGCCAAATAATGGGGAGACAGAGCCCCAACTGAACATCTCTTTTCACCAAATGAAGCCTCTAATCTTAGGACTGGGTTGCAACCAATTGAGTTGATGGCCAAATGGGTCCCATGGGATCATTACCCCCACCCCCCCAAAAAACCCAGGCTGTTGCCAAGACTACAGGTTGCTCTCTACAAACTCACAGCAAGGCTTCAGTATTGAAGACAACACCTACACAACTTGTTGAACATAGAGTAGTTGAGCTGATGCCTACATAGAGCCTTCAACCCTACATGTTAGTGCCTTTGCTACAGGGAGGTACTCTGTACTCTACCAAAGGAGAAACATAAACACCAACTCAGCCACAAATCCTTTGGTCAGCAATGATATCCTATCTGCAAGATATGCTAGTGTAAGGGTGGCACAAAGCTTGTAGGAGTAACCAACCAATATCTGATTTTACTTCAGTCCCATTCTATGAGATGGAACACATGCATCACACCACTTGGGTGATCAAGAATCTAAGGAACCTAGGGTAAAACCAAATACTACTGTTTTGCTAAAGCAGTGGTTTTCAACCTTCCTAATGCTGTGACCCTTTAATACAGTTCATCATGCCATAAAGTGATTTTTGTTGCTAATTCATAACTGTAATTTTGCTACTGTTATGAATCACAATGTAAATATCTGACATTCAGATGGTCTTAGGTGACCCCTGTGAAAGGGTCGTTTGACCCCAAAGGGGTCGTGCCCCACAGGTTGAGAACTACTGTGCTAAAGGAACATAGCAATAAAATGATTCCTAATGACATTCTACTATACTCAGAGATCAGTACCTTGCTCAGCCATCATCAGAGAAGCTTCCCCCTACAGCATATTGGAACAAATGCAAAGACCCACAGCCAGACATTAGAATACTCAGCCCTAAATGTCTCCATCAAATCACTTCCCTCAGTGCTCAGAGAATCCTGTGGAAGAGGAGGTGGATAGAGTGCAAGAGCCAGGGGGGACTGAGGACACACACACACACACACACACACACACACACACACACACACACACACACACAAGTCTTCTAAATCAAGAGGGTCATATATGAACTCACAGAGACTGAGGCAGCAAGCACAGGGCCTGCACAGGTTTGTACCAAATGCATCTTAGAGCTTTCCAAGAGAAGTGGACACATGCCCACATTCCAAACTCAGAAGCTATCTCCAGTTAATAACTACTTGCAAATGAAAATTTAGTTTCCTCCAAGGAGTCTCACTGGGGAAATAAGCTATTCTTCTTTTTTTTTTGGGGGGGGGGGGGGCGGGTGGGTTCAAGACAGGGTTTCTTTCTGTGTAGCCCTGACCTGTCCTGGAACTCACTCTGTAGACCAGACTGGCCTTGAACTCACAGAGATCCACCTGCCTCTGCCTCCCGAGTGCTGGAATCAAAGGTATGTGCCACCACCACTTGACAGAAACAAACTATTCTTAAGGGTATGCCCAGTACTATATAGTCAACAACGGCATCATAATGTCATGTCATGTATTTTTTAGCTTATTTTTTATTTTTATCTTATTTTACTGTATATAATTTATTACACATAATTTATTACATATAATTATATATACATATGTACACACATTTATAATTTTACATATATTCATACACACATAATTGATAACTAAAATTTAGCTATTGTTATTCATCATAATGTAAATATATTATATTCAGATGGTCTATATATGCATATCTTTTTACCCTACCTTTATATGTTTGTGTATATGTTACAGCTTCTAGTTTAGTGTTTTTAAGGGGTACCCAAGTGTGTGAACGAGTGGGTCTCTGAGTCTCTATCTGTTTCTTCTGCCTATTTTGAGGCTCTTTCCCTTTGTTGTCTGTTTTGTCCTATTCAGATTGTTAGTTTTTGTTTTATCCTATATTATATTATATATTATATAATTCTCCCTTAGAATTCTGTTTGTTTTCTAATGAGAGACAGAAAGGGGTGGATTTGGACAGGAGGGTTGGTTGGGAGTAACCAGGAGGAGTAGTGGAAGGGTAAACCATAATCAGGACAGATTATGTGAGTGGAGAGGGAGCTATTTTCAATAAAAGGAAAAGAATCTTCTTATTAAATGTGTGATAAAGAAGCACATATATTACTGGACCATAAATTCAGCTTTCCCATTTAGACACCAGGTATTGGGAATGTTGCTTGGTTGCACAGTAGTTTCTTAGCATATGCAAGGCCCTGTGTCCCATCACCCATACCACAAAAAATAAAAATAGAATATTTGGAGAAATCCCTGGTTGCTAACGCTACAAGCAGAGCAGCAAAGATGCTTGGATGTGAAGCATTTCGTTAGACTGCAAAGGTAAGATGTATCTTCCTCAAAACACAGTTACATAGCTGCATTTTCCCTGCCTGTGCTCATGTAATAGCCTCATCTCTATGAGTAACGGGGCTCTTCTCCCCTTTATTATATAAGTGCAATTCTTGATGTAACACTCCTCCCCACCACACACACACACACACACTGCCCCCTAAATGAAAGGAATCACAGCAGGTTAAAAACGCAATCTTCCTAGCACAGCATATACCACTAGGTGGCACAAGTGTATGGGCTGGTGGCCGGGAGGGAGACTCTGCTGAAACTCAGAACATAGCACATTCAGAATTTGCAGCCCAGTTGTTCAAGGGCCAACTAGAACTTTCAAAGACCATCATGCACTGAAAAGATTATCATGTCCTTTTCTGATATAATTCAAAGTTCAAGTAAAAATAAATAATTTTGCCCAAATGCCAATAGCTTCCTTAACCCCTTTCTGATTACAAAATTCTGGCTATGGTCTTTGAAATTGAACTTTCCCCATGATGCTAATTTCCTCAGACTGTAAATGTGTACTAATTCTGCCTGCATAACAAGAAGTTCAGTGCCTCTTGTTGTTAATGGTAGGACCAGGCTAGATGCTGCTCTAGACCTTGAGTGTCCCAGAACTTACTCCTACTGAGTCACAATACATTGGACTCTGTCAGAACCTGAAATAACAGATGGCTATATCCAGGCTCACTTCAGTCAAGTCACATGGCTCCAACCACATTCCATGACTGAGAAACCTAGAAACTATTGGTACATAACTAAAACTTAATACATGCCATTATATAAACAAACTTGCCAGGAACTCTATTTCCCAGGAACCCTACCTTCCAGCTTCAGCATGCTTTTTGGTTGCTCCATGGTCCCTGGCTTTTTATGCATCACAAAACAATACTACTTGAGGGACATTATACCCTTGAGGGACATTAGCAGCCTACACATCCCAGTTTTGCCAGGACTTGCCTCTATAACTATTTTTTTGTTTTGTTTTGTTTTTGAGACAGGGTTTCTCTGTGTAGCTTTGCGCCTTTCCTGGATCTCACTTGGTAGCCCAGGCTGGCCTCAAACTCACAGAGATCCGCCTGGCTCTGCCTCCAGAGTCCTGGGATTAAAAGCATGCGCCACCACTGCCCGGCTTCTTATATGATTTTATGTCATACTTTCTCTTCTGCAGCTGAAATCCAGTACTCACTATCAAATCAAGAACTCTATTTCTGTCCGAGAAAGCTTTATGAGCAGATAGAGCCCTCCCTATTCTGATAAATGTTAGTCTGTTAATTGAATCATGAGGGAACCCAGGTGATGTAAAGTTAGACTTCTAGATCCCCTCCATATAATTACATCCAAAAGAGTAACCAAATACTCTGGTATCTGGCCTGCACTTCACAATTCCTGCATCAAATAATGGCTTACACCTTGCACAATATTTCTGCCATTCAAAGAACCATGAACCAATCACAGGGCCTTCTGTACCAGTTTCCTTGTTACTGCATCTGTACTCCACAGAGTCCTTTGCTCAGATGTCAGACCATAGCAATACTCCCTGGTACGTAAGCATTTAAAACTGACAGTTCCTTGGCCTCTTTTTACTAAGCCAAGGTACTTGTAAAAAATCATGCAAAATAAAAATGTCCTTCCCTGGGGAATGTACTCATAAGAATCCTTAAGTATATACAGCAATTCCTGCATTCACTGGGCACTTAATTTTCTCTGCTTTGCATTCTTCCAAAGTCTAGGATGCCAAGGGGCCTGAAGGCAGTTGGGGTAAAGGATGCACCAAAGAGAGTCATATGCACTTGCCAGGCAAACCTGAGAAAAAGCACAGTTAGGAGGGCAGAGTCAGAAGAGAGTAGCAGGGCTTGGTACAGGGTTCACTCAAGCAAGATGGATGCTCCTACTCTAATCCCTGGAAACTACCCACACCATCAAGAGTGGCCATGCTGGACCCACACTTTGCAAGACTTAGGTATAATCTAGTGCCTGACATCTCATGCTTAACCCCTTTGTAAATCCTTAAACATACTTAAGTACTTTTTAGAGGTTACTACATACCAAACATTGTTCTAAGGCTTTCCCATATAATTGATTTAATCCTTAAAAGAGTATTCTGACATAAGCACAATTATTTAATTTCATCTAAAGAAGATAAATGGGAAGCACAGAGAGATAACGTAACTGACCCAAGATAAAAAAAATTGGGAAAAGTGGCACAGTTCAAAATTCAGACCCAAGAAAATCTGACTCCATGGTTTGTAAGCTTTCTTCTGTACTGTAGGCTGCCTTGTCTCTGTAAAACTACAGGAAATCCTAGCCTACAATTCTGCCTTGGATTTCATTTGCTCCCTCTTATTTTAAAGAAGCAGCCTGGCCATCAGCAAACTAGCCAATGAGATTTGAAGAGAATGAGCCCTTGCCCCCAAGCTGCAATTGTGCTCTGAAGCAGATACACGTTCAGGACAAAGATGGCAAAGTCCTTAGATAGACACATGGTTGGTGGGAACAGAATAGAGAAAGTCAATGCAAGAAAAACTTCAAAGCTGCCATCAGAGGATTGTGAGGCATGAGGAAGAAGAGGGCAGCTTTAGGACTAGGCAGGTGGGGATGCCACCTAGTGTGCTGCAGGCACAACGGGAAGAGCAGTGTGGTGGAGAAGGCAATAGAAGCACTCCCACATATAAGCTTTGGGTGAACATAACATTTTACACATAGTGCCATTGCCATAGTTACCATGTGAAGCAGCAGGTCGCACTGTCATCTCACAGATAGGAGGAATGTGAGATGTACAGTAACTGTCTCAAGATCCCAAAGTGAGCATCAGAATCAGCATTTTCACCCAAGTCTTCTTAAGTGCAAGCCAGCTAGATGGAAAATGCAACATCACATTATTGGTGAAATTATTAAGGCCACTCCACGTAGTTAAAAGGGAGGTTTATTTTGTGGGGTACTTACAAATGAGGGGGTAGGTTACAGGGTCTGGCAAGGGTATAGCACAATCCGGCGTTGTTCTCTGGAGAACTCTGCTCGGTCTACCTCCAGCGTCCAGAGTCCGGGAACCAAGAGAGTGAGTACTTCCCGATCCTTCGTCTTCCGCTTCCTCCTCTGCCCCGCCTTGTGGGCGTGACCATTACCAAAGCCTCAGTGGGGGTTGGAACTTCCAGGCCAATGCTGGGATGGCTACCCACTACATCACATACCACCTTATTTGCCTCCTTTGTTGCCCAGACTTCTATTTTTATTATGGTTGTATTTTGTCTCTCAGTCTTAATGTGCTGCCTTTCCAGGGGTTGGCTTAGGCCCTGACACCAGCTCACACTGGTTGTAACTCTTAACCCTTCTCTATTGTTCAATACTTAAACATCATGTAGCCCACCACTGACCTAAGTCTCTCCCCATGCTGGTACCCCTACATGCATTACCAGACTAAAATACAATAAGATACACAGGTTTTGAGGTCCACTGCCATGTCCCCTGATTGCTTATAAATTTGATGGTTCTGCATTCATGAGGGTATCTACAAGGCAGGAATGGGTTTCATAACTTAGGGGAGCACTTAGATGTGATAGCTCCTCCATATACTGTTCAGTTCAGCATAGTGAAGAATGCCTTGCATTCTAACCATCTTTGATGCTACCTCCATCAGTTAGTTGTGCATTCAGTTAAACGAATCTGTTAATAATACTTTGTGCAGAACATAACGCTGCTTTATATGTAAACATTAAGCATTTTGTACTGTTCTAGTATACACTGAAATTTCCAGGAATATAACTGCCATGTAAAGTGAAGGAGATTCGTGCTTTCTTATGCTCAGAACTCTCTGAAGAGTTGTTTTAACATTTGTGAAAATCATGTTGCCAACAGCAACACTGTGCATGGCAAGTGAGTCAGTAATGTGACTCCTTTGCCTGTGTCTGCTTTACAGTGCATGTGTTTGTGGTGTTTCTAGTATGAAGGGACTAGAAGCTTCTTAAAATCCTAATCTGTTACAAGAATTCCCTATTGTTTGTGCCTTACATTGCAATTAACCACCATTTTCTCACATGTATGTGACTGCATACACACATATGGAAATATATATATTTTGTGTGCGTGTGTGTGTGTGTGTGTGTGTGTGTGTGTGTGTGTGTGATAAACATAGAATAAAGGCTTTGAGAAGGGAGGAGGAACAGGTCTATAGAGAACTGAGAAGGTATCAAGAGAAGGTAAGAGAAGATATAGAATGTAATATGCATCGTGGTGTGTGTGTGTGTGTGTGTGTGTGTGTGTGTGTGTGTGTGTGTCTGAAAAAAGTAGAGGAAAGACTGGAGAGAAGAAGGGGACCAAGAGACTATGATATGTAAGTATAAAAATGTAACAATGAAACCATTCTTCATTATTTTGAGAACTGACTAAAAATAATTCCAAAATTAAAGAAATGAATTATAAAACTAAATTGACACACACTGTACACTGAATGTTCCGTATGTGGTATATGCAATGTATTGACATTGAGTTTTCTGGTTTTGTGTCAGGGAAGTAATGAGCATTTATTTATGTACATGTGCTTTGCTGTTTGGGAGGGATTTCTGTGTCTATCTCAATCCTCATAAACCCAGAATGGAAAAAGTATTATTTCCAGGAGTATCTCTACAGATGATGAAGCAAAGAAAGGGTAACTAACTTACCCAAAGTTACGTAGTTAGTGACTGATAGAGCAAAAAGCAGAACTCCTATCCATTTGGCTCCAAACCCAGTTCATGGTTGGCTGGTGGTAAAGTGGTAGGTTATCCGTAGTAATCCTTATGATATTAGAAGAAGCTCAGCATATCCCTAAGGAAATCTCTTGGGATTCCAACAAAACATACCGATAATTCCAGAATGTCTAAAAATTGTCAGGCATACAATTAAATATGTTTGTTTAACACCACACAGCCAGTCAACGACTTGTGTCAGATTTAATGATGCCTTATTCTTTAATGGATTCTTGTATCCAATTATATTGTATAATGGCTGAAAGGAGATATGTGTCGACCATACTTTTCATTGGAAAAAAACAAGGCACATTGCCTGACAATGAATGTGACAATGAAATCAAATAGGTTCCATCTGGACTATTCTTGAAAAACTGCCCCTTGCCAACCAGCAACTAGCTACAGCAATAGGGCATGGTGACTAACAAATGAGACACCCAACCCTTTATTGTTCTCAGGATCTATCAAGTGGAAATGCAAATCACACACCTGCCTTCTTTAGAGAAATTGGCCATTCATCCTTCTGTAAGTGGAGCTTCATTCTCCAGCACCTCTGAATTCCACCACTAGATGGCAGTGTTCTCCAAGCTTCTAATAGCTTGAAAGGCTGCTTTTGTTTAATGTCATTTCAGTTTTCAGGAGTCATAGGTCAAATTAACCATTTTTCCTACCAGCAAAAGAATGTCCAGATGTTTTCCATGCTGTTCCAGGGTGTCTTTGTCAACATCTTGGCATTTTAACAATAACCTCGAACTTGTTCAAGGACATCTGGGTCTCCCCCCCCTTCTTAGTTCAAATACTGTACATATGTAGCACATTGCAAACTGTGAGCAAGGTCCAACAAGTATAGCTAGTGATAAAGCTTCACAGATGTGAGTCTTGGGGAAAACACAATCTTTTTAAAGATACTGACCCATAAACAAAAAGTTATGACCATATCAGAAGCACTGTGATTAGGTGAGCACTGGCTAAGGTACCCATCTCAATACAGGGATCTGGGACACCTTTTTGGAGACCATGCACTAAAATCTAAATCTTAAAGAATGGGCATATTTTAACTGGGGTACAAAAGATGTTTCTAAGGCAAATGAAAAAATTAATTGAACAGGAAAGGGTAGTGTAGTGTAGAGTAGTGTGTGTTGGGGACCTAGGTAGCAGGTGTGATGCACAATAATAAACAGTAGTATGTATTGTAGGAGTAGGTAGAGTTCAATATTGGTGAAATTATCAAGGCCACTCCACATAGTTAAAAGGGAGGTTTATTTTGTGGGGTAGCTTACAAATGAAGGGATAGGCTGCAGGGTCTGGGAAAGGGATGGTGCAGTCCTGTGGTGTTCTCTGGAGAACTCTGCTTGGTCTACCTCCAGCGTCCAGGGTCTTGGAACCAAGAGAAGCCTCTCCTTTTGATCCTGGGTCTTGAGCTTCCTCCCTCAGCCCCTCCTTGTGGGCGTGACCATTACAGAAGCCTCAATGGGGGTTGGAACTTCCAGGCCAAGGCTAGGATAGCTACCCACTACAATTCAAGTCAAGGATGCAATATCAATACTGAAACCAGGAGTGAATATTTGAAGCCGTTTATTACTCCCAAGTATTTCTTGAGATAAGAATGTTCTTTAACTTGCCTTAAGGAGTGAGCCCTACATTTCTCACCACCATAGAGTACACTTCATCTTAACCTTGGAAATCATTTATTGAACCTCTCTTAAACACGCAGCATGTCACTAAAATACTTTTAATACCAGCAAGGACTCTGTGCAGTCAGTATTATGACGGTGTTATCTTCAATTTGAAGATGAGGAAACCAAGTTTCCAAAAGTTAAAATTATTTCGTTAAATGACAGTTGCTAACACGTGATGAAGCTGGGATTTGGACAGAAGCAGAGAAATGAGGAAGGGGTTAATTGACTGAGCCAATAGGCGTGAAACTGACAATGATGGCCAAGACTTTCTGGAGGAAGTAAGACCTAAACAGGGTTTAGTAATAAGATTGATAGTAGTAGTGAAAATAAACTTCTTTGGAACATACGATGTGTGCTAGACTGTCGGTACTGTTTGAGTAACATGGTCTGTACAACAATCCTGTGCATAGGTCCTATTTTGCAGAATAGTACACTGAGTAGTTTCAGTTTTGTCCAAGAACACAGGGCTTGTAAGTGCTGATGATGGATTCAGAAGCAAGAATGAGGGCATTTGGCACAGAAGAGCTGAATAGCAAGGAGGCGGGGCATGAACCAGCATGGAAGATCCAGAATCACAGCAAGTGGAGATTGCTGGGGGGTGAGGTGAGGATGGCTGGGATATTAGGATTGTGAGGCTGGAGAAATGCACAAGAGCTACATTGTGAAGGGCTTAAGGTACCCTATGGTCAGTTGGAGCACAGAGGGATTTTAAACAGGGTAGACCTAATCCTCTCAGCATGATGATTGCCTGCCTTTCTATTTTAAAGATTGTATTTTTATTTTCTTGTGTGTGTGTGTGTGTGTGTGTGTGTGTGTGTGTGTGTGTGTGCTTGCTTATGTCTGCAAACTTTCCCAGAAACCAGAAGAAATGTTAATGTAGAAAGCTTACCCTTTATTTGGATACCAGTGGCACAAGAGACAGAGAAGATAGGAGGGAATGAATACGATGAAATACATTATGTATGTGTATGGAAATGTTAGAATATAACCTAGTCTCCTGCAACCGATACACACTAATTGAATAATGAACTGCTACAAACCAAACAAGCCCAACTAGGATCAGCAATCTGGAAAGAGAAGACAACCTTTGCTCTCCACCCTTTATGGGCCAGCAAACTATGCCGAAAGCAGGTGCGGCCTGCGCGCAGGAAACACAGCATCTTGTGGCGAGGCTTTGTTCTATTTTATTTGCTTGCCACACAGGGGCACTCAACTCATTTCCTGTGTCATTATTTCTAAAGACATAAAGCCTGACATTTTCATTAAGACTTACCATATCTCTGTCATAAAATTAAATTCCAAGAAAGAGACACAACCTGATGGTAATAAAGACGCAACCCAAGACTGGAACATAATGGGAACCTCACAAATGCGTGTCACAGGCTTGCGTGAGTAAAAATAGCAACCTCTTTTTTTTTCTAAGTTTCTGGGCAGCATAACCAAGTCAAATAGTCATAGAAGATCTAGTTATATCCCCTAAGGGCCCAAATCACTTAATTTTCCCTTCAGACTTCAAGAGTTTCCAAGAAACTCATTCAACCATTATTGCACTGAGTGATAAAAACATGCTCATGTCTTTATAATACAGGGTGGATAGATCAAGACTCGGTGATTTTTGAGGTTTAAATGCATGCTCAACAGTGTTAATTATAGGGAGGAGGCCACTTTATTTTATTAAAGACAGTCTAAACATGTCTGCTTAGAATCTCTGTATGACAAGATTGTTTCCTGCCAAGAGAGTTCTCCAAGGGGAAAAATGTGAGACAAGTAAAATAAATAAGCATGAAGCAATGAATGCAAGAAAAAGTAATTTCAGTGGAGGCAGAAAGGAGAACACAGAGTCTAGTGAAGCGTGCCATGATCCCTCAGGCCCAACTTTATTAAGTCCAACTATTAAACCAAATTAGCAATCGGAATCGTCCCATGCAATGGCTGAGCACATACATTCTGGAATTAGGCTACCTGAGTTTAAATACTGACTATCATCTGTCCTCATGCCCTCCTTAAGACTTTAGTCAGCTGCCCTCATTGCGCTTCCCACATTCTTTATGGTTATTAACTGACTCCTACTAGATTATTGGTTCTATGAATAAGGCAAAAGGTCACATAGTAGGTTCTACAGAAACGTTTTTGAGTTGAATAGTTGGTAGCTGCCTGATCACGAGCAATTTGCCCCTATGCCTCATGTTTTCCCATGTGTTGATTAAGGTGATTGTTAAGACTTAACATGATTTTGGGGAGGCATCTTTCAAAAAGTATAGTGCCCAATACCTAGAAAACCTTCAAAATAGTGGCTATTACTATGAAGGAAAATACCTAGGTAGGCAGTATACTGAAATAGGTAACTCAATAGGCTGGAACCCTTTCTGGAAAAGTAACATTGTATTTACTTTAAAACATGATCTGAAGAAATCTAGCAAGAATATTAGAGTATAAATTATTGATAATGAACACTTTCATAAGTGTTGTGTTTTCTCTGTATTTATGCATGTCAGTGTTTATAAAATGTTCCATTTTTTAACTTCTTTATTGAATATTTGGGGGTTTCATATCATGCACCCCAATTCTGTTCACCACCCCATTCCCCCATACCACCCTCACCCCTGTTATACACCCCCACAAAAGAAAGCAAAATAAAGTAAGCGAACAAGCAAACAAAAACAACAACAAAACCAATAAACCATAACAGAACACAAACCACACCTGAAACAGAAAGATCTCTGCTTCTCTTTCTCTCCTGATCCTCCATCACCTCTTCATCTATCCTGATGGCACTGGAGGCCTCTGTGTGTCATATAGTATACTCCCTTGTCCCATCAGTTCATAGCAATGAGTCATTGGTCTGATTCCAAGCCTCTTGTTTTTGGTACACCATCCTCACTGGATTCTCACCAGAACTCTTCTGGGGTATCCTGTGCTTTGGAGATCTTGTGGGCATTTCCTCAGGACCAGTCCCTTCACAAGCTTGAGCAGGACCTGTAGATGCTAGGGTAGGTCAACTCAAGGCCCAATTGTGGGCCAGGCAGGTCATATAGAGCCACTGGTGCCACCCCCCTTAGGTACAATGGTGGAATCAGCTCCCCGACATGCATGCCCTCAGGGTAGGTTCATTCACCTGTGTAGAGGGGTGGGGGCCCTCTCTCCTGAGTGCAGGGACCATCTCTCTAGCTATAGGGCAGTGATAGGCAGGACTGGCTCAGTATAGCCCTCTGATTTCATCTCCAATGATTCCTAAGGCCTCCTAAGGTGACACTGGCCACAGACACCAACTTAGACCCCAGCTGTGGCTCGATCATTGACCCAGACATGGCTCTTGGCAGCGGCTTAGGCCCATACAACATCCTGGCTCTGGGTGGAAGAAATGTCCACCCAGGTGGGAATGGTTCCAGCAGCTGTGTGGTCACTGGCCATCACCAAGTCCTCAGGTTGCTGCCCCAACTCTGGGCCTCTGCATGACCATTAGTGGCAATGTAGGACTCGAACCTCAGGCCAAACCCTAAGCCATGGTAGGACCATGGAACATGTTCCATTTTTTAAAAATATTTTCCTGTGGATGACTAGGTGAGTCTCTGTACCTCCCCTCTTCCCCTCACTCACAATAAATCTAGAAAAGCAAGCTTGTAAATTTTGGGAGGTTGGGAGGTGAGTTCTGTGACTGGATCACAAACAAACAAAAACCAATCAAACAACAACACACCTCTTTCTTTTTGCTCTTTGCTTGCTGAGATACTTCTGCTTGGAACCCTGGACATCATCTAAGCCATTTGACTGCTCCAAAGCTACTGTGCAGTTCACTAAGTTGGTTCTCTAAAAAGGTTACATGTAGGCACTTGGTTTGGCACTTTGAGATTTTTGATTCTCTCAGCCAAAACACTGAACATGTGAGTGAATAAGGCTTCAGATGATCCCAGCCCTCCCCAACCCAACCATTGGTCACTATCAGCCTTCAAGTATTCCTAGCCAAAGCTCAACACTGCGGAGCAGAAGTCTCTCTTCTGAACTCCTGACCTGAGGAACCCATGAACAAATTGAAATCAGTGCTTTGTTTGAAAATTTTCATAATTTAAAGAAAGACCCTTCTAAGGGACATCTCCCTGCCCTCACTCTACAACCCTCAATTCGGGATTAGGTCATTTGAAGAAGAGCCAGAGTGTGCCTGAAGAGTAAGTAGCTACATCATGATGTCATTTAATGGACACGGAACCTCCAAAACACATCACTCCCTTCTTAAGCCAAGATGTGTTTGAACCCACTAAACTTTAATAATTCCCCCCAAAAGCATAGAGATATGAAAGGAATGGGGACAAGGACACAGTTTGTGTGGCCTGAGTATCTCACCAAATGAATTTCTAGTATAAAATAAAACAAAAGCAAGGAGATATTCATCTTATTACTTTAAATTTTTTGTCTCACCACTAATCCAACTACCTTTCCTGAACTGTGAATTATTTGTTGATAAACTTGGCAAACATCTTGTGACTACCACAATTATATTGTAGGACATTGCCATCTGTATGTGGAACATTTAAGTTAGAAATAGGCTCTAGATTAGTGATTCACGGTCATCAGCTAACTCCTTACTTAGTAAAACAATCTCTATTACATAAAAAACCCCATGGAATTATTATTATTCAGCTGCCATGACTCTGAACATTTGTGACAGTTGGAAAATACTTCAACCATTAACTCTTTGTGGGCAGATAGAAATAAATTAATTCCTTGTCTTTTTAAATGGTAAAAGTATAATTTTGTTCCAAGTAAGCATTGAAAATATAGCACAAATTGAATAACCTGTTTGGTTTTAAGATATATGTATATGAAAGTCTCAATACCCCCCAAGTGACTCTTATGTGTTTTGATCTCTGAGAAGTCCTGGATCTCATCAAAAACCTGCATTTTAGCTGGGCATAGTGATACATGCCTTTAATCTCACACTTGGGAGGCAGAGGCAGATGGATCTCTCCGTGTTGGAGGCCAGCCTGGTCTACAAAGTGAGTTCCAGGATATCCAGGGCTACATATTGAGACTATGTCTCAAAAAACCACTAGCATTTAGAAGGCTAATGGGAATGAAGTGATTGATGAAGGATGGAGTTGAATGCAAGAGTTGTCTTTAAAGTTCTTACCTTGAGGTCCAGGGAATGCTTAATTTAAAAAAAAAGACTCCTTGGGGAGTCCAGAAACAACAACAAAAACAAACCCTGGAGACTATGAAATCTCTTACACAGACTATTCATCTCTCTAATTTTTGCAGAAAAGGGAGGGTGCAAGATGCTGAAGTGGGTTGAAATAGCCTTTCCAGGGTGTGAATATCTTAGTGCAAAACTGAACTCCGTTCTTTCACTCCAAACAGAATACCAGCATGCAAAGCTATTACTCTACTGCACAAACACCCATCTCAGGACAGAAAAGGGTATGTGTCAGACTGTAGCTCACCACCTTGTCTGGAGTATGAAATCTCCCAAATACCCTGACCAGCAGAGGGCTCTACATGACCTGCAGTAGAGACTACTCAGAAGGGCCTCACCACAAGATGACCACTAGTTGTTGCTTTTGCTGCTGCTACTGCCGCTATGACCACTTTATGTTGAGGAAGAGAATGAGGAGGAGGAGGAGGAAGAGGAGGAGGAGGAGGAGGAGGAAGAGGAGGAGGAGGAGGAGGAGGAGGAGGAGGAGGAGGAGGAGGAGGAGGAGGAGGAGGAGGTAGAGCACCTTCTAGTGGAAGACAGCTCTCCAAGACCTTAGGTCGGTCAGTGATTCTCAACCTTCTTAAATGCTGCAACCCTTTAATACAGTTCCTAATGTTGTGGTGACCCCCAACCATACAATTATTTCACTGCTACTTTGTAAATGTAAATTTTCTACTGTTATGAATCATAATGCAAATATCTGATATGTGACTCCCCCAAAGGGGTCATGACTCACACAGGTTGAGAACTGCTGCGGTGGCTTGGTGTTGTCCTGCCCTGCCTCAACCTCTCCTAGAGCCCTACAAATATTGATCAGTAGGGGTTAACCTTTTCTACATGACAGTCTTTCATTCTCATCTGTATTGTTCCTGATACTTTCTTCTCTTCCATTCATCATTGTATCTGTATCCATCTTTCTTGTTTCTTCAAATCTTTTGTCTCTTCTCATCCTAGATTTCTGCTTACCTGTCACCTCTTGGAATTCTCATTGTCTCCTCTTTTTTTTAAAAAAATATATTCATTTTATAATTAACTTAATTTCACATATCAACCACAGATTCTCCCGTTCTCCCTCCTCCCACCCCACCCCCACCCCCGCCTTCCCCCAATCCACCCCCCATTCCCACCTCCTCCAAGGCAAGGTCTCCCCTGGGGAGTCAGCCTAGCCTGGTAGACTCAGCTGAGACAGGTTCAGTCCCCTCCTCCCTACACGAAAGGCTGAGCAAAGTGCCCCAGCATAGGCAACCAGGCTCCAAACGGTCAGCTCATGCACTAAGGACAGGTCCTGGCTCCGCTGCCTGAGGGCCTCCCAAACAGTTCAAGTTAATGAACTGTCCCACTTATCCAGAGAGCCTGGTCCAGTTCCACGGGGGCTCCTCAGCCAGTGGTTCACAGTTCATGTGTTTCCACTGGTTTGGCTATTTGTCCCTGTGCTTTTTCCAATCATGGTCTCACTATCTCTGAATTGCTCAACATACTTAGTCATCAGGGAAATGAAAATCAAAATGACTCTGAGATACCATCTTACACCCGTCAGAATGGCTAAGATCAGAAACACTGAAGACAGCTTATGTTGGAGAGGATGTGGGGCAAGGGGAACACTCCTCCTCCTCACTTCTATCCTTTATTGTCCATTATTTGATCTCTTGTTCTTTTATTACGTAAAAAAAAAAATCATTTTCCTGTTTCATCTTCTTCGTTGTCTCTGATCACGTAGTTCTGTTTTCTTCCATTTTGTTGTACTAGTTCAGCATGCACACCACTCTTTATCCAGGGCTTCCACACTGGAGACTTGTGAGGCAAACTTGGCTCACAGCTTTCTTTGGCAGATAGTGTTTTTTCTTAATAAACTGTTTGTTAATTTTAAACAATCAGGAAATTTCCTTTTAAAAATTCTGAATGTCAAGTTTTATTTGAAAACAGAGTGTCAGGTAACTCCAGCAATCAGGCAGAACTCAGCCAGCTGCTGCATTGATAAGGTAGACAATCTTTAGTGAGCCACAAACTCACCAAGGCCCACTCCCTGACAACATTATGTTACCTGTTTGCCCCCTCTCCGGTCTCTGCTTTGCCTTTTCCTGGCTTTTGCTGGAGTGAGCCAGCCACTCCTGAATCTCTCAGTTTCTGAAGTCATTTTCGAGCTATAATCTCTCTCTGGCAAATTTATCAGATTGTATAAACCTCAGCTGATTTTCCTCATCTAAAATATTAACCATGTAATATCTATTTCATGAATTTGAGACATCAAAGGATAAAATGCTTGTGGTATGATTAGCACAGTGTCTAGTAAACAGTGGACCCTTGGTAAATGGAACTTCTTGTCTTGCTGCTCTTACTACGTCTTCCAAAATTATATTCAATTTCTTGTCTTTTATCATCCTTCAGTTTTTTTTTTTGCCTCTTTATTCACTTCAGGTATATGTATATATAGAGAGAGACTTTTTAGTTAACATTTTCTACTCTTATTTTCTTTATAGTTAAGCTTTCTTCTCAACTTCATCAGATTTAGAATCACCCAGGATACTGGTAAGAAAAACCTGTGAGTGTGTCCATGAGACCATTTTCAGAGGGAATTTAACTAAGTGGAGAAGACCCATCCTGAATGTAGGTGGCTTCATCTTACCAGCTGGAGAACCAGAAAGAATCCAACGGGGGGCGGGGAATGGAGAAAGTCATTAGAGTATGGATAGTCCCCTTTTTATGCTTCCTGGCTGTGGTAATTTGAATGAAAATGGCCATATAGGCTCTTAGGGAGAGGCACTATTTGGGAGGTGTGGCCTTGTTGGAGTAGGTGTGGCTTTGTTTGAGGAAGTGTCTCACTGGAGGCAGTCTTTCAGGTCTCAGATGCTCAAGCCAGGCTAGTGTTTCAGTCATTCCCTGCTGCCTGTGGGTTCAGTAGAACTCTACCTGTCCAGCACCGTGTCTACCTGCATACTGCCATGCTTCCGGCCATGGCAATAATGGACTGAACCTCTGAATTGTAAGTCACCCCTAATTAAATATTTTCCTTCATAAGAGTTGCCATGGTCATGGTGTCTCTTCACAACAATAAAACTATAACTAAGACATTGGCCAATCATGATATGAAGTGAGATTCTGTGCTGTGTCCTCACAACCATGATAGACTTAAACCTTTGAAACTCCACACCAAAACAAATACCACTCTCCCTCAAATTGTGGCCTTGTGTATTCTGGTGACAGAAATGATAAAAAGTAACTAATAGAATTTCCTTTCTTTTTCTTCTTTTTCACTGCATCTTCAGTATTCAAATATTCAGAGTTTATTCAAATATTTCCCATTTCTCAAAGCCCCCTTTCTTTCCCTACATTTCCCCTAGTTGTCTGGCCCCCTATTTCCTCCTATGTGCTTGCTGCAATTCTTATTTTGGTCATTAAGTTTTTTAATCTAGAGTTCTAAAGTTAGGAAACAGGATTATGTACATAAGATTAAACAAACTATTTTTTCATTTTATGTCTTAACCTAGGTTTACAGTGGGTAAGAGGAAGTTGAAGCTGTGAATCTGAATTCTGTCCTGTATAAGTCAAGAGAAAAATCAGAATGCATCAGTCTTACCTCTAGGTTTCTTAAGCCCTGATATACCATAGGCTGAGTGTCCCCCTCTAAGACAGTGAGATCTGTAGAACTCCTCTAACTATAAAGAGCTGTTAAAATGGAAAGCATATAAAAGTCATTTATACCTTCCTGTTCATCAATTGCCCATACTAAAAATAAATTCATTATTTACAGTGTAGTCAAAGTCTTCTGTGTGCCTGTCTCTCAGATCCCATATTTTTCTTCAGAGGCTACCTCTATCCTAAATTAGATTATTATAATTTTATGAAATAACATTTTCTTTCATTATGTATACATGTATCATCAGGACACCCTTGAAAGTATTTGCCAGCCTCTTAACAGCAGATCCCTACTGTTTTTACAGAAGCAAGAGAAAGAAGATGTTTTGATGATTTTGTGGTACATATAACATCCAGTTTCATGTACACATCATGCACACAGTATCATTGCTGACTGGGGACAGTTATTAGGTCCCCAAGAACATGATTTCTACAATCATGCTGACACTGTATGATCTACTTACATAACCTCATAAGGTTTTCATATGAATTCTTGGTATATAATAAGTATTGAAGAAATAAAAGCTTTGAAAGTATTATGTTTTGGGGCTATAGAGATAGCTCAGTGGTTAAAAAAACATCTGCTGTTATTCCAGAGGACCGGAGTTCTGTTCCTAGCACCCAAGTCAGGTAGCTCATATCCATCTGTAACCCCAGCTTCAGGGGAGTCTGCACCTCTGGCTTCTGCAGACACTTGCATTCACATTCACATACCCACATGCAGACACACACACACACACACACACACACACACACACACACACACACACCAAGACAGATGAAGACGCTCTGTAAGAAGCCTGTGTGTTAGGAAGACAATCGTTCCACTTATCAACTAATGAATAAAGCAAATAAAAGACACAGGTTTGGGGGATTTAGATTTTTATTGAAAACTAATCCTCTTAGGCTGAAGAATCTACCCTTTTTGTTTGTTTCCTTGAGATAAAAATCTCATGTACTCCAAGCTGGCCTTGAACTCACCATGGAGCCATGGAGAAGCCTGAAGTCCTGATCTTCCTGCTACCCCATCCCAAATGCTGAGATTATAGGTATGAATCACAACACTGTCTAGAAACCTGCATTTTAATAGCATTTAAAGCAACTCTGTCACAGATGGTTTTTGCAAAATCTCTGATCCATCCTGTGAGGAAGATGATAATCTCACAGGACAATTCAAATGGTCATAAAGCCATACGTCCTGCTGAAAAGCAATCGTCCCCAATCAGGATTTTAGATAACGAGTGAATACAGTTGGTTTTTGCATTGCAACTAACCTCACCACTCTGACTATGAAGTAAATCACATATTTCCTTACCCTGTTTTATTATCTTAAAATTAGCTGTTGTCATTTAACTTAGGGCTATCTGGAAGACTCAGTACTGGGTCAAAGAGTTGAAATGGGAGAGGACATCTGAGATGAAGATGGAGTTGGGTGTTCTGAGTACAGCATCAAGGTTTCATAGTACAACTTGAGTTGAGCTTGTTATTTTGTGGGGCATCAATTTAGGCCATGGAGAAATAGACTAATGTTACAGATAACAATTCAGAGTTCTTTACACAAGATGATATATTAAGTCTCCACTGCATGAAATGAAATGATCTGGCAACTACTTTATGTGTGTACACAAGCAATTGGTATCATCCAGGCTGTCCACGAACAAGTACGTGGACTACATATCCGCTAACTCCCCACCCCACCACATACTATTGCTAGTATAGTTCTAGTTATCACATGAGAATCTCGTCTGGGAAATGACCAAGCAAGAAATGAAGGAATCCAGAAGACACAGTCTTGTGGTGGTGTTGTGTTCCCCAAAATATTGTGCACCCTAATAAACCTATCTGGGGTCAGAGAACAGAACAGCCACTAGATACAGAGGCTAGAAAATGGTGGCACTCACACCTTTACTCCTAGCATTCTGGAGGCATGGATCTCTGTGAGTTCAAGGCCACACTGGAAATAGCCAGGCATAGTGACTCACGCCTTTAATCCAACTGAAATGAGCCTTTAATCCCAGGAAGTGATGGCAGAAAGCAGAAAGGTATATAAGGCCTGAAAACCAGCAACTAGCTGGTTAAGCTTTCAGGCTTTCAAGCAGCAGTTCAGCTGAGATTCATTCTGGATGAAGACTCAGAGGATTTTAGTCTGAGGAAACAAGATCAGCTGGGGAATTGGCGAGGTGAGGTGGCTGTGGCTTGTTTTGCTTCTCTGATCTTCCAGCATTCACCCTAATACCTGGCTTTATTAATAAGACCTTCTAACAATTCATGCTACACAGTCTGTGTTTGAGGAGCCATAGAACTGAGGATTTCTATGAGATTGTAAAATCAAAGAAACGCTGAGCCAAGAGAAGCATTAAATGGGGAGGAAAGCTTAAAGCTGTTTACATTTCCAGAGAGACCAATAAAAGCCAACTGACTCCTCTTCTCTACAATCTACAAACAAGGGTTTACTCAATGAAACCAATGTTAAATAAAAATGACACAAGAAAAATTAACTACATTTGTCTGTAGTTCCCTTTTGTGGAAATCACTACTATAAGAAACTATAAGATGTAATGACAGGGTCATGCTTTAAATATGGATGGGGTACATTCAACTTTAATAACACTTGCATCTTTGGCCAGAGTAAAGGAGAATTATCTTCATGCTTCAAGTTCCAAGCCCATAACTTGGTAGGGTAGAGGAAGATGGAGCTTCAGAAAATGAATCTTGGCTCCTAAGAAGGGCCATACACATGAGAATGCACCAAATGCTTTCTTTCTCTGATTTCAGTCTGTGTGATCTGGGGCTTAGCCAAACTAATGGTTCACAGTACCATACAACTCAGATTTGAAATGGCATGTCAAAGGACCTAGTTCAATTCAGTCATTTTGATGATGGAAATAAGATCCAGGGAGTGACCTGTTTAAGGTTTCAAATCAAGTTTTGTGAATTGATAAAAGTAGAAATGGTGAACTATGGAATTATGTTCTGATAGACACACCAGAAGTTACATAGTTACATATATACATATGTTAAAAAGACATTGAATCCATGTAAGCTTTTGAATACATATCTTCAGTTGTTTTCCTCTTGTAATTATGTGATTGATTGGGAATTGTGGCTCAATGTATTAGTGCCTCACAAGAGAGCATTGCTCTGCATATTAGTAGCCTAGAGTGGGGACATGTGGCATCAAAATTCACAATTTGAGATGTAGTTTCTACTCAGGGCATATTGCTTCCATAAAGCTAAAAATGTGTCATTATTCAAGCTATCATAAGTCAGAGACCATCTGAAACCAAAATAAATATTTAGTGTGGTACAGAGAAAATGGTCATGTGCTGGTTTGAATTGACGAGATCAATGGTTCTTAGCTACAAGAGTGATACAAGTACTGGGCACTGAATAATTATAATGAAATCTGCCTGAATACTTAAGCTATGTCCTGAATGATTCCTGATAGTCTAGAGATTAACACATTACTTAATAGATTTGGGAGAAATATAAGGGTCCTGAGTTTGAAGAGACAAGGTGTTCAGGCACTCAGCTCTTAAAACTTAGCAATTTCATTAAACTTTCTCAAGACTTTCACATCTAATATGGGCAATCCATTGGATCCTGACTAAACTATCTACCTTGCTTGGCCTATACACTAAACTCTTTAGGATATCTTTTAAAATATTAATGTCTAGGTAATTATAATAGGCATCAAGAAATGAAAACCCCTGAAAGTAGAAGTTTTGAGATTAGGAGAACTATTTCCTTTTAAACTGAGCTCATAATTATCATTCAGGAACACAATTAGATTAAGGACCACTGATCAACTCTGTTGAAGTTACACTAAGATTTTTAGTCATGATTTTGGTTTCCAAATAAGCCTTTCTTACAGTTATGCAGTAATAACTCACTGTTATTTTTAATTTGCAGTTATTTAAAGTCTGATGATGTTTACTACATATCCACATGATCACTGGCCATTCATATGTCTGTGTGTATGTGCTGCACTCATGCACACATGCATGTATGTGTATGTTGGGGGAGGGGTTCAGGACCAGTCCCAGTGTGTCATCTATATTAGCCAAGTACTCTTCTGCTGAGCTACAATGTTATCACACATTCATAGATCTTCTGTGATGGGTCTCTTCAACATATGCTCATTTTTAGACTATTTATTATCTGTTTTTATATATTACATACATGATCCTACCAAATTTATTATTATGTGTCACTCTAGTTTAAATAGCTTTATGTTTTTGTTTTTGTTTTTTTGGAGCTGAGGACCGAACCCAGAGCCTTGTGCTTGCTAGGTAAGCACTCTACCACTGAGCTAAATCCCCAAACCCAAATAGCTTTATGTTAAAAAAAAAAAATCCTAACTTCCAAAGTGATGGTATTGGAAGGTTACTTGGTTGTGGTGATGCAATCTTTATAAATGGGATTGTGTGCATATAAAAGAGGCCCAAGAAGGCTTCTTCATCTTTTCCATCATGTGAGGACACAAGGGAAACACAGCTGTGTCTGAACCAGGAAGAAAGCCAACAGACTTCATCAGACAGTTGGTACAGATTTGGTGTAGTTTATGTTTAGAGCTTTCCAAATAGAATTCACTTTTTAATAGTATATCCAATTGTTTGCTAGTATAATAAATCTAATTGATTTATGTTAGCATTGTACATGTCACTTTGTTAAATCTTTTTATTAGTTCAATAAGTTATTTTCAAATTTTTATTGTCTATGTGTGAGTATATGTTCATATATGTGCTCAAGTGTTGTGTGTACATATAGTATATGCATATATGTATGTGCAGATAATATAATTGCAAAGGTCAAAGAAGGAGCATGGTATCAGGCATAAATTTGATCCTACTTAACATTTTATATTTGTGCTGAGGTACAAAGGCAGGTCCTCATACTTGCTACTGAGCCATCTCTCCAGAAACTCCTTAGAATTTTATACTTAAATAATTATACCATCTGCAGACAAAGGTGATTTAATTTTAATTCTCCCCTTATGAATGTATTTTATCATCTTTGTATGCTTTATTGTGTTATGTCAGACATTCCAAAAATCCTGACTTAAACATATGGGATTAGATGTGAATTTTTTCTAGCTATTCCTTGTCAGATTGATGAAGTTCCCATTGATTATTAGTTTGCTTTGTTATTTAATCATAAATGAATGCTAATTATGCCAAATATTTCTTTTTGCATGTTTGCATATGATTATAATATTTTCCTTCATAATCCTAGGAAAAACTCTGTTTGGTACTGGATTGTTTCTCTATTAATGTATTGCTAAAGTTCTACTTACTAATACTGTCTTAAGCATATTTATGCCTGTGCTCATGAGAGATACTGATCTCTCATTTCTGTTCCATTATTGTCGTGCCATATTTTGATGTTGGAGTTACACTAAGTTCATAAAATGCTATGAAATTTGTTTAGCCTTTTCTCTTTTACTTGAATTTATAATGTTCGTATTGGCTGTTCCTTAAATGTTTGATAAATAATATCAATGAAACATTCTTGGCCCAGATTTTTCAGGAGAAATTTTTAGTAATATTTTTATTTTCTGAGTAGGTTTGAATTGGTTTTTAAGTTATTTGAACGTGTGTGTGTGTGTGTGTGTGTGTGTGTGTGTATGTGTGTGTGTGTGTACAGTGACCAAGGAAGTAAAAAACAGTCTTGGATCCCTTGAAACTGGAATTACAGATGGTTGTGAGCTACTCGATGTTGGTATTGGGAACTAAACTGTAGCAGTGCACACTCTTAATCTCCTCAGTCAACTCTCTATTCCCTTATATAACTTTTGATGTTGGATTTCACAGTTGTTTTTCCAGGTAACCAAATATATTGAATTTCTTAGCTGAAAATTCAGTTGCTTATTGATATACTTTTATATTTGCAGATTAATAACTAATACAGGTAAATTACATTTTTCATTTCCTCAATAATTCTTTCTAGGAAGTTATCCTTTCATTGATTTTTAATGAAACATTTCTGAATTTATCAGTTTTCTAATTTCCAATATAATTCATTGTTTTACTCATCTAATGTTTGAAATACTCTATTTCATTTCCCAACATTTTTCCTTCAGACATATTCTTTTTGATAATTTTTAAGTTAATTTCAGCAGGAACAGACTTAAGATATCTGCATTACATGTAACTACTTCAGTTGTCATATTAAAATGACACAAACTTGTGACAATAGAATTACTTACAAGTCTGAAGTCTAGAAACTCAACCACAGTATGTTCCTCTAACTGTGCTTCCTCTCACAACTGTCTGGTATACTCTTTTTCTTGTTTCTTCCCGGCTTCTGGTGGCTTCTTGGCAATGCTTGGTATTTCTTTGCTTGCATCTGTACCATTGGGAGCTCTACTTCCATCATCACATAACATTGCCCCATCACATGTCTATGCTTCTCTTCCTACCACATTGATTGAAGGCCAACTTTCCTCCAATAGAACTTTGATGATCTGGATATAAATAAAATCGTATTTGGAGATACTGCTGGTTAGTATTCCAACACATTTCTTTGGGACTTAAAATTCTTCCAACAATATCAATCTATTAAAATTGTATTGAAACTGAAAATAAGTTTCCCTTACATAATGCATCTTTCTGAATATACCATGGGCACTTGAAAAAAAATTGTATTCTAAATCTAGGAGATATAGCGTACTAGAAATATCATTTGGTACAATGTGAATAATAATGTTGTTCAGGTGATATTTGACTCAACTAATTTTTTTGTCTATTATTCAGTTACTGAGAAAGGGATGTTTATTCACCTATGTTTACCATTTCATGGATAACATCAAAGGCATTGAAGAAGAGGGGACAAAAAAATTGTAGGAACTAGAGGACCAGGACATGGTGTATATGTCTCCTATTCTGGGAACTTCTCCTTTTCCAGTATCTATAGTCTGAAGAATAAAAAAAATATATTCTTTTGTTACTTGGTTCAGAAAACTCACCAATTTTCTATCAGATCAGTAGCTGGTTCTATGACATAGACTAAGTTGTGCACTCCCCCCCCAAGTGTGAAGCTGTAAAAAAAAGGAAATTTACTGTTTGCACTCATTGCTTTCTATATCATGACAATGAATGCAATATGACTAACTTTAAGCTCCTGTGCCTTGACTTCACCACCATGAAGGACTGTACCTTGAAGTGTGAACAAAAATAACCCTTTCTCCGTTAAATTGCTTTTGCAAGGTATTTCCTCACATAATCAAGAAAAGTAACTTAGTAATTAGAACAACAATTATTCTCAATTACATATTTCTGTATTGATTTAGAATTGGCTTTAAGCTATAATTTAAGTCTAATCTTACCTTCTTGTTCCTGGTATTCTTTGGACTACAAGCTGCCAAGGATATATATTTTTCATGTCTATGGTAAAAGCACCACAAAGCAAGGTGAACTATATGAGCACACTTTGAAGTATTTGTTTTCACCACTTCCAACCGTGTTTTTATTAGCTGAAGCAAGCTTTAGGGTCAAGACCAATATATATTAAATAATATAAAAGAATATACTTTATCAGCATAGACAAAGAGAACAGAGGATACGAATTCATAGGCAAAAAAGAACTATGATATTACTGATCCTGTTTCTACTTTTGTTCATTAGAATGTCATTTGACAGAACCATGCTTTGTCTGCTGGTAAAATCCAAGTATATAAAGAGTACCAGACACAAATGTGTACTGCATAATTCTTCCCCCCCTGCCACAGGTATTTTCTTATATATATATTTTGTTTTTTTTAATTATATTTGTGTTTTAATTTTTACATATCAGCCATTGGTTCCCCTGTCCTCCCCCCTCCTTTGTCCCTTCTTCTTTCTATATTAGCACCTATTTCAGATTTCATCAATGACAGTACAGGAGGACTTGACTGTGTTTTCCTGAGGAGACATTAGAGGCCTTTGGACCTAGTAGTGCATGTGCATTGTCAATGTGAAAGGTGAAAGGGAAGAGCCCTCAAGCCTCAGTGGCTCACTTTGAATCATGAGAAGTGACTGTAGCTTAAGAGAGGCTGGCCTGTTACTCTATTAGGTATGCAACAGCAAGTACAAAGCAAAGACCACTTCAGGCAGCCTGCTGAGCATGTCTGACTCAAATAAATACAGAAATAAATACATTAATACATAAATACCTGTGATCATGGTGTAGAATCAAAGAAATAAGAAGTGTAGAATTTTTTTTCTATCCTAGAGCAGAAATTCTCTGTCATAGCTCATCCCTGTCATAACCTGTGCTAAGACAGCTGTCAAACAGGCAAGGGGTTAAAACAATTTTCTTTAAGATATTGATAATTGATAATGGCATATTATTTTACATGTTTTGCCACTAAATGGGGTAGCCCTATAACCTTAAGGAACTAATAGATGAGAAAGAAGATACATGGGGTCAAATGACTTCTTTATAATAACATTTTTTACACACACACACACACACACACACACACACACACACACACACACATCAATGTCTAGGGCCCAACCACAAAGATGCTGATTTAACTGTTCTAGGCATTAAGATTTTTTTAAAAAGAGAAAATCCTCAACCAATTCTAACATGTAGCACATTATGAGACCCACCACTTAGTGTACAGTTGTTACCACAAACTAATAAACCCACGATGGATGAGAGCACCGCAAAATTTCTCTATGCTGGATCTTCCTTAATCACATAATAACATAATGTTATCTCTCCCATCTTTAAACCGAAGTCTTCTACTTCTCCCTCCAGGGAAGGTTTTCTTTTTTATAGAATAACTCCTGGAAAGGGTTGCCTGTTTCTAGCCACTGATTTCTTTCCTCCCACGCTGTTCTGAATACATTCTAATAAGGTTTTAGATTCCACCACTCCTTCAAATCTGCCCGTCTTAAAATCTTCAGAAATATCTACTCTGTAAAATACAAATATTTTTTTTTCACAGCTTTCAGTTGACCCATTGGCATACTTTCCCACAGCTGGTTATTCCCTTCTCCTGCCTCCTTAACTTCTATGATGGTATGTCCATTTCTGTCTTCTTCCCTCTGGAGCCATTTTTTTGAGTTTCCTTTGCTGGCTTTTCCTTGCCTTTCTGACTTAAGTGTTGAAGTAACCAGAGCTCAGTCCTACTACCTTGTAACACTTGTCTCTTAGAGGTGTCTTGATACTATACACTATCAATACATGATGATTCCAACATCCATTTGACACACTTTGACATTGGGGTGGCATTTCAAACATTGCTTGTCTACACTCTCCATATTCATACATATATGGGCAGCACTAATTGGACTCAGTGACTCATGAAAAAATAAACACATGAAGTTGGGAGCAAGGAGTGAAGGTGGTCTGGGAAGAGCTAGAGAGGTGAGTAGGGGGCAGATATAATTGAAAAATATTGTGTGCATCCATGAAATTGTCAATGAAAAAATATTATATTAATAAATAAATGGAAATAAAAAAATTGACACACCTAATAATCAGTTCCCAGTCTCTCCAAACCACTATAGACTTTCTCATCTCTGTATAAGACAACTTTATTTTACTTTTGCTAAGGTACAAAAGTTTGATGTTATCACTTATAACCAACATATTAGAAAATGATGTTATCAAATTTGTACTAAAATACACTGATAATCTGAACCCATCTCCATCCATCCACTGTGCCACCTTGGCCCTAACCACCAGCTTGACTTACATGGATTCCAAATGATATGCCAGATTCTGTCTTGGTCCACCTTCAGTCTGTTCTCAATATAGAAAACAGAGTCATATCACAACACAGACACTGAAGGATTTATCCTGGTCTCTACAATGCCACTCTCTACCACAATCTTTCTCACTTTATCTTTCCTAGCTTATTGGGTCTCCTTATGGTTGCCAGACAGTGTCCCACCTAATAATCTTTTGACTTGGTCCTTTTGCTTGGAACTACAAACTCTTGTTTGATATTTACATAGGTTGATCCTTTGGCCCCTTCAAATGTTTCCTTCTCAGTGAAGTAAGTCATCCTATGTAAGAATTTCAAACTCTGTCCACAGTTTGATCACCTAAACTATCTATTTCCCTTTTCTGCTTAACCTAATATAATTGTAACAAAGTTTACACTTTGCTTTTATGTTGTCTCTTATCTATCATTTCCACTATTACCAAAAAGCATACTCTCAGGAGAAATATTTTTTCTGTTCTTTCTCTATTTTGTTAACCAATGTTTCTTGGAGCCCATAACAATGTTTGTGACCTAGCTTCTGCCAAAATGGGTATTTGTTGAAGCAATGAATAAATGGATCCTCAACTGGCTCACTGAAGACTTAGTATACCATGCCTACCCACCCCACCACAAGTCCTCTCCATATAAGAACCTCAGACTCCTACTGTTAGCCATCGACTCTATCCCTGAAGAACCACAAGTCCCATCCTCTTGCTGGCCTCTCATATCCAGATGGACCTGGTTTTCCTCTCTTATAGTATTTAATATTCTTTCTTTGTTCTATACATGTAATGTTTTAACTGCTCTATAATGTAGAGAGCTTCTTTTCTGCTCCTGTCTAGTTGGTGTTCTGTATACTACTTGCACTTTGATAGCGAGCTCTTTCTTTAGATTAGGGAAATTTTCTTCTATGATTTTGTTGGAAATATTTTCTGTCCCCTTGACGTAGATTTTGTCTCCTTCTTCCACACTTATTATTCACGGCTTTAGTTTTTTTTTTATGGTATTTCAGAGTTCCTGCATATTCTGACTATAATTTGTTTGGTTTTAGATCTTCTTTGAATGAATAATCCAATTCCTCTACCTTCTCTTCAAGATCAGATACTCTATCTCTTCTACTTGATCCAAGTCACATGTAAAGGCAAGCCCATCAAAATAACAGCTAAGTTTTCAACTGAAATTTGAAAACTGAAGGGCTTCTTCCAATGTCCTACAAGTTACAAAAGACCACATATCTCAGTCCAGACTACTATGCCCAGCAAAGATGTCAGTTGTAATCAAAGGAAAAAGGAAAACTTCCCAGGATAAAATCAACTTTAAGGAGTTTATGGTGAGTAAGCCAGATCTATAGAAGATACTAGAAGAAATACTTAAGTCTAAATAGAAAATTAAACCTATCCAAGAAGACACAACGAATAAAGAATTCCAGAACAAGTAATCAAAAGAGATCTAAGAAAATACCACAAAACAATGGAATGATATGAATTAATACACAATGTTTAGTAACATCCTTTAATATTAACAGTATCAGATACCTAATAAAAAGACACATGCTAACAAATTGAATTTGTAATAGAATCCATCTTTTTGTTGCTTCTAAGATATACACATCATCATCAGTAGACTCCAACTTAATGTAAAAGGATAGAAAGGACTATTCCAAGCTAATGAAACTAAGAAACAAGCAGGCATAGCTATTGTAATTTCTAAGTAAATAATTTGTAAAACAAAACTAACAGAAAATATGAGACACATTTTATACTCATTAAAGGAAAAACACACCAAGAAGACATGGCAATCTTAAACATACACTTAAACACCATGCACTCAATTTCATAAAAGTAATACAATTGTATCTAAAATCACAGATTAACCACAGCACTAAAATGATGGGTGTCTTCAATATCTCATTCTCATCAATTGTCAGATCATCTGCTGGGAGCTAAACAGAGAAACTCTGAAATTAAATGACATCATTAACCAAATGGAATGAACAGGTTATCTATAGAGCATTCTACCTAAACACTTAAGAGCACACTTTCTTCTCATCAGCCCATGGAAATTTATCAAAAATGGACAGCATACTATGAAAAAATCAAGTTGGGACAAATAGAGGAAAATAGAAAAATAATCCTACATTCTATCTTACCATAATGGAATTATGTTTACCAATAGCAATTATAGCCATTACATAAAATCATGGAAACTAGAACATACACTACAGTGTGATAACTCAGAGAAGAAAGAAATAAAGATGGAAATTTTTAAATTCCTAAAATTGAATGAAAATGAAACTATGACATGTCAAACTCTATGGAACACCATAAAAGCAGACCTGAGAGGAAGGTTTATAACAACAACTCAAATTAATAACTTAATGGTGCATCTGAAAGCTTTGAAAAAATAGGAACAAACAACATTCAAAACAGCAAATAGGAAGAGACACTCAAAATCAGGGCTAAAATTAAGAAAACAAACAGAAAAAAATACAAAGGATCAATGAAACAAAGAATTGACTCTTTGAAAAGATAAACAAGGTTGACAAACTTTAGGCAAATTAAGTCAAAGAATGAGAGAGGGAATTCAAATTAACAAAATTACAATGAAAATTACAGACATTGAGGATGGTTAGGGCAAATTTTAAAAATCTGTATTCACCAAGCATAGTGGCACACGTTTTTTATCCCCTCACTCAGGAGGCAGAGGCAGGCAGATCTCTCTGAGTTTGAGACCAGCCTGGTCTATAAAGTGAGTTCCAGGACAGCCAGGACTACATAGAGACACTCTGTCTCAATTCCCCTCTATCCCAATCTATATTCCACAAAACTGGAACATCTAAAATAAATGGATGGATACACACACACACACACACACACACACACACACACACACACACCTATATATGATCTCCCAATTAAGATGAAGTAAATAATTTAAATAAACCCATAGTATCCAATGAGGTAGAAGCAGCAATTAAAAACCACAACTAAACATTCCAAGGCAAGTTGAATTCTGTGCAGAATTATACCAGCCCTTCTAAGAAGAACTTACATCAACACTTCTAAATTTATTAATAGAAAAGAAACACTTTCACTATCTCTTATGAGCATAGATGCAGTTTTTCCAATAAAATACTTACAAAATTAATTGAAGAGCACAGCAAAAAGATTATTCATCATAATCAAGTTGGTTTCATCCCAGAGTTGCTGAGATGATTTAACAAAGTTAAATCAACAAACATAATTTACCACATAAATAGACTAGGACAGAAACCATGTAATTGTCTCATTAGATACAGAAAATGGTCTTTGACAAAATGAAATACACATTCATGATAAAAGCCCTTTAGTGCCCAGTGAAGGACATATCTTAACATGATGAAGACAACATACAGAAAAATCCCAGACAACATCATGCTAAATAAAGAATTGTAAAAAACATTTTCACTAAAATCAGAAACAAGGCAAGGATGTTTATGCTCTCCTCTCCTGTTCAATATAGTGACCAATGTCTTAGCTAGAAGAATAAAGGACATAGAAACAGGAAAGGAAGAAGTCCAATTGTCCTTGTTTGTAGGGGATATGTTTCTATACTTAAATAGCCTAAAGTCCGCTCATTAGAAAACTAATAAAGCTGATAAATGCTTTCAGCAAAGTTTCAAGATACAAAATTAACACACAAATATCAATAGCTTCCCTATATACAAGTGACAAGTGGACTGAAAAAGAAATCATGGATATAACCCCACTAATATTATTCTCAAAATACCATGCAGTCTAACCAAGGAAGTGAAAGATGTGTACAATGAAGTCTCTAATATAACTCTGAGAAAAAAATTGAAAAAGATATCAGAAGATGGGAAGATCTCTCATGTTCATGAATTGGTAGAATTAATATTGGGAAAATGGCCACCCAGTCAAAAGCAATATTCAATGCAATCCCCATCAAATTTCCAAAAGCAATGTTTCATAGGCATTGAAAGAATAATCGTGAATTTCATTTTTAAAAGACCCAGGATACTCAAAACAACTCTGAGCAAAAACAAATAAACAAAAAAATCTAAACAATCTTCTAGAGGTATCACCACCTCAGATTTCAAGTTAGACCAAACTATAGTGTATGAACTAGAGACTGTGGCAGCATGCACAGGACATACACAGGTCTAATCTAGATATGGTACAAGTTCCCATCCCTAACCCAGAAGCTATATCCAATAAAAATTGTTCACAAATGAAAAATTAGTTTGATCTAGTGGAGTCTGACTGGATATACAGACCTCATTTAAGGACAAGCCCCATGCCCAGCAGCATATGGCCAACTCAGAACAAATTTAATGAATGGTATTTTTGGAGTGTTTTGTTTCTGTTTTAACGTGACATGTCTTTTGCTTGTGTATTATCATTTCTATCATTTTGATTTTGATTTTATTACTTTTCTGTGTGTGAGAATGGTGTGTGTGTGTGTGTGTGTGTGTGTGTGTGTGTGTATGAGAGAGAGAGAGAGAGAGAGAGAGAGAGAGAGAGAGAGAGAGAGAGAGAGTCTGTATGTGTTTCTTATGCTTCTTCAACTTTTTCTGTCTGTTTGTTTTGCCCTATTCTGGTTTTTTATTTTATAATTGTTGTCATTGTTTTAGATGTCTATTTGTGTTCTAATGATAGAGAGAAAAAGAGAGTGTGGATTTGGGTTGGTGAGAAAGTGGAGGGGATCTGAGAAGAGTCTGGGGGAGGGAAACCCAGAGTACATTGTATGAAAAGATATATTTTCAGTAAAAAAATAACTAACAATTAACAACAATCAATTGTTCACAATAAATGTTCCCCCCCCCCGCCCCACTTCAAAAATGAACAGCATGGTGCTGGCTGGCAGAAAAAGACACATTGATTAAAGGAATAGAACCGAAGACCCATATACATAAGTCCATGATCCTACAGCCATCTGCATTTTGACAAAGAAGCCAACATCACACATTAGAAAAAAAGACACCATGTTCCAAAAGTGGTGCTGGTCAAACATGATAACTACATATAGAGGGATAAAACTGGGTCTCCATCTCTCCCTCTGTATGAAACACAACTCCAAATGGATCAAGAATCTTGGCATAAGGTCTGGCATCCTGAATCTGATAGATCAGAAAGTAGGGAGTACACTTGATTCATAGTCATAGGAAAGAATTTTCTGAATAAGATCCCAGTAGTGAAAGCATTAAGACAAACAATTAATAAATGGTGCCTCAGGAAGATACTTATAGCAAAAGACATAATCATTCTGGAGAAGAGACAGCCTAGACAATGAGAAAAAAATCTTTTGCATCTATACATCTGCCAAAGGATTAGTATTCTTATACAAAGGACAAATCAAATCAAGAAAACAAACAACTCAATTAAAACACAGGATGTAAAGGAATTGGTTTCCAGTGGAGCTGTGACTTTTATTGACTTTTTTGGGCACATGTGTGCTACACTTACATATGTGTGGGCAAAATACTGATACACACAAAGTCAAGTAATCTAAAAATATATAAGTGTGTGTGTGTGTGTGTGTGTGTGTGTGTGTGTGTGTGTGTAAGAATAATAAAGAAAAAGAAGTTATCAACTTGAAAGTGGGTTAGGTGTAAGGCCCTGGAGAAAAGAAAGGGAGGGAAGAAAGTGATGCAATTCTATTTCAATTCAAAACATATTTAAGTAAAATTACAAAAATCAAATGGGACATGGAACTAAACAGAGTTCTCAAATGATAAAACACAAATGGCAGAGAAACATTTTTTTTAAATGTTCAATATCCATAGCCATCAGGGAATTTCAAATCAAAATTACTTTGAGATTTCATCTAATCCCAGCCAAGATGACTACGATCCAAAAAACAAATGACCAGAAAAATGTTGGCATGGATGTGGAGAAAGGAGAACACTTATTCACTGCTGATGAGAGTGCACACTGGTTCAGTCACTGTGGAAATTACTGTAGAGCAGTTGTTCTCAACTTGTGGGTAGTGACCCCTTTGTGTTACATATCAGATACCCTGCATATTATGTATTTACATTATGATTCATAACAGTAGCAAAATTCCAGTTATGAAGTAGGAACAAAATAATTTTCTGGTTGATGGTCACCACAACATGAACTGTATAAAAGGGTCACGGCCACTGTTCTAGAGTCTCCTCAAAGAGTAAGAAATGGTTCTACAACATGGTTCTGCTATAGGCATATACCCAAAGGACTCTCCATCTTACTTCAGAGATACTTGCTCATACATGTTTATTATGCTCTAGTCACAAAAACCTGGAAATAGAACAAGCCTAGATGTCTATCAACTGATGAAAGGATAATAAAAGTGGTATGTTGACACAATAGTATATTATTCAGCTAGTAAAAATAAAATCATGAAATTCACAGGTAAATGGATGGAGCTACAAACAATCATTATAAATGAGGTAATCCAGACCCCAAAGGAAATGTATATTTTCTCTCATTTGATGATGCTAATTTTGAATTTTCAGATATGTATGTTTCATTTAGCCTACCCTTAGAAGTCTGGAAACTGGTAGGGGGACACGGGAGAAGTCATTCAAAAGAAGGCAGACAGAATGCAGAGGTTTGAAGGAGAAAGGGAAGTAATGAAACAGGAAGGGTATAATGAGAAGGAAGGTGGGTGGGCAAGGGAGAGAAGGGAATATGGGGAGGGATAACTTAACTAACACTAAAGATCTTTTGAAAAAGTCATTAACAGTGTTAACCAGCAGTGAACTATGTGGGGTTCAATAATAGCTGGCATTGGAAATTTTCCAACTGATGCAATAGTGGTGTGAATGTTATGGTGGTAACCTGATGCGGGGAATGTCTTTCTGTATGCCACAAATAAGTGTTTCTCTGAATGGTATATAAACAAAGCTGTTTGGCCTATGGCAAGGCAGCTTAGAGGCAGGCAGGACATTCAAAGACAGAGACAAGAAGAAGGTGTGGGAGATGCCAGCGAGCCACCCAAGGAGCAACATGTAATGGGATGCACGTAAAGCCATGGAACATGTGACGATACATAGATTAATAGTTATGGGCTAAATTAATATATAAGAGCTAGCTAGCAAAAAGCTTGAGCCATGGCCATGCAGTTATAATTAATATAAGCCTCTGTGTATTTACTTGGGGGATGCAAGTGGGAGAGGTTTGTCCAGACCACCAGCAGACCAGGACACAGAAAAACTTCCAACTGCAATAACCATTCACTTTTGTCTGGTACAGTAAACTGGAACAAGAACCCATAGTTTAGTAAGTCATAGGCCTCAGGAGAGGACTTAATTCTATTTCTTTGCTAAATAGATACCATATCAAACTATCTTCTAAATATTTGCCTTTATATACATCAATTAGCAGAGCTCCAACTACTGTAGAAGCTTCTTAAAACATATTCATATAAAAAAGAGGTTAAATGGAGTAATCTTGTAATGGGGAGATGATGCCTTTACCAGAAACTACAGGATGATAAATAAAAAAAGCCCTTGTCAATAATCAGTAACTTCTTTTTGGAGATCTTCAGTGAAATCCCATGGACCTCAAAATATAGGCTACTCTCATGGTTATTAATTGACCCCCAGGTTAGGTGGAAAGACCCTGTTACCAAAGACAACACATGCTGATGTTATAAATCATGGAATACCAAAGCTGGTGTAGACGAATTTCTAAACAGTCTTATTAAATAAGAAGCACAGAGCCAAATACAGGGGTAATAGCTGAAGAGATCAAAGAAATGGCAAAGAGCCACTGAATAGCCTTATCTTACCATCACACCGTAGCTTCCCCAGAGAGAGCTTCTTCCTGTCTAACCTGCACTTTTACTGCCTTCTTGTTCTGCCTTCTCATTGGCTCTAAGCCCTGCCACCTCACTTCCTCGTCACTGCCTGTCTATTCAGACCTCCAGGTCTCTATGGTTGGTACTGGGATTAAAGGTATGTGTCACCTCGCTTGGCTGTGTCCTTGAACACACAGAGACTCTGCCTGCCATGTGATCAGATTAAGGGCATGTGCTACCACAGCCTGACTTCTGTTTATGACTTGCTATGTGACTTCTGATCGCCAGGCAAACTTTATTTATTAACATACATATAAAATGTCACATTTCAGCACAAATAAAATATCACCACAAGCTGGTACTAACCTGGAAGCTTCTTGCTATCTAGCTTTCATACTGTGAAAGATGCTATGCAGGCTACCAGAGTAGAAGAGTGATCATTTGTCTTACCCAGCTGTGACCCCTGCATGCTACAGTAATGAATGGCCTGGCAATCTGAGAAGAACATGTAATTATTTATTCTTAACATCATTCCTAACTGAATGAAGGAGCTCAAAACTAGTGTCTCCTTCTCTTTCAGATCAACACACTTACCATGGTTGTTTAAAGCACTCATATGGAAGAGATATCAGACTGCAGTTCCAAACCTCTGTGACTTTTAGGCAATCTACTAGGACTTCCTGGGCCATTTCCTAATGGAACAAGTGAACTTCAAGTGAGACAGATGAGTGAGGCTGCCTGAGAAACGCACCAAAGCTCTTTTTCAAACATGAATAAGCAAAATAGCCAAAGTAGTAGCTCAAAACTCACTAGGAAGTTGAATCCTAACTCAGAAGCTCAGGTTAAATACATTTCTACATTATCTAGAATTAGCTATGTCAACTGATTAACAAAATGTCAGGTTCTTTGAGTTAGTATTTGAAACTTGAAAGGGTCCATTTTCATCAGAAATTCCTCATAATTCAGTCTCCTTGATATTTTAATATCTAACTGTTAAACAAATATGAAAATTAATATGAAGCTGCTTCTGAAACTTCTTGTGACATTCAAATTACAATAATATCTAATCAGTACAATAAAGGTCACTGAAAATCCTTTGTTCAGCTACATAGTCATAACATCTAGTTAATTTACTTTTTCGCTTCTTCGCCAGTCTTGTTTCTTTCTCTGATGCCTTGCTTTAGGAGATGGCAATACCTTCGCCTCAATAGGTCACACCTAATTCATCACTGAAAAACAAAGAACTTTAAAAAGGTAGATACATTGTGATTGAGATAAACAATGTCAAACTTAGGCTTTACAAATGCCACTCAACCTAGCTTTATTAGAGTATAATTAAAACATTGAACTTGTATTTAGTTAAGATGCAGTTAAAGAAATCTTTTGATATAAGAATGAATTATGAAATGATTAGCAAACTCAAACTAATTAGTGAATACAGAATAGAACTTCATATAGTTTTTATGAGAGTGTATGATATTACTCTGATGAGAGATAATTCAGTTTTCAAATTTCACACATAAAATACATTATTATTCACTATGATAAGTGCAATGTACCTTTTTACATCACCAGACTGATAATTAAAAGCTTGTGCCACTGGGCTAAATTTTCGCACTTGTCAATTATAGCAACTTGGATAATGAGAGAAAACAGTTCTTGATGGAAAAATCAACCTACTGTGTTTTAAACTAAACACATTATTATTTTTATTAATGTGTATCTTGCAAATGAATGTCCTTAACATCTTTTGATGAAAGCAAACTTCAGGTATGCTGTGTCATTCACTTAGATGAATCAGTAGGTAAAACTCTGTTCCCATTTTATAGAAATCTGTCAGAGAGCTAGTTATTTAACTGAATTTTTGGAAGATCACATAGCTGCATAATGATTGTTAAGACTAGAAGACAAGTTTGCTAACTTCTAATCCAGAAGTTTGTTTATAAGTCATGTTATTTCTTTATGCTGTGACTGCTTTATATGTTTTCCTGAACTTGCTCATTATAGTGATACTCATTTTAAAAAGCTCTCCCAATGAAACTATGCATAAATATTTAACATTTGAAGTATTTTACTTTTTGAGAATTTCATATATTTATACAATGTATTTTGATCATATTGACCCCACTGATCATATTGACCCCCACTTCTACCTCAACTCCTTTCAGATTTCCCCCACAACCCTCACTCACCTTCAAGTCACTTAGTGCTGCCAACACATACATGGGCGTGAGGTCATTTACTGAAGTATGGACAATCTCCCAGGTACCACATCTTTGAAGTAAACTGAGTATCACTTCCTCAGATACCATAAATTGAGATTAGCGCCTTAGCTGGAGATTGGATACATGAGTCCATCTCCAATCCATGCTGGAATTTTAACTAGCAACCACAGTCATTCTAAGTTAATATGTGAAATAGCCTTTTCATTATTGGAAAACACTGTTTCATAACAGTCCACCCAATCCTTCTGTCCCACTTCCATATGACACTTGCTTTGGGGAAATAGAGTATACTAGACATAAGCACTCCATAGCCACTTGTTCTCTATATTTTGATCAACTGTAAGTCTCTATATTAACCATTATCCATTGCAAAAAAAAAATCCTCTGATGAGTGATGGGTGATGTCATTCTGTATGCTGTGAAAATGTATTGCTCTGATTGGTTGATAAATAAAGCTCTTTGGCCAATGGTGAGGAAGAATAAGGTTAGGCAGGACATTCTAACTAGAGATAGACAGGAAGAGAAAGGAGAGGCAGAGGAGATGCTGCCAGCCACCACCATGAGAAACAAGATGTAAAGATAAGCTACGAACCATATGGCAAAGTATAGATTTATAGAAATAGGTTAAGTTAAGATGTAAAAACTAGCTAGTGAGAAGCCGGTGCAATTAGGTTCATAATTAATATAAGACTCTGCATGTTTATTTGGGTCTGAGCAGCTGCGGGACCTGAGGGTAAGAGAGATTTTTCCTGACCACAGGGCCACTCAGGGCCAGGTGGGACCAGAGAAAATTTACGACTACAGATTAGTGTTGAGAGCTCTACTAATTGATGAGTAGAAAGGTAAATATTTAGAACATAGTTTGATACTGTGTCTATTTAGCAAAGAAATGGAATAGAATTAGGTCCTCTCCTGAGGCCTATGACTTACCCAACTATGGATTCTTAGTCCAGTTTACTATACCAGAATTCTGCCCTGTCTAGTAGGCCTTAGATCCAATTATAAAGTGAATGGTTACCACCATAACATTCACGCCACTATTACAACAATGGGAAAATTTCCAATGCCACTCATTATTGAACTTCACAAAGTTTACTGCTGGTAAACAGTGTTAATGACTTTTCTATCCCAGAAGCCTGAATAGCATCTTTCTCTAAAATTAAAACTACTTTGGGTTTTCTTCTTTCTCCAGTACAAGTGGCTAAGATCAAGAAAAAAAAACAAAAACATGCTAGTGAGATTGTGTGGAAAGGAGAGCACTTATACACAGGAATACAAACTATGTAGCCACTATGGAAATCAGTGTGGTGTTTCCTCAAGAAGTTAGTATAAGAGATACCATATAACTCAGTTGTACCATTCCTAGGTATATCCAAAGGATTCTGTATCCTATACAGAGACACTAGCTCATCTCCATCCATTGATTCTCTATTGATAATAGCTAGGACATAGAAACAGCTTAGGTGTCCATCAAGTGATGAATAGATAAAGAAATGTATGTAACCACATAGGAATCTTATTTACCTATAAAGAAAAATTAAATCATGAATCTTACAGGTAAGTGAGTGTAACTAGAAGTACCCACTCTGATAGAGATAATGCATTCACAAAGACAAACAGCACATGTTCTCTCTCATATTAGGAGCTTAGCTTCAAATCTTTGGATTTGTGTGTATAAACCAGAGTTCCTATAGAAGCTAGGAAACTATAAAAAGGCTATAGGGTCTAGATAACCAGAAAGGGGCCACTGGGAGTGGTAAGAATTCAATGGAGGGTTGGTAGTAGAACACAGGTGGGATTAAGGGCTGTAGTTTACGTTAGGACGGGAATAGTTCAGGACAGGGGGAGATATCTAACACTAAAGATGTTTGGGAAAAAAGCTATATGAAAACTCACTGTTTTAGAAACTTCCTAATATATATCACACATATGTATATATTATTTATGGGTTTAAATGGGGATACCATATAAAGGGTATAATCTTCTTCCCAGACACCATAAATTACCACATAAAAAACCCACTGGCAGTTGTCAGATACTTCCTTTTGGGTTATTTGTCAAGGGGTTTCTAGAGACTTCCCCAAAACAATACAGGCTATTGCCATCATTATTGGTTACCCTCCAGAATTTGATGGTAAGACCCTCTTGCTGAATACACTACACACTTGGATCACACAGGGCATGAAAAAACAAGCTGTTACTGAACTGGGAGCTTCAAAGGATATCTTAATTAACAACTTATTTTTATGTATATCATTCCATTGTTGTCCCTTTCTGTTACCATTTCATCATATATTCATAAAGAAATTTCCAAGTTCAATAGTAATGCTGTGCTTAGGACATAGAATCGTCTCTCATTTATAATTTGTTGGCTCTCCTCCATTTAACATGTAATTTTCTAAATGTGCTGTTGTAACATAAATAGAATCCCATAATATACAAAGACTACTAGTTGGAAAAGTTGAAAAAAAAGCTGGAATTTAATCATTTACCAATATTGATCTCCTAATTTTGACATTATGTGCCTATATACCATATAATATATGATCAATGAAGATAGGTTGAGGTGCATATGATAACTTACTGCTTTTATATTTTTCCTGTAAATATAAATTTACATTTATAGCCTTTTTAATAAATGTGATATTAATCCAAACCAAAAATTTATTTAAATATAATAAAGTCTAAGCACTTTATTTACTTATTTCAATTTTTTCATTTTACATACCAACCACAATTTCCCATCCCATCCCTCCTTCAACACCCTTCCCCCCTCTCCAGCTTCTTTCCCCTCTGAGGTCTACCACTCACCCCCTCCTCCAAAAGAGTAAGGCCTCCTGTGGGGAGTCAATAAAGCCTGGTACATTCAGTTGAGGCAGGACCAAGCCTCTACCCCCTGCATCAAGGCTGAGCAAGTCATCCCACCATAGGTAATGGGCTCCAAAAAGCCTGCTCATGCACCAGTGATAGATCCTGATCACACTGCCATGGGCCCCTCAGATAGACCAAGCTACACAATTGTCTCCCACGTGAAGAGGGCCTAGTTCAGTCCCACATAGGCTCTACAGCTGTCAGTCTACAATTTGTGAGTTCCTACAAGCTTGGTTCAGTTGTCTCTGTAGATATCCCCATCATGATCTTGACCCCCACCCCCACCCCTTTCTCATTATAATCCCTTCTCCCTCTCTTCAATTGGACTCTCAAAGGTCAGCCTGGAGCTTGGCTGTGGATCTCTGCATCTGCTTCCATCAGTTACGAGATGAAGGCTCTATGATGACAGTTAGGGTATTCACCAATCTGATTACTGGGGTGGGCCAGTTCAGGCACCCTCTCCACTATTGCTATTAGTCTACTCTGTGCTTGTCCTTGTGGATTCCTGGGAATTTCCCTAGCACCAGGTTTCTCCCTAACCCCATAATGTCTCCTTATACCAAGATATCTCTTTCATTGCTCTCCCACTCTGTCCCTCCTTCAGCTCAACCATCCTGTTCCCCCATGTTCTCATCCCCCATCCCCTCCCCTCTATGACACCCTTCCTCTAGTTTACACAGGAAATATTGTCTATTTTCCTTTCCTAGAGAGATCCATGCATTCCTCTTAGGGTCTTCATTGTTAGCTAGCTTCTCTGGAGCTGTGGGTTGTAGTCTGCCAACCAGTTTTGATCTCTCATCTTCCATAAGGACTGTATTGGAGGAGGCCTGGGAGTGAATCAAGAAAAAATACTTTCCTCAAATGATTTTCAATTTGTTTTTTTCTTTGAAACAAACAGTCCTCCACATGAAAACATATAGTATCATTTGGAAGATTTTTTTAAATTAACATTGGGGAAACTAGCAGTTAAATTAAATAACTAGGTAGCTAACTGCCCACTTGCTGAAGAAAAATTAAAATAGTATTATGTACACCACCCTCACCCCACCAAACTCCTCAATATTTCCCCCCAAATCAGCATTTATAAGTTGTAGACTGGGGAACTGAAAAGAAAAAAGATCCTCAAATCAAACTGAATCTTTAAATGATTTTGTATGCCATCTAAACCTTCTTTCCTTTTATAAACACATTTCACAGACTGAAACTCCAGGAAAATTATTTGTTTTTAGTATTTTATCTCTAAGTGACACTTGTCAGTATCGTGGTATGCTTCATAGTGACAGAGGAAAGGAAATGTGTAAGGAAATCTAGATTCCAATTGCATTAGCACTAATGAGAGTGGAACTTGAGCACAGTCAATGTTCTTTGATGCTTGGAGAGGAGATCTAAAACACAACTGAAGAATTCGAACTGTGTGGGTAGATGTGCCAGGGTCGTTGTTTCTTAACTTTCCCTAGCTCATCTATGCTTCTTCACAAAGGTTAGGAAAATACATAGTAGATTCAGTGATCTACCCATTTATGGAGTCTGAGGAAACAGGATCAGCTGAGGAACTGTCGAGGTGAGAAAACTGTGGCTTGTTCTGCTTCTCTGATCTTCCAGTGTTCACCCCAATACCTGGCTCAGGTTTGATCTTATTAATAAGACCATCTGAGATTCCTGCTACAATATATAATCTCACATAGGGTATTTTTAGTACAAAGACAATGCTTCTGCAAAGCCAGTACTTTGAGATGTTCTCTAAGTACATAGGCTTAATGGCAGGGAGATATCTCCACACTCCTCTCCCCTAACACTGATCTTTTGGATCAATGTTAGTGTATCATTAAGTTAAACCCCTTGAGTTTGAATCTGGATTTTTTTCATATTATACTCTTTTAAATTATATGGCTATGTGTGGGTTTATAAACATGCGTGAAGTACTCAAGGAGGCCAGGGACATCAGATATCCTGAAGCTGAAGTTACAAGCAGTTATGAGCTGCTTGAAATGGTTGCTGGAAACCAAACTCAGGTCCTTTGAAAGAATAGAAAATGCTCTTATCTGCTGAGCCATGTCTCTACTCAAATTTGGATAATTTTTGAAATATTAACCAGTTTGTTTGCACTTTCATTCCAGGAATTTCCTGTTACTCTGTTACACATTCAGATAGATTCATCAAGAGCATTCATCACCTTAGAGTAGAGCCATCATCACACAAACAATGTGAGAAAGAAATTTGTCAATTGCTGAATTTTCAAGCTCAAACATAATCAATCTGAATGTCCATTATTGTGAGCCTGGATAAGTAAGCTATAATATACCTATGCTATATAATGATGAACTGTCAAATGGCTGTAAAAATGAGTGAATTAGTCATAAACAATGGTGTTGATGGAGTTAGTGGTATGATGCTAGATAAAACAAATAAATTCCTAAAAGGTAAGACATGACACCCTTTTAATAGTATAAAGTCATGAGTTTAAAAAAAAATACTATTTTATGACACAAAAATGCAATAAAATACTATAAAAACAAAAGAAAATGTGACAAATATTTTGTTCCAGATAACAGTTGCCTAAGATAGGGGATAGTAGAGAAAGAAACAAATAAAGGAGTTGAAAAATAACTGGCCCTGGATAAACCCTGAAGGCAAAACTTAATACACAACAGTAGCATGCTTCACCAGATGAGATGTGGCACATTCAAGTAGATGTCAACATCTCTCCCTTACACCAGCCAATCTCCATTTTAGGGAAGCTCTGGAAAATATCTGGAAAGCTTGGTTATGGCTCTGAAGCAATGCATGGTGTGTGTGTGTGTGTGTGTGTGTGTGTGTGTGTGTGTGTTTATAGGCATGTATGAAATGTTCAAAAGTGATTAAGAATGAAAGTCCATGACTCATCTCAGTAAGACATAATACAGTAATTAATGTGACCTATGGAAGACTTAAGAATGTTCCACTTCTTACACAACTGAGACATGAACGCCCTGCATGACTAAACTGTCTAATCAAAGCCAATGCATGATTAGGAATATGAGCGGGGAAGCAATGCAAGCAGATGAGCATTGCATGTGTTCCATGTACCTTTTAGCAAGCTTTTGCCTGCAGCTCAAGTCTCATTTCTCTTAAATAAATAATGGCAGTAGCTGGAGTCTAGGAAGGTCTGGCCGTGCTAGGAACATGCCATGTGATATGGGAAAACTTCTTTCCTTCTTGGATTACTCATGTGTATGTGAATCTACACTTTGATTTTAGCTCCAAATGGTCTATAACTCTAACTTTCACATAGGCGGTTGCTGAAGACACTACACATTTTGACCAAAGGACATGGAAAAATCAAATTGGTACTGACCAGGACGCTTCATCCATGCTGTTTAACTTTTCTCGTACTGGGAAGTGCTATGCAGACTACTAAGGGAGAAAATCATTAACAACCTTGCTTACCCACAAATTTTGTGAGCTGCTCAGTGACTGACATGGCAAGATATGCCCATTGGTGCAATTGAGGCACAAATAATATGGGGCTAATTGACTGTTTCCTAATTGCATTTAAGGTATGCTCCATAGGCAGATACACATGCCTGGTAGTGTAATCTGGCTAAGATCCCATGGTTGGAGAGCTCATGGGCCCTAGGGATGAAACTACTGCTATTATTTTGCTGAATGGACATAGCATCAAACTTTCTTCTAAATTTGTGTCTCTATACTCATAGATTAGTATAGCTCTCAGATTTCATCAGAGAGGTTTCTCTGTGCAGTGAATGGCAGTTAATGTAAAAACTTGCACCTGGTCAAAATACACAGAATAAGTGTCCATGAAATACTCATGCACAAATTGAACATCTCTGTCATACCACTGCCAGTAAGGCTCAGGGAAGTTTGTAGAAATGAGAGGGTGAATATTTCAAGAGCCAGAGGGCAGGGAGGACCAGAGCCAAACACTATCTTATGGATATCACCGCATTCATGAACTTACAGCAGCTGTGGTTGCCTGCATAAGACTTACACAAGATCAAGCCAGCTAACATTCCAGCACGAATATTACCTCAAGAGCACACACCACAAGCTGAGGAGCTGTTGACAGTTGATTGCTTCTGGGGAATGTAGAGTCAGTTTGCTTTAAGGGTGTGCCCCAAATAGGTTGACCAGACTCCAGTAGATGCCCCACCACCACCACCACATGATTAAATGGTAGCACAAATTGGACTCGGCATATTATGAAAGAATAAAGGACATGAAGAAGGAAGGGGATAAGAAGGTGAATCTGGGAGAAGTCAGGGGAGGATTGGAGGTGAATGTAATAAAAACATATTGTGTTCATGTATGAAATTATTAAAAAATAGGTTTTAAAAAGAAAAATATTTTCAACCAAACTAGTTTTGTAGTGGACCATTTAAGCAAATCTACAGCCTGTCACTCAAATAGCCAGAAACAGCTGAGACATTAATATTTAACTATGAACAACCAGCAGGATTCCTCTGCAAAGCTAAATACAGTCAAATTTTGTTATTTTTCTAAATATTATTGGCTTGGCTGTCTCTGCTTGAGAACAGTTTCCAAAGGTCATGAATATAACCAGGCAGTCCCCTTCTAATCCAACCTCAAAAGAGGGTAACGGGTCTATTTACTCTTTTTAGGAGTTGATGTGTAGTTTTCCCCCCTGCCTATTCTATTAATTCACGTGTAAAACATGATGATAGAGAGATGAGGGAAAATGACTATGGTAGGTTCAGTTCTGGTGAGCTAGGTCTGGTAATGGGGATCCAGGGGCTCTCTGCTAGACAGAATGTAGAGAGGGGAAAAAGAGACTGGTAATGTATGTTAAGGCATTTATAGACACATGGCTTGCAATCTTTAACATGCGGGGTGGTAAGATGCGGGGAAGAGAGACGGATAAAAAGCACAGGCTTAACATTTCGACACATAACCTGTGTGTCTGAGTGATTTCCTTTATACCAGATATAATGGCAGTACTAGTACCTGCACAGTAGGGTCCGAATAAAGGAGTGCATACATTAAAGTACATTGCTTTATGCCTGACACACAGTGAATACCTGTCCTGTTGCCATGATAAAACACTTACCAAAAACAACTTTGAGAAGCGAAAGGTTTATTTCATCTTAGAATACCTAGGCCACAAAGCCTGACTGAGGAACATCAAGGTAGGATGTCAATGCAGGAATTCATAGGCAGGGATTGAAGTACAGATCATGGAAGACATCTTAGGATCAACTGCCCACAATGGATGAGGCCTTCCTAAACAAATCATTAGTCAAGAAAATGTCCCCACAGACAAGCTCATAGATCAATTTGAATGAGACGATTTCTCAGTTGAGGTCCCCTCGCCCCAGATGATTCTAGCTCATGTCAAGTTGACAAAAACTGACTAGCACAGTGCTTAATCCATTAAAGTCCTGAAGTTAGAAAGATTCCCCCCAAATCATGTAACTCAGTTGTCTTTTGGTTGTAAAGATGAAGAAGGCTAGAGTCTGACTTACAAAAGATACAGCGGGAAAATGGCAGTATCAACACTAGAGTCCAGGTCTCCTGAATTCCATCTAACCTCCACCCAGCCCATGTCACATACATACATACATACATACATACATACATACATACATACATTTTGGTATTTAAGTGCTTCTATCACTAATTTCCACATTCTGGGGACTACTCCAAAGCTCGGAGTAATTCTTATCAGGGTAGATTTCCATTCTGAGGAGCCAGCCTACCCTTCTGGGTGATCATAGCAGAGAGGATATACTTCAAGGGTTAGGGCTGTATCAGAGACTAATGTGATACACTACCTCTGGATGTACTGAGAGTTTTTGGCCTGGTGCTGACAAAGAGAACTCCCAACTGCTGGATCCATCTCTCTAGAAACTCACATGGCAGATAACTGAGAAGGAAGTTGAGTCGTCTACCTGCTGGCCCACTATAATTTGCTTCTATGTACCAGAACTCTTCTTGTTGCCACTGTCTCACTTTCCAGAGCTAAGATTGGGAAAATAATTAAAAACTTTTAAGGATTAATGTATTTAGTGCTTTGGGATGAGGTTGGGGGGGGGTTATGAATCTACCTAGTATCCATCCAAACAAGAACTGAAGGGAAAAAGTCTGGTCTCTGGGGGACACCACACTGTTTTTGGAACACACACACACACACACACACACACACACACACACACACACACACCCCTTTTAAAATTTTAATTTTTTCCAAAGAATATATCTCGTTCTTCTTGTCCCATGTGATAAGATATCCCGAGAAACCACAGAAGTATTGGATCTCCACAACGACTCTCTAAAGGCATACTTAGCCAGTGTTGTTTTGAAGGCAAAAAAGTAGAGCTTGTCAAATGGGCTGCATAAAGATGATAATTAAATTAAATGAAATTAATCCCAAGGACTACTATTATGGGATTGGCTGATTACATAGGTAGCTAAGACCCACTAACTACCATTTTCCCTGCTGCACTCAGAAAGGCCATTTTTGTTCTGGATGAATGTGGTAAGAGCAGCTGAGTCCTGTCCAGAGAAGGACTCTTCTTCACATACTCTGAAAACCAGGAGTCAGAGTGGAGTCTCTGGGGTGTGCCCTCTGGCCTGATGGCTGCACTCCTGAATGCTCCTTGCTGTGCTGTGCCACAATTAATCAAGCTTTCTAGGTTTTAGTTAATTTCAGGACCCCAATAAATTGGTTTGTACTGGCATTACTCCAATCCTGATAATTTCACAGCCGTGTGCTTGGAAACTGCTGTAAGTTTGCACAGGACTTAGCAAGCAGGGAGCTGGGGGAGAAAGCATAAAAGGGACTCTTGTTTGGCTTAAGTTCCATTAATATTGGAGAAAGCTGAACTCTAAGTGACAGAAAAACATGGTTTAGCACATGGACTTTGTAGCTGGGGGGGGGGGGTTCTCTGTGTTCTTTTCACTTCCCCTCCCCCTTCGACTCATGGTGGATTTGAAAACAATAAAATTAAATAAAGCCAAACCTTTACTTTGACATTTCTCTTTGTCTCATTGTTCTTGAATTTTCTGTCTCTGATTTCACAAGAGTCCCTTGAGGAGCAAGCCTGGAGCCCATAATCTAGTAAAAGGTTCATTTGGGTTTAGGCTATTTCTTGTTAAAGATGTGATGTCCTGAGTTTCTTTTTCATTTCGTAGTTTAAGGAGGCTTTTATGACTTAAGAGGTTATCAAGAAAATTCAAAGACAGTAAAAATAAGTCTCTGGTGAGAATTGAAATTTGGGCTGGCTATCTAAATGAGTGGCTGTAGCAACAATCTCAAAAACAAAGACACTTGAACGTTTTCAGACATACAAATGTGTCTCTGGCTTTTGGGTACCAAAATGTTGCACAGACAGAGAAAGGTTGGGAGGGCACAATAAGCTGAGTGAATGGACACCTCTGTGTGATTTTTACCGTTGACCCAGAGATTGAAGGGCTCTAAGAATTCAATTCTTGTACTTTGCAGATGGGAAAAATGAGGCCTATAGGAAGCGGGCATATTGCCTGTCAAGGCAGACACAAGGACTAAAGCTAAGACTCCTAAATTGCAGCCGAGGGATCCTTCGTGGTTCTAAGGGTACTATTTTTGTGATGCAAACATTATATTGTCTCTAATATGTAAAAAATAAGACAAAGACCTGGATACTTGCTTACAGGGCCGGTGTGAGAATAACTGTGTAGATTTTCTTGGCAAACCCCCCTGGATGTGCAGACACTCGGCTAAGTTTTTGAATCATCCAAACAGAAAAAAATGGGAGACTAGTGTTTGAATGTGTCGACATATTGTGTCAACTGTGTCGACAGTTGATTCAGATAAAAAATATTATTCGTGTTGCTAGTTTGGCAACACAAGTAGTTGGTGGACTGACTGTCTTTGTAACTCCTTGGGAGGAAAGAGTAAGGAAGCCTAGGCTGATAGTCAGAAACCTGGCTTAGAGGCCTAATTGTTCCACTGTCCCATGCACAGCTGAGCCTTAAGTTTCTCCTTCTGTAAATTAACTACTCCATACACACTCATTTTCCTATGAGCTAGAAGAAGCCGACTCTCCCACTTGAGGGTGTTGCCATCAGCATATGAGGTCAACAGTCTCACACTTCTAGTGTGAGAAGAGGTTCCTGAATATGTTCATTTGATTCTGACACTAGCTTCTAAATAGGGAGCTCTCGCTTGATTCCAGCACCATCCTTTAATTTTTTTCTTCTTATGGTGAAAGGAGGTCTAGTGGGTCAGTGAGAAGAACTCAGTAGTACTGTCAGTTGTCCTGTATTTTGCATCCTGACCTCATGAAGTTAGTGCCAGCCATTCCTCAGCCCACACCTTCCTTGAAGATTATCCATGCCCAATGGCTGCATAATTGGCCTGTGGGCTTCTAAAAAAAGAGGTAGGGAACAAGGCAACAGTGTGAATGTAATGATGGGTTCCATGTTAGGGATTGGATCAGATTCTTTTTGGATACTTTCTGAATCTTAGCCTAAGAATAACGTCTTCTGGCTTACGCTCTTGACCATGTCAATAGCTTGCTGAAGCTTTCTGTGCTCATTCCAGCCAGTGGAGCTCTTACAAGCTCTCATCAGCTTGTAAAGGGGCTGTACACAAGTTTTACCAATTTCATACCAACTGACAGCATGTTGACATGTTGTTAGTTGGAAACCGGCTATTTTGGGACTATTTACACACAGAAATTGAAAATTGCTATAAATTAATGCTTTTATTTCTCCCTAGTATCTCCCTAGAGATACTGCACACCATGTTTCAGACTCAGATGCCTCTAGGAGCTAGAAAGGTAACAGCACCGAGTAAAAGAAGCCAGAGCATAACCAATGAGACATAACTTGGTGTGGTGGAGACTACCACAGTTACTGAGTATCAATGCTCTCGGAATGCAGTGACCTCTGCTCTGTTGTAGCCTGTGTCACCAAGCAGGGTTGCCAGGCCCATGTCACGAGCAATTCTAAGTTCTCAAGAGAAACTAGAAGAAATGCTTTTGTGTGGAATCTCCCAATAATGAAAACAAAATATTGTTCAGATCCCATTCAAATTTGTGAGAAAAAAATCTGAAACACATTTTTCTACCTTGACAACAGGAAGAACTGGCTATTAGGATCTGAGAACATCCAGGTGATTTCTCCTAATTCTATTCTGACTTATGACTTGTTTTCTAGTCCACTTGCCATCAAAATGGAGAAGACCATATAGGGCTCCAAATCTGCATCTAGCATTTTAGACACCAGGACAACATCCGATGTTTATGCAGTTGTGTGCAAGGAAAACATGATTTTCATTAACTGTTCCACTGAAGGCGTGTTGCCATTTTCCTCTTCAACCCATTCTAAGCCTTGAAGAACACAGTTGAAAATTGAGCTGATTATTGGTTTTTCTCTTCCTGCTCTTTGTCCTCGATCTCTCTTAATGGCAAAGGAAACTAGACTGAGTAGCTAATGAATGACTTGACTCACTGTTAAGTAGCTCTCACATTTAGATTAACTAGATGGAGGCAGGAAGGAGAGAGAGGGAGTAGAAACAACTACTATGCACTTATGATATGTTAACCACCACCTGCATTATCAACCATTTTTACATAAAAGGAAACAGACTCAGAGAGCTTTTATAACTTTTCAAAAATCCAAGTCAACTTACATTTGATTCTAAATTCTTGGTTCTTTGGATTGTATTGTGTTACTCCCCCAAAGAAGCTAGAAGCTGTGGTTAAGGCAAGATTATCAGTTTGTTGGTTCTAATGAAAAAAAAAAAAAACTGGATAATGAAGCAATCTTGGGGAATAAAAATGAATACTCTGGGAAGTTTGTGATAGCTCTAGTAGTAACTGTGTGTACCTTAGAATCCTAAGTAAATGAAATCTGATAAAGTGATTAAATATTCTATCGCAGTAGAGGTTCTAGAGAACCACTTCTATACAGCATTTAGCTAAACATAGGATGACATTTGCACATATCCTAGCTCTAGTTTGCTTTTGTAGCATCCTTGGGCAATAAATCTGAAAAAAAAAAAAAACTTGAAACTTTGTGAGACAAGAAAAATGTTGGTTAGAACTGATGATGTTCTGCCCATGTGACCCACTCATTGCAACTATGGGCACACTATTACATTGGAACAAGGGAGCCACTAGCTTATCTTAGATATTTATTATGATATAGTACAGTATGATGTGTTTATTTTGATTGTTTCCCATACGTTCTATAAACAAAACTTTTCTTTTGCAGTGGCCTTTATTATAAATCTGAGGATGTGATATTTTGGAAAAATAATCACTTAAAAAATTCCACAAGGTGCTGGGCCGTGGTCACGCACGCCTTTAATCCCAGCACTCGGCAGGCAGAGCCAGGCAAATTTCTGTGAGTTTGAGGCCTGCCTGGGCTACCAAGTGAGATTCAGGAAAGGCACAAAGCTACACAGAGAAACCCTGTCTCGAAAAACAGAAACAAACAAACAAAAAAATCCCACGAGGAGAAAATCCTTTCTATAAAAATACTATTCACAAATAACACAAAGTACAAATAAAATTGCCTTGAGCTATTTTTCTTGGCTAGAAACAACTGAAAGACATCAACTGAAATCTGACAATAGAACTAAAAGTAGTATATTGAACTCCCCCCCCCCCACGAAAAAAAGTCTGATTCTAGGCTTAGGGATTCATTTTGGTATTAGAGTATGTTTGACGTGCACCAGGCCCTGGATTCAATATTCAGCACAAAAACAACCAAAATAAAAAAAAAATGTTTTGTTATTAGTTCCAGTTCCAAGATACTATACTTTTCTTTGTGTATTTACTTTGCTGGTTTTTGTAAAATTCTACGAAATAGAGTGGTGATAATAGTCACTATTGGGTAGGTTAGGCTGCAAAAATAAGTAACTTCCAAACCTCAGGAATTACACAGAGATCTTTGTCACTCACTCTGAGTAGCTGAAATGCAGCTGCCTGGAGATTTACCTATCTTAGTCATTCAAAAAACAGAATCCTCATTTGGATATTTGCACTAATTAATTATTGCTGTGGCAGGGAGAAGAAAACTAGGTAAATCATGCATTATTAAAGTTACATCCAGAAATAATGATGTATTACTTTTTGTGACCAAAGCAAACCTGATGGGCATACTCAACTCCAAAAAAAGGAAGAGAAATAAAAATCTCATGTTAGCCTTAAAGGAAGAAAGCTCAAAATCTTAGCTGAATTGTACTAATGAAAATCAATCTTTTTCAACACTTATTATAAATGACTGGCAGAAATAAAATACAACACAGGCCAAAATTTCAGTAATAAACAAAAGTACACACAAGTACCAAAAGGAAAGCACTACAGCTTACTTGTACTAAATGGTCTGTGTATAAAGTATCTGATTAATACACAGTTTAGGCTAGTTTGTATTTTTACAGCGGTAAGCCTATATTGTAATATACTCACCAATTTATATTTGTCCAGTCATTTTTAGGAAATAAAAGCATTTAAAAAGCTAGAAATTGGAGCTGGAGAATTGGCTCAGTAGTCAGGCAAACTTGTTCTTGCAAAGGACCCAACACCCACATGGTGTCTCATATCCTTCAGTAGTTAACTCCAGTTCCATGGTATCTGACACCCTCTTCTGATCCATAGGCATCAGGCATGAATACACTATACAGATGTACAAGCAAGTAAAACACACAAACACATAAAATAAATCTAAAATTCTGAAATTAATGTCATCAGAACATTGTTCAGTATTTATTAATAATTCAATAATATACCCAGCTGCACTTTTTGCTCATTTTTGAGGTTGTAATTTAATTATACTTTTTTCTTCCCTCTCCTCCTTCCTAATCCTTCCATATACCTTTCCTTACTCTTTTATCATCAATTGTTATTTCATGCATATATGAATTTGAATATTCACGTGTATTCCTAAATATAACCCATTGAACCCATATAATATTACTTGTATGTAGGTTTTGAGGGCTGACTATTTAGCACTGGACAACTCATCTTTGCTGGAGAGGAACACTACTCTTGTTCAGTTTTCCTCAATTGCCTGTAGTTCTTTGTTTAAAGTTGAGGCCTCACCGGCTCTTCCCTGACCAGTTTGTCATGCTCATCCATATTATCATTGTTCAGCTCACATTTGGGAAGTCTTGCTCATGAGACTTTATTGGTACAGCTTCTGATGCAACTGGGAGGCACAATTTTCATAGCAACCTCCCTGATCATGTGGCTCTTACAGTCTTTCCACTTCTTTTGCAATGTTCCCTGAGCCTAAGGTACAGGAGTATTTTGTATTTTTAAATGAGTCTATATTCTGAAACACATAGTACAGATTAACACATCTTTTTACAATTAATTTATTTTACACCCTGACTACAGTTTTCCCTCCCTCATCTCCTCCTACTCCTTCCCTCCACTTCTCTTTCATTTTCATTCAGAAAGGGGCAGGCCTCCCTTGGGTATCAGGAAAGCACGGCATAGGCATATCAATGCTGCCATAAGATCAAGCACGTCCCCTTGTATTAAGGCTGGGTAAGGCAATCCAACATGAGGAATAGGTTCCCAAGAGCCAGTCAAAGCACCAAGGACAGTCCCTGCTCCCATTGCAGGAAGTCCCACAAACTGACCAAGCTACAAAACTGTCACATATATGCAGAGGACCTAGGTCTGTCCTATGCAAGCTCTCTGGTTGTTGGTTCAGACCCTGTAAGTTTCTGTGAGCCAGGCTAGCCAATTCTGTGGGTTTTCCTGCAATGTCTCTGATCACCTCCCTCCCCTGCTCTGTCTCCTACAATCCCCCCTCCCTCTATTCAGCAGGACTCCCCAAGCAAGGCCTAATGTTTGACCGTGGGTCTCTGAATCTGCCTTCATCAGTCACTGGATGAAGGCTTTCTGATGACAAGCTTGGTAATCACCAATCTGATCACAGGAGATGGCCAGTTAAGGTTATGCATCCACTGCTGCCATGAGTCTTAACTGGGGCCATTCATTCTTATAGGCTCCTGGTTTCCACTGTATCAATCAGGCTTCTGCTTGACCTATAAAGCTCCCCTTTCTAGTCATTTCTTTCAGCACCATCCCCCTCCACCTACTCCCCCAACCACATCCCTCAAGTTCAAATGCCTACCCACCCCCAATCCAACCAAGAAATCTCCTTTATTTCCTCTTCCCAGGGGGATCAATGTGACCCTTCTTGGACCCTTCTTGTTACCTAGCCTCTCTGGATTTCCTCCTTTGATATGCCTCCTTGTTACCTAGCCTCTAATCTGTGGATTGTAGCATGATTATCCTTTACTTTACAGTTAATATCTACTTATGAATGAGTGCATACCATGTTTGTCTTTCTGAATCTGGGTTACCTCATTCAGGATGATTTTTTTTTCTAGTTCCGTTCATTTGCATTCAGATTTCCTGGTGTCATTGTTTTTAACAGCTGAGTAATACTCTGTTATGTAAATGTACCACATTTTCTTTATTCATTCTTTGGTTGAGAGGCATCTATTGTTTCCAGTTTCTGGTTAATATAAATAATGTTGCTATGAACGCAGTTGAGCAAGAGTTCTTGTGGTTTGATTTAGCATCCTTTAGGTATATACCCAAGAATGGTATCACTAGGTCTTGAAGTAGATTGATTCCCAATTTTCTGAGAAACTACCATATTGATTTCCAAAGTGGCTGTAAAAGTTTACACTCCCATTAGCAATGCAGGAGTGTTCCCCTTACACCACATCCTCCCTAGCATAAGCTGTCATTTGTAGATTAGCATTTTTACTAATTGCATTTATAAACACTAGCAGTGAACACATGGAAACTGAACTTAAAGTGCAATGACACTCATAACTCTTCAAGGAAAATTTTATATATGTATGACTCTAGCAAGATATATACATGAGATTTATGCTGAAATGTGCAAGGTACTAAAAATGAAGAAAAAGGAGACCAGCATAATTCCTTACTACATTATAAACCTTACCCTTACACCCACAGTTAAGTGTAGCTATCACACCTCATGAAAGAAGTCTCTCTTTACAGCAAATGAAAACCATTACAAAAACTCACAACTGGACACAATGCAGATATCAACGGTTTGTGAGGAGCCTAGCCCCAACAGATACATTTACATCATAGCTCTTGTATCTATGGCTTAGAACATCTTAGAAGAGGTGATAGAAAGATTGTAAGATGCAGAATACCAGGAAGTCTGCTGTGAGACTCTCTTTCTTAGAAATGGCTACATAAACAAGAACTCAACAGTGACAATATCAGTGGTTTTGCTAACATGGAAAATTTTGTTGGGACCCACCCCTAGAAAAAGAACTACAGACAACTAACAACTTCTGGGAGGAAAATTAGCCTCTCCCAGGGCTGAGCCCCATTATTCTCTATCCAATGCAGAGTGGCAAGCCTTGAATTCACATACACACAAATAACAAAAATTGACTCAGTAAGTTTTATATATAAACATATATATATATATATATATATACATATATATATATATGTATATATATATATGTGTGTGTGTGTGTGTGTGTGTACATGTATATGCAAGTAACAACAATGAAAAAAAGAATTATCAGCTTGAAAATGGGGAGACATGGGAGGGATTTGAGGGAGAGTAGCTAGGGAGAGAAAGGAGGAGGAGATGATCTAATTCTATTTCCATTTAAAACGTATTTAGAAAACATGTAGAGGAATGGAGAATTCATGACTTAGAACACAGAACACAAAATGAATTAAAGTTGCCAATCCTTTCTAAACTGATCTTTAGGTTTCATGAAATTCCTATTCAGGCCCCAGTAAGTACTTTTGTAAACATAGATAACTTTAGTTTGAAGTTTATATTGAAATACACGGGACCTTGGTTAGCTAAAACATTATTGAAGAAGAAGAAAGTGAGAGGAGCTATTTTCATTATATTAATCCCTCTACTCTGTATACAGTAATCAAGGCTGCTAGAAGGATAGACACATAGATCAATGGTGTACACAGAGAAGTCAGAACAGTTGTGTGGGTGAGCTGTGTGTTCAATCAAGAGATCTTCTCTCAATGAACAAGGTAGCAATTGACTAAGATTCCTGATATCAACCTCAGGACCCCATACACATATACTCTCAAATGCATGCACACACATATGAGCGCACATATACATGAAAACACACACACACACATATATACACATGCATACCGCAATACACATCCTTATAAGAAATCCATTATATCTGTAAAAGTTTATGAAAAGAGAATGAAAGATAAGCTACAGACTAGGAAAAATATTCACAGAGATATACAAATGTCAGGTAATCACATGACAGGATGACAGATATCATTAGACATACAGCCAGCTTTCATGATGCATAGCTATGATTTTAGTGCTTTAGAAATTAAAGCAAGAGGATCATAAGATTGAGGTCAAAGTGAGCTACAAAATGGTGTTGAATCTTAAAGAAGAAAAACAAAAAGACAAAAATATCATTAGATATTAGGGAGACAACCAAAATTACAATAAGTACATATCTACTAGAATAAATAAATAAATAAAAATAATAGCAGCAGGAAATGCTGGCAGAAATGCACATAAGTTGTATCTCACACACACTGGCAATGGGAATATTAAACAAAAAAGTATAGTTGCTCTAAAAAGAGTTAGGTAGTGCTTATAAAATTATATGTGCAGCTGCCAAACAAACAAACATTTTACTGTTGGACATTTATCCTAGAGTAACGTAATATTGTTTATGCAAAAATTGTAGACAAATATTTATAGCAACTTTTTTGTAATAGCACAAATTTAGAATCAGCCCTTCAATGAGTGATCACACAGATATAACTGTATCATAGAATATTGTGCAACAATAAAAGAATCAGACTATTGATAGGTAAAATAACATGAATTTGCTTCTAGAAGATCACCTTAGGGGGAAAAATCTACTTTCAAAAGATTGCATACTGTATGATTCCATGTAACAGTCTTGAGTGATAAAATTATTGACATGAAGAACAGGTGTAGGAGGGCAGACAATAGTGTGACTAACAATAATAACAGAATCATCGTGGTGGTGGCAGTGTTCTATATCTTGACTGTGGGGGTGGTCATACGAATCTACAGATGTAAAATTTCATAGAACTGCAAACCAAGTAAATAAATATATTTAAAACTGATGAAAACAGTATAATGTGAAGGAATGTCAAAATATCAATTTTGGACTGTCATGATATACTATAGTTATGCATATTTACTATTCTATACCCTTCTGAATAATTTCTTACAGCTGAAAATGAATCAACAATCATATAGAAAACAAAAGGTCTAAAGTATGAGATTATTTGTGATCCCATTTTCATTTACTAAATAGAGAAAATAAAGAGTGTAGCTAGTCATCATCTTAAGTTGGAAAAGAACTGTTAGGAAGGCTACATTTTCATTCACCTAAAGTACAGTTGCAATTCAAGAAATAAGACCAGAGCTGAAACAAGGACCACAACATTTATAGTAATAAAGAATTACTCAAGGAATTACAGCAGCCACATTTACTGTTGCCAAAAAAATGTATAAACGATCTTGAGTGGATTCAGTAGAACTAATTAAGTAGAACCAATTGACAATGATAACTTGCTTTAAGCCACTAAGTGTGGAGATGATTTATCATGCAGTAATCTAGATACTATATCAACCAGCAGGGGTGAGTGGCTTTAGCCAGCTAGATGAGGTTGGAAAGGATGTTGAGAGTTAGAGCACACACACAAAGGAAACTGAACAACCAGTTCTAGCCCTTGGAGAACTCTATTTAGTGATAAAATATCAGCACATTAAATGACATAGAAACAGTTTAAGGCAACAAATCTCCAAGTTCAAGCTAATTACTACAGCCAAATTGAATGCATGTGGCAACATATGGCTACAGAAGTATGGCTACAGACTGGAGCTAGGCATTTTAAGCCCCCAAGGCCACATCTCAGAAAGGGCATCTCTCTTTTGTTAACAATGAAGTAAGTATCTCCAGCAATGCCAGGTCTGGTTGAATGATATTAGTGCTTAAGTAGGTAGAAAAAGAGGGTTCCTTCCAAGGACAATTATTCTTGTTTCAATTTTCATTTGTTCTTTGCTCCCAATATGTGGGTTTTTGTTTGTTTCTTTGCTTGCTTGCTTTTGGCTAAATACAATTTCATTGAGCGTCAGTTGTATTCCCAGTCTATAGACTGGACATAATGGAGTATAATGAGTTAACAATCAGGATATATAAATTAGAATCTCAAATATGTCATTTACTAGCTGTGTGACCTTGGATACATCCACTGCTAGTATCAGTTTCTACTTCTGTGAATGAAGAATGAAGAGGTTGATCTGATGGCACAGAAGGTCCCCAGTACCTCATAATCGAGACCACTGATAGTTGAGATTATAAGGAAAGTGTAAGGGTTTTAAAAACCACCTGGCCGGTGGTGACGCATGCCTTTAATCCCAGCACTCGGGAGGCAGAGGCAGGCAGATCTTTGTGAGTTCGAGGCCAGCCTGGTCTATTGAGCGAGATCCAGGAAAGGTGCAAAGCTACACAGAGAAACCCTGTCTTGAAAAACAACAAGAACAACAAAAAACTAATGTTGATGTCGTGCATTGAGTGTACACTGTAAGCCATAAAGTGGAGAACAGATGTTTAGAATATCAGTATTATTCAGTTACATCAAAACATCCTTCAGCTCTCCTCCAAATTTGGGCACTTCAAAGTACAGACGGGTACTGTCTGTCAAGAATGTGCTTCCGTGAGTTTTCGAGGATTCTGATGACCCTCTATAAATGTAGTTCGTCACATAAACACACATCAGGAGCAGTGTGTCTGCAAACTCCAGAAACACTACTCAGAGGTGCTGTTGAGATTTTTGAAAGTCAGGCCCTTAGAACAATATGAAATCTGCAGGACTGCTAAAATAGTGGTGGTGATGGGCCACTTCAACTTTTTTTTTCTTTCAAAATATTTAACAGTTATACACCCCCCCCCCAGAAATTAGGAGATCGATCTCTTTGTGGCAGAAGTGAGGTTTCTGAGTTCTCCTCAGCCCCCTCCCTTCCCCCTTATCCTCACCACCCCCGTACAAACATCAAACCTTTTTGTCACTTGACACAGCAAAGATATGAGAAATGGCCAGAAATTATAAGATGTGTCCTAAGGCGTAATTTGTGAGACCAGTTCAACTTGCACACAGATCTCAGGCTCGGGAACTGACCAGGTGCAGAGGGAAGGGTCCATGCCCAGCATGAGAAAAAGTGCGGGGCATCCAGGCAGAGGAGCCATGGACAGAGTCCGGGTCTTCAGGACATTCACCAGATGTGGAGAGCTCTTCAGAGCATCCAATGCAAAGGAGGAGGATGGGCTGCAGAAGACGTGCGGTCCCTTTAAGACCCCATCGTTCTACTAGCCAAAGGAGGGGTGTGTGGTGGGGGCGCTGCGTGATGAGAAAGTGCCCGCTGAGCCTCACACTTTCTCCCCGTTTTGTAACTTTCAGGTCTGGGGTGTAGGAATAAAGCCCAGTGCCTGGACCAAGAAGGAGTGCGTGCTAGCAGGGGCTGAGCTGCTCGTTGGAGGACTTCCCGCCAGCGCCAGGCTGCCCGGCCAAGTGGGGAGCGGACAGGCGGGCGGGCAGGTGGCCCCGGGCCGCCGCGCCCGCGCCTTGGCTCTGCCCCCTGGAGCCAAGCGAGCCTCTGCTCCCTCGTGGTGCGAGGGCGGTGATGTTTTTCCTCCCACCCACTTTTGAGTCCCCCCTCCCCCTCGCGCGCACTCAAGCTCTCGCCACAACCTGCGAGCCCCAGACCTCGGAGGAGCGCCCCGGGGAGCTCAGAGCTTGTGCAAGCGTGGCAGAAGGAGGAGGCCAGTGTCCAGGTCAGTAACCATTGCCCTACCGCCTTTACCCCCGACCCCTGACTCGCTTTCCAACCTTTTTACAGGTGGGGTGCATTCTGTTGGCTGAAACTACCGCTAGACGTTCCCACAGGACACCTTGAACTGTGGGACTTGCCATTCCACCCAGTTCTATGGTTCTGCTGATGGAATAAAAGTAGAACTCTAGATACTTCATGAAACAGCCTGGAGACTGGAGATTTGAACCTGTAACTTGCTGTTCCCTGTTCGGCCTGCTCTGGGACTTCTTAGGCTCCCAAAGGCAGTACAGGCACTCCCTGCCAAGCTACCTACTGGTTTTGGGCTTTACTTTATGACAACATATGTGCAGGAAAGAGCCCTTTTTGCTCACAGTAAGTTAACGAATCAGGGTGGGTGGAGAAGAGGCTCCTGTCTCTTCTGCCCATCTTCTCTCCCCTGCCCCCTTCTTTTTCAGGCCCAGATTTCTGGGATCAGGGTTTGAGACACTAGACTCAGAAAACAAAGCAGGATTGCTAGATTTCAGGGCCTGGAAAAACCTACCTTCTAGCCCTGCTACTAACTCAACTCTGATTTCCTTCTTTCTCTCTCTGAGTTTGAAGGTATAATTGTATGGAACAAAATGCAATGCTACATCAGAAGGTGTTCTATAAGCCAAAAAATAGGGGTTCTTAGTCATAAGCAGTGATGAAGTCTCTGCCTCTGAAAAGAGATACCTTGGACTCTAACTCTCATCCTTCTTTGGTAACCCACCAGGAGTTAACTGAGCTTTTGTTGTTGGGTGGTAGTGTGGCAAGAGGATCTCAGCTAATGGACAAGGACCGGAAGTCTCCAGTGTCTTATTGTTTGTCCGAAAGAATATTGCTACCCAAGGGGAAGTCCCACAGATGATATTGACTGAAATTACAAGGTCAGTCAAGCTTCCCCCTGAGCATTAAAGAGACACTGTCAGGTGTGAGGTTGGTTTTTCTTTAGAGATGTCTCTGGGTCTGTTCTGCTCAGGAGACCTGTTTTGAGAGTGGGCCCACATGGTCTTACAGTTACAGCTGAGCAAGGAGCAATTGGTCTCTTTGCTTGATGCAAAAGAGCAATGTGAACACTGGTTTCCTAGAGGCACCTGAATAGATGCCTTGCCCTGGGTATTTGACACATTTCTGCATCTCATAGGCAACCCACACACTCTCCCACCTCATCCTCCCCGCCAGGGTTATTTGCAGGGTTTTATTTTCTTTGTTCTTTTCTTCTTGGGTCCTGGATCCTCCGCCCCCACTCTCCCATAGCAGTGGTTACATTTCTAAGTAACCTGTCAAAGAGCCAGTGCAAGCCCAATAGCACAGCAGTCTGTGTGAGAAGCAGAGAGTTAATGCAGAAATAACTCCAGTTAACTGGCTCAAAGTATAATTTGAAAAATTAGGGACATTTTGGCTCTTTGTAGGAATAAGAATGGGATGATTCCTGAGTGATGCTTTTGTTTCTTGCTGTAGTCCCAACAAACGTCTCCTACAACCCCCTGCCCCAAAATTGAAAGGTAAAGAAATAAAGAGAAATAGAATAATGAAGAGCCCCGGGAAGAGAACTCTTTCTGTTCATATTTCTGCACAAGATACAAAGGCAAGACTTCAGGATCTTGTAAATCATAAGTGAATATTTATAAAACGATTCATTTTCTGATGTACTCCATCACCTCCTGGGAGGCCACATAGATGACAGGAATGCCAAAAGAGATTTATTGCTCTCTAGTCACCAACTTTCCTGTTTGCTCATAACATTAGTTGGGACCCAAGAAAAGCAAAAATTCTAAGGGCCATTTTCTTGCCAGCTTGAGTTATGAAGCAATGCTACTGTTCACCAAATCGCCCAACCATTGTACAAGAAAAACAACCCCGTTGATTCTTGCATGGGGAGACTCAAAAGCCATGGTTTCAGAAGTACCTCCTGAGAGCCATATATGATTGTGATAAATTAGATTTCAACAGTTAAAAATCTTTGTCTTTTGGAGGCTCGGAGGGAAAAGCTTATTAAAGTAGGTTCAGGAAGAACTCTGTTGAGATGAATGGCTGTGTTAAACTGTTAATGAAAATGCTTTCTTTCAAAGGGATCCAGTAGTTCTCAATGTACAGTGATGTTCTGAATGACTGAAAGTGGATTGGAAACCCACAGAACAGATGAAAGCGTCAGAACCGAGGCTTCAGGCAGGCTAGGAACGTGCCCTAGGAGAACTAGAACCTTTCATAATGTGCTAAGAGAGCAGAGAAAGAAAGTAGATGGGTGCTACAACCCGACCTGATAGCACAAATAATTCTCTAGGATCAATTCGTTCTCAGGTGTGCATGTGTTTATAATCTGCAACATTTTTTTTTTTTTTACAAAGTATCCCTGTGTAGCCCACTGGCCTTGAACTTGGAGTGATTCTCATGCATCTACCTGCTGGGATTACAAGCATGCACCACCATGAGGCTGGGCAGAAACAACGGATTTTTTTAAATGAACGTGGCTGTTTCACAGCATTTAAAGTAAAAGCTGTGACATCCACTTTAGAACTCCAAGAGATTCAGTTCTCCAAAATGCGCATCTTGCACTTTTTTCCTTCAAATAAGTTTATGCTCAATATTTACACTGGATTCTCTGAAAACATCACCAGGTTAGTTCCTATTCAGGATTAACCCCCGATTGAATGCAATGCTTCCAGAATATTCAAATATTTTCCAATCTCCCGTTGGAAGAATTTGTAAACTCTGAAGTCCACAGAAAATAGTTGTGACAGGATGCAAGCAAATTTTCTGTGTTTTAGGGCTTCAAAAGCTTAAAATTTCAATCCTGCTCACCAATGCCTATTTTTAAAGAATTGTGGTTGTTTTAACAGCCTCTTGCGTGGTGGGACAAATTGAATGAATCGCTGTTGAAATTTGCTTATTTTCTTTTAAAATTACCCATTTTACATTTCCTTTCACAATGGACTTCATTGGAAGGAGTATGTTTGAACTATTCTAAGCAATGAAACTTCTCAGATGTTGAATTGCATCCATTATCAGATAACATCTATCTTTTCCAACATAAGCACTCATAGTGAAGATTATTTTAGATATCATAGAAGATACTAGAGAAACATTGATTGAGAAAAGATCCTTAAAGGACTAATGATAACATTAGTCTGAAGCTGAGACTACTAAGCTTGCATTTCAGACATCATTGCAGTTAAATGCTCTCAATTTGTACATCCTGTGCCAAAATAGCCTTTTTATAAACTCCAGTTTCCAGATTCTCTACCCCCATCCACCAACAATAAAATGTCCTGAGAAATCAATCTTAATTTCTTTAGAAAAGATTTTCAGTTTTCTTTTTATTTTCCTACAACTTGCTTGTAATGATTTAGCCTCAGTGTTGGACAGGAATATGTGCTTAACTCATGTGAATTTCCTCCCATAATCTTTACAAGACAGACGAGGCAAGTCCTTTGTCTTCTGCAAACAATGCTTGTACTCCAGTATATTCTTCAGTATTTTTTTTCTAGCAAGTTAGAAGCCTAAGTATCACTCATGTTCATCAGTTCCAAGGGATCTGTTTTTATTACTTCTTTCTGCTTTCTCCTCAACAGGTTTCATCCATCACTTCTCAGAGTCTCTGAATTGCATTTTGCAGTAGCTCAAACGAGAAGAAAGTGGAAATGGGAGGTGTGAAATACATAGTCTCCTTGTTTTTGTTCTTTATTTTCCTAGAAGGAAGCAAAACAGAGCAAGTAAAACGTAAGTGTCTTGCATTTTTTTAAAAAAAAATCTCATATTCATCACATCTTTGAACCTGTGGTTATAATCTGTAGGGATTATGATTATCTCAAATGTGGCCATGGAATTGTTCTATGAGAAGAACGTAACTGTTACTGATTTATGCATGAACTTATAAAAGAATGAGAGCTTTGAATCAGGCCAACTAAACTTGAAGCTGTTTTTCTGATTATCATATAGTTTTCATCTCAAAGAACACATGACACTTTCTCACTTTCCTGTTCTCAAACTGTGAGAATATCATTCCATTTTACGTAATTCTAGAAATATCTGACAGATGAGCTGGACTTTTTCCCATTTTCAGACTCTTCAGTGAAGGTTTTAGTTCATGAAAAAGAGTAAAAAAAAAAAAAAAAAAAAAAAGCAAAGAAAGGCCAGCCTTGCATATTCCTAATACTGAAAATCAATGAAGGAACTGGATTCAGACCCAGTGATGAAATTTAGCTTCCAAGAACTATTAGGAAATTAGATGTTATTTATTGAAAGGAATGTCCACACAAACCCAGGGAATAGTTCTAAAAAAAATCAGCGATTGAAATGAGCTAACATAGAGAAAACAGAGAGTAGCAAGAGGCCTGGGTGTGTGTGTGTGAAGTGTAATTACCCATCCCACCGTCCTTGCTGCCACTGACATATTTGTTCTTATTACAAGCTCTCTGCTGTATTTGAACAGTGTGGGCCTCAACTTCTTTTAGACACTTGCAGCCACTTCTGAGGTGGACCCTTGCTCTAAATTTGAGGGGGAAACTGAGCTTTCATTCCTTTTTAGAGCTACATAAAAAGAAGAAGTACAAAGTGGAATTGGTCCAACAGGGGCATAGTCTGTGCTCCACTGAACTTATTCATGAGAAAGAACTGTAAAATGTTCTTGCTAAGAGCTGTGGCAGCATCTGAATCATATCACTTAAACATTTATTTCTTCTATACATAGAATTAAATATGGGAGGCAGAAGGCATGCTGACATGGAGGGCAGAACCAAGCCTTTGCTGTCATTAAGAGTGTTTCTGTCGCACATTGATTTTCACAGCAAGCGGTCTTCTTCCTGGGAGAAAAAATGCATTTGATAGGGAACTTAAGCATCAGTGATCTATAGTGACATCTAGCATGACTGAGGCATAAATGGAAGATAAGTGGGGGGCAGGCTCTAAAAGAAAACATGAATCAACCTCTCCCCTTGTACTTCTCACATTACCCACTTTTCCTCCCATCACAGAGTAGTCCATGTCAGAACACTCTCCTCTGATTTAAGTGCATGTGATAGAAATGTTGTTTGTTTCTTCTTCAGTCAGTTCACAATCAGTGGGAATTAAAAATTCCCCTTCTCTTAGAAAGACACTTCCCTTATAGCCTGAGTTGCTGATGGCCTCATGGGGAATATTGTAATTCTCAATAGACCATCTCTTCTTGGAGATCTTCCGTACTTACAAAGCATTAAGGAATATTATCCATAAAATTTTGAGCTTTGTTAACAAAGCAAAAAAAAAATGATTTATGAGTCCTAAACTGATACTCTCTGTTTCCTTATGCCTATTATGCCAAGTCATTTACGTATTTGGTTGGTGTCAAAGTAATTATGTAACAGATGTCCAAAGGCACTTGTTTTGATCTAATATTTCAGATTATGGCTAGATGGTGAGACCACCATTGTGGTCATTCTTTATTGACATTTCATTTGGCCACACCCAAATCAAAAGATATGTGAAATATAACCTTTAATAAAGAGGAAATTTCATAGCATATGCTTCATGTATGTTGCCTTAACACATGCAAGTGTTCGTGCACAGATATTTATATTGATGCCCTAGCAATGCCAAATTAGAAGCAGTGGAAATAACAATCCAATGGAGAATGTTCCAGAAATGATCCAAGTGCTGTGTTAAAATTCAACTTTTTTTGAAAAATTAATCGTCCTATAATTTTTTTCCTAAATTGTATCACACAAAGATAAATATATACATGATAACCTTCCAGGTCATGTTAAAACATTTCTTAATAACAATGTCTTGTCTTTCTAGTACCTACATTATTTTCAACTGCATGTATGTTCTGTTGTTTAACTAACCATCTTCTGTTTGTAGGTATATATGTTGTTTCTAGTTTTTGACATTACAAATTAAGGTTATTAGTGAAACCCTTTAGATGCTAATGGACATATTTGTGAAGAATTTTTAGTCAAGGAGTATTTTTAGTTTTTATCTTCATTACTGCTGTCAAATTGTTCTTCATTAAGTTGCTACTACCTATGTGTGAATGTCCATTTATATTTCCTTTACCAAAAGTGTTATTAATCTTTATATTATTGGAGAATCATCTTAATTGTAGAAATTATATTTCATTTTTGCCTTGGTATTTTCCTATTCCTATGTGATCTTTCTAATACATTTTGTTTTAATTAGACTTCTTAATTACATGTTTTTCTTACTAGCTTTTTGTTATTCCAGATATTGCTTGTGCAAATTGTATTTGTATATCAGTTTTAAATGTCTGTGTGGTCAGATCTGTATTCTTTTCCTCTGTGGCTACTGAATTTCCAGGAAGGTCTCTTCCACCATATATTATTGTGGAGTTTATCCATAGTTCTTTGTTTCATGTGAAATTTAGACTCATATATGGGATGCAATAGAGAATTACATTTTAAGCCTCTGGATAGTAGATTTGTAAGAACTGTTTATGATCTTTTTATATCCTCTATCCAAGAATTTCTGCAAGTGGAAATTATTATTTTTTAAAAGGGAAAAAGTTATTCAAAGTGAAGAGACATATTTTACATTTTACTGTCTAGTACAAGAGAAAAGAAGGCATAGGAGTATATGAAAAGGAAGGTTATTTTTAAATTTTATAGAGCTGAGAAAATGTGCAAATATAGACATGTTAAAACTTTTCATCTGTTCATACTGTCTGTCTCCATTTTCATTGATGAAGCCTCAGTTTTTGATTTTTTCAGGTGCTGGTTAGAATTGACTCTTTTAAGTCCAGGAGCAAGTTTGCTCTCCTATCTGGAACAGCCAGGATAGGATGCATGTGAGGTACCTTTATGGTGAAAGTTTTTCTATCAATTGTTGTGGAAACATGAACAATTTTTGGAAAAATGCTTTGTATGCAGGAAACTCTTTTCACAAAGAATGGTGAAGGCCCATGTTGCCATTTGCTTCTAGCTAATTAGCCATAGTTGTAGGAAGACAGGCTAAGGACACCAGGAAATACTGATAGTGCACTGCAATGGATGAATGAGCCATTTGTTGCTTATGTAAAAGTTTGCTACTGTCCAGCACCAGCAAAGTTTGAGGTCTTTAGCCAGGAAAAGATCTTTCTATAACTCCATTATGCTCTGTTGTTAAAGTTGTAGTCAATGAGGCCAGGAAGTTCTTTTGAAGTTCAAAGGAGCGTAACATTCACAGCATAATATTCATGCAAATATGGGACAAATGGACTGACAAGTTTGCCCCCTTTGGCAGCTCTAACTTAGGTAATGAAGTATTGATCAAAGTAAACTTGAAGGACTGAGTTGTGAAGAATATTTTATTGTATATTTCTAATGAACCAGACTATACTAAGTCTGGCAGAGTTTCTGGAGAAAAAAATGTGTCGCATGGATCCATTCCTGCTCTATAAAAGTAAACTGGATCTCTGAGAAACTATATTCTCACTCATTTTTCTCCTCCAAGCTAAAGCTTGCAAACATTTATGTTTGGATTAAATAAAGTGGGACTTTAGAATTCTCAGGAAAGGCAAGCCACCAATGGAGTAAGAAAAGGAAGAAGATTAGCAAGTTGGAGATATGCAGTTTGTGGCCCTGCAGGCATCTACTGTATTTCTGGTGAAAGCCAGAAAGAGAAGCACAAGTTTTCTAGGATCTCCTGAACATTTCACATGATTATTAAACATTAAGTAAAAGAAGCAATAAAGAGAGTATACCTATTAAAGTTTATATGGATGGAATAAGAAGAAAGGAAGGGTACCATAAAGTCAGGTAGTTTGTCAGGCACAGTACATGTGCCTGTAATTTCAGCATGAGGGAGACTGACTTTAAGTGAGTTTAAGGTCTACCTGGGCAAACATAAGGAGCACTTTTTAAATCCTCAGTTAGACAGCTTAATATTTTTCAAAGTAAGTTCTGAATTTTTTTAAACTATGGGAGCATAGTGACTTTGAGATTAGCCTAGGTTCAACATTTTGTTTTACAGCTTTCTCACATACTTGGGGAAGGTTACCCTCTAGGTCTTCAGTTTTCCTATCAGTACAATGGAAGAGATAGTGGTCCCCATTGGATTACTTTGTGTCCATTGTTGTAATAAAATACCTGGCAGAAGCAAGGTTAGAGAAGGAAGCCTTTATTCTGGCTCATGGTTTGAGAGTACGTTCCATCGTGGCAAGTAGAAATGTGAGGTGGCGACTCAGATTGTGGCTGTAGTCAGGAAGCAGAGAGAGTTGAATGCAGCTACTCAGTATCCTTTCTCCTGTTCATTCAGATGGGGACTGGAGCCCATGGAACAGTGCTGCCCTCAGTTAGGATAGTTCTTCTCATATCAGTTAAACCCATCATAGGCATTCCCAGAGATTTGTTTCCATAGTATTTCTAAATCCCATAAAGTTGATCATGATCAACCATCAGGACCACCATAATCATTTGCATATTGGCTGAGACAAGATTAACTTTAATAAATGGTAGCCATTACAGAAACATTTTTAAAAAGCCAAATTACATGGTCTAACAAATTTTGAGATGAAAATTTTAAAGAAAATGGCATCAATTGACTTTGTGCAGACAGATTGCTGTGAATACCAGTCAGAGTTAGAACTGAAGCACAGATCCCCAAATATAATATTCTCTTCGCTATACCAATTTGGCTCTGGAAATTCTTTGAAGAAGCCAGTTCATTTCTTGAATTTAAGCCCAGTCTTTTACATGTGGCAGCAACTTAATACATAAATGATGATCTAAGTGAATGAATAAAGACCTTTGTAACTATATTTCCTTAAGAGATGCAATGTGCCCTTTGGGACCTAAAGAACCAAAGACTAGGCATAGAATTCAGAGGTAAAGTGATTACCCAGCAGGTACAAGGCCCTGGGTTCATCTCCAGTACCATTTACAGCAACAGTAACAACAACAAAAAGACTGAGCTTGGGGCCTTGGTAGTTGCACAGTAAGGAAGACTGCTGAACAAGAATGATGTCTTGAGTTTGAATCGTTAGGAACCCATGTTAAAAAAAAACAAAACAAACAGGTGTTCTCATGTGTGCCTGCAACAACAGCAATGTGGAGACAAAGATAGTATGCTGAGACTTGATAGCCATCAACCTAACTCCAGATTCAACGAAAGACTGTCTCAAAGGAATATGGCAGAGAGTTATAGAACAAGACTCACAATGTCTTCTGGCTTCCATATATAGGCATGACTGTGCACACACACATGCACACTCACCATACACATGTGTATACCACACGTATATACTATATACATTCATATAGACATAAAGATGTAAACACAAATAAAAGTAATTTCAATCCTCAAAAGACAAGCTAAGATGAAAATTATTCAGGAACCTAAACAAGCCAAGTGAAAATTCTGACAAAGGTTAAAAATATGATCATGGGAAGAATTCTTACATTCTGGACAGAGAACTAAACATCAGAGTTGGTTCTGTGGGGATGAGACAAGAGAAACCATGACTTTGGTTTTGTGTATTTTGCACAAACCACCTGGACTTTTAATCATATCACAGTCACTCTGAAGAGAATTTTCTTCATTTAAGATTTATAGCCTGGATACTTTTAAAAACATTGGATATGGGTTAGAGATGAAAGACTGGGTAGAAAAAAAGGCAGTGATATTTTTCAAGATGAAATAAAATATAGGCTATCTTAAGAAGAAAAAGTAGATACAGTTGGAATGTAGTTGGGTAGATTGTAGCATCTTTACTCTAAATTAGGCCTGTACCTTCTGAAGACAAAAAAAAAAAAAAAAGAGAAACTTTGGGTTTGTTGAAAAGTAGCAGTAGCATCTGTAGAATATTCTCATTTCCCATCTACTGCTTAAGCTGTGTTGATCATGAGATGCTTAAATAAAGCATATTCAGTGTGGTACAAGAACAGCTGTAAGCTGGGTTGCATAAGATAAAGAGGAACATTTTGGTATTTCTTCATTAACCATCTGTCTTAGTTTGGGTTTTCATTGCTGTGAAGATACACCATAACCATTACAGCTCTTATAAAGGAAACATTTCATTGGGGTGGCTTGCTTATACTTTCAGAGGTTCAATCCATTATCATCATTGCAGGGAGCTTGGTAGCCAGATGCTGGAACTGAGAATCTACATTTTGCAGGCAACAGGAAGTCAACTGACTGTCACACTGAGGGAAGCTTGAGCAAAAGAGACTTAAAAACCTGTACCCACAGTAACATACTCCCTCCAACAAGGCCATACCTCCTAATAGTGACTTTGGGGGTCATTTTCTTTCAAACCACCACATTATCTGTAATGTGATAGGGCAGAAATTAAGTAATAATGAAATAAAAATCTTTCATAAATGATGAGAAAATGTGGTCCATGTACTTTAACATTTAATGACAGTTAATTGGCTTATGGTATATTGAAATTATTAAGTAATGAATGTTTAATATATCTATTAGACTAATAACAACTGTCAGATATCCAAAGAAACATTTACATTAACATGGTTTTTTCTAATTGAATAATAGATGTTAATTGATAAACATGCAGAAAATATATAAACATGTAAGAAAAACAATAATAATTTCAAGATCTGTGGATAATCATAGATACTTATTACAGCTACTTATAGAGTCCTTTTTTCTAAGCTCAGAAGTACATATGTATCTATTAAATAAAATGCCATCTTGAGATGAATTTGAATCAGTGTTTTTTATGTCAGTTTATAGTTGTTATCTCTAAAATGTACCAAGACTGAGCATACATTCTCACGCTGTCCAAAGTGAAAGTTGGGTCCTTGATGTGTGTACAAGAGACAAATTTGATTCTAGCCCAACTTGTACTCTCGATCAAACAGAAAACATTCCCAGTCAAACAGAAGGTCTCCTTCAGCTAAAACTTGTGAAGCTCAGGTGCTGATAGGAAGGACTTTTTTAGAATGAAAACTTGGATTTTTGCCCACAGTCCTGTGCCATATGACATGGAACAGATTTTTTTAGCCAGAAAAAATTTCAGGTCAGGTTTCACCAGTCAAGTAACCTTTCTGTAAAAGGATCTCCCCATGGCCTCATAGAAAGACTGATGAGAATACCATTCACTCTCAGTTATCCATGCTAATAAGAGATAGAGGGACATGATGAATTGAAATTTCATGGCATATCTCCAGTTCTCATCTTAGCCAATGGTGTCAACCATCTTTGAACTCAGACTCTTTTATCCCATTGTGTCCACTAGTAGAAAACTGAAGTAGTCACAAAGCAAATAAAGAGAGGTCCATGATGGGTGTAAAATGGCAAGGGGTTTTATTTTTGTTTGATTGGTTTTTGTTTCTCTCTGTGTGTCTCCTTGTCTCTGTCTCTGTCTCTGTCTCTCTATCTCTCTCTGTCTCTCTGTCTGTCTGTCTCTCTCTCTATCTGTGTGTGTGTGTGTGTGTGTGTGTGTGTGTGTGTGTGTGTGTGTGTGTTTGTGTGAAATTGAATTACTTGAGGACAAATGACCCAGCAAATATGATTGAGATATGTAGAAGGAATAAGCCATAACAACAGAATGAAGAATTTGACTTCTTAGATGTCTTTTTTCACTGTTTTTCACAACTGGAAACAAGCTCCTTTTAAGTCCTGAGAGAATGGGGCAGAATCTTCAACTCTAAAACCTCAGGCTAAGGAAACAAGAAACAAGTTATATAACAAGTGTATGTTTTCCTTCCTACAAGTTTGATAAATGGACAGAGGCAAAGTACTTATGTGTTCTTTTCCCCTCTTGCTATTTTATGATCTTTTAAAAGAAATTAATAATTAAAAAGGAATTTGTTTACTTGGTATGTCAACTTCACATAACTCATAGCAAAGATTCATTTCTCCCTTTCTACTGACCATATGTGTTAAGTAGAATAAATATTATTGTAATACTGACATAGTGATGTGTCTACAGTAAAAGCTGTTATCAAAAACAGTTCCTGGGAACGTCTTCTTGGTATTGGACTAGTGATAGAGTTCTTGACCCTTTGGCCTAATCTTGGGAGAGGAGCAGAGCACTGATGGCACAGATGTACATCTCTATGGCTGTCTACATTTTGCATTGCTCCTGGGCTACCAAAGTAGCAGGAATTTTTACTTTTAATTAAGGCCAGCTGAGCTATTTGAAAAATAGCTGTAATGATTCAGGTTGAAGGTCCATTTCACATCTTAGCTGAATGCCTCTGGGACTCTCAGATACCAATAGTTAGTAGTAAGTCATACACTCTCCATCTGATCTCTCTCAGATATTGGCATTTGATTTCTAACTTTTCTTCTTTGTCTCTCCTAGAGATTAGTGTAACATCCTTGTTTCAACAAAATCGTCTCATTTGTGCTTCTTCCAACATGATATACTGAGATTTTCGGTGTGGTTGATTATACATTGTAGCTTGTTAAATTCTTTCCCCAGTGGTGTCAAACTTATAAGCATATGTTGAAGTTGAATTTATCCTAGTTCTTGAAAAGTGATAATTGTTCAGTGTGCTGTAGTCAAAGTTTTCTCTGGTCCTACCCAGCCCCATAGTCCTGCATGCAGCCCATTATAAAATAATCACTCAGAGGTTTATATTAATTATAACTGCTCAGCCATTATCTCAGGCTTATTACTGACTGGCTCTCACACTTAACTCATTTCTATTATCTATAAGTTGCCATGTGGCTTCATGGCTTACTGATACTTTCACATCACTTTTCCTGGTGGTGGCTTGCAGCGTCTTTTCTGCCTCCCTTCTCCTCCTCCCTCTCTGGCTGGTGTGATCTTGGGAAAACATTTATGATTGTGAAAACCACTCCATTTTGAGCAATGTTAAAATATTTCTTAATGACTGATATTTCATTTTATTATGTGCTTGAAAAAATATCAATGTCAATCATTGCTAGTACATAGTTTAATAGCACCATTACTATTGAGCTCCTTGCCTGCCCCTAGCACCTGTCTTTTTCTGTAGTTGGAGAGCTTCTCTCCAGGTTCCACCAAGCCCCTGTGGTCCCACAACCCATGTATAAAATAATCATATAGGTACTTATATTATTTAAACTGCTTGGCCATTAGCTCAGGCCTACCATTGTCTAGCTCTTACTCTTAAATTTAGCCCATTTCTGTTAGTCTATACTTTGCCACATGGCTTGTGGGTTACTGGTGTCTTTACATGTTGCTTCTCGTGGCAGCGGCTGGCAGTGTCTCCTCCCAGCCTTCCTGTTCCCAGCCTTCTCCTCTTCCTTGTCCCGCCTACCCTATCCTTCCTGCCTGGCTACTAGCCAATCAGCACTTTATTTATACAGAGTGATATCCACAGCATTTTTCTTCATTTAGGATCTCTTGGGCATAGTTAGCTAAATATCATATCTTTGACATAAGACCAAGGTATGTGATGTAAGACCATTATATTTGCATTAGAACTGGTTTTCTATCAGCAGTGGTGTTTTGAGTAAGGTTTTTGTATTCCCTGATAGTGTAGTTTGGATAGTAATGTGGCTTCAATAAGATGTTAGCATATAAGGTAAAGATTTGTAGGCTTAAGAAGGAAAGGGAACTTTACTTTTGGGTAACTTTTGTCTTCCCAACAAGATTGCTTTAGCTCATGAGAGCTGTTCTAAGCTTTATGTTTTCTCACTGATATGCATACAGAAGTTCAAATTAAAGCATTGGCCATCTATACAACTTTGAGTGTTACTTCTTTCCATTTATTTCTTTTATTCATGTGGTGGCTTAGTGCAAATGGAAGTCAGAGTCAAACTTGCATGAGCCTCTTCACTTCTTCCACTGTGGGTCACTGGCCTGATCTTTGGTCATCAGGCTTGGCAGCATGTGCCTTTCCTTACCGAGTCATCTCACTGACCAGTTTTGAATAGAAGTCCTTAAAATGTGTAAATGCATCTGAAACTCACATTTGGGTAGTTTGTTTGATTTTAGTGACTGTTCAATCTTTCAGAAGTCTTAATTTTTTTTGTTTGGTATTTCAAGACAGGGTTTCTCTGTGTAGCTTTGGAGCCTGTTCTGGATCTCACTTTGTAGATCAGGCTGGACTCAAACTTACAGAGATTCACCTGGCTCTGTCTCCCGAGTGCTGGGACTAAAGGCGTGTGCCACCACTGCCCAGCTCAGTCTTAATTTTCCATTATCCCATTTGTTCAATAAATAAGACACAGAGATAAACCATCAAACATGCAGTTCACAGCTGATAGCAAAAATTAATCCAATTTGATACTTCAAATGGGTAGATCAGATTGCATCCATACAGTGTACTAATTCATGCAAGAGAAGAATAAAATACATAGCATACAGGATCTATTTTTATGTACACCTTGGATTTACACTTAAAAATAGGTTCTAAGTTCCTGTAATTCAAGTATAGTAGCCCCAGATACATATGACCATGGCAAACTAATAATTCTACTTAAAGGAGTAATGTTCATGAATTTTTTTCAAGTATACTAGTTAATTCTGAAATACTGAAATAAGATTTATGTGTAGAAGGCAAATTACTTGACTATTTATCAGAGTTAACATAAATTTATTTTAAAAATCACTTTCTTGTCACTAACAATAGAGTAGAGGAAGATGTCTCATATAGACATTGGTGTTGGGAAATTCACAATCATTTCCCAATAGCTAAACATTATGGGGTTACTGAGATATTTCTAAGTTGTGTTTGTATAAGGAAGCTGTGTTTCTAGACTTGCCTGAAAACCACACATGTTCTGCTTAAAAGAATGTTTTTAGTTTCCTGTGTCCTTTCAGTGCAAACATGGTTCTGAATACCTATTCTAATTCAGAAAATATAGCTTAATGTAAATTTTTAAGGTAAATGTTAATACCATAACATTCAAAACAAAAATGATTACTGAAAATGAATACATATTAAGATTTACTGATAATTTTAAAAATACTGGTTCCATTATTCCGTATAGAATTTCCAATGTTTTAAGCATCTGGAATTTTCATTGCTGGTCATACTTTACACACTGATAATGGGAACATAGGTTAGTGTAGTTTTTCTGGATGAAAAGTTAGCAATAAAGATTAAGAATTTAAGCTGGGCGGTGGTGGCGCACGCCTTTTATCCCAGCACTTGGGAGGCAGAGCCAGGCGGATCTCTGTGAGTTCAAGGCCAGCCTGGTCTACCAAGCGAGTTCCAGGAAAGGCACAAAGCTACACAGAGAAACTCTGTCTTGAAAAACAAACAAAAAAATTTAAAAATATGAAAAACTTTTGACCCAAGAAATCTGCTTCTTAAAAGTTGTATTAAGAAAAAAGCCAGTGTAGGAATGTTTGACATGAGACTTTTAAAAATAGAAATATAATTGGCCAAATACAGAATTGTTTAATGTTAAGGTTAAACTATGTATTCATATAGAACAGTGTCCCTAAGCACAAGAGTATTGGAGACTACTTAAGGCAATAGCAATATTCTCATCATGATATATGAGTTTTGTAATAGAATTTCTATATACATAGTGTCTGGATAATAAAATTAGGAGTTTCTAGTTTAAATTCTCTTATATAAAAAAGTGCTTGAATAAATTAAAAATTAATGATTCCTCTTAGATTAAGTAAGGTGGGAATGAAAAGTATAAACATTGGGATGAAGGGAATAAAATCACATGAATGTCCAAGTAGAAAATTCCAAAGTACCAAGATTAATGTATAAAAATAAATTGCTTTCCTACATACTAGCAATGAACAAGAGGAATTTGAACTAAACACATTTATTACTACTTACATTTACATTCTTAAAAATGAAATGTATATGTATATATAAAATCAATAGTGAATCTAATCAAACTATAAGACTTGGATGAGATAAAAACCAAATAAATAATTGGAGGGATAATCCATGTTTGTGGGTAGGAATATTAAAGATTGTTAGTGTTGGTTTTTCATAATTTAATCTGTAGGTCATTAGCAGTCAAAATTATAACAATTTTTTGTGGGGATTGACAGAGTAACTGTCAGAGTAAGTGTGAAAGATACAAAATAGCAAAAAAAATACTGAGAAATAACATTAACAATGTCATTGATAATACTTGACTTCAAAATTTGTTGTATAAGCTGGAACAATGAAGAGTGTGATGCTGGCCCAAGGAAAAATAAATAGATCAATAGAACACAAAAGGAAGCCCAGAAATAGACATGTATAAACATTGTCAGGAAACTTTCAACAAAGAAGGAAATTTGTAAATAAAATGAGGGGCAGTAGATAGTCTTTTCAATAAATGGTGCTTGAACAACTAAACACCTATATCCCCAAGTAAATAAATTAATGAATTGAGCCATAGTTCTTACATACTTCACAAAAGCCTCAGCGTGTATCACTGAACAAGGAGGTTGTGTGACTTTGGCAGTGACATTTTAAATAAAACATCAAAGGCACATTTGTGAAAGAACTGGTACACTAGACTTTGTTAGAATTAAAGACTTTTGTTTCTATTAAAGACATAGAATCAACAAATAGTACATTCTAAAATGGAAAGCACCATCTCCAGGAGAGTGCACTGAGTAACTGCTCTAAACATTTACAGATGAAATTACATGAGTTCTCTATGCTGTGTTCCAGAAGATAAAGCAGAGGGAGTACTGACTAACACACTCCATGATTGCCATATTTCTGTACCACCAAAAAATAGACAAAGACATTGCAAGAAAATGGTAGACCAACAGCTCCTGTGGATATAAGTGTAAGAATCCTTCAAACTTTTAGTTAATTGAGGAACTGGAGAGATGAAACAGTGATTAAAAGCTTTCTCTGCTTTTGCAGAGAACTGGAATTTTGTTTCCAGCACCCACATGGAGTACCATAGAACTATCTGTAATTCCAGGTCCACGGGACTTAGCTTTCTCTTTTGGCCTCTGTGGGTACCCACATATATGTATGCATACACACACACAAACACACACACACACACACACACACACACACACACACACACACACTTAAATAAAATAATCTTTAAAATAATTAGTAAATTGAATCCAACAAAGTATGAAACTAATGATTTGCCACAATCAAGTGAGATTTATTGCAGTTATGTGAGTTCCAACATTTAAAAATCAGTTAAGGTGTTCTATCATATCAACAGGCTAAAGAAAATGAACATGATTTTATCAAAAGATGGAAAGATTATTTTGGCTATTTGTCCCTGTGCTTTTCCAATCTTGGTCTCAACAATTCATACTCTTACAGTCCCTCCTCTTTCTTGACAATTGGACAATAGCCAAACTAATGGAAACACATGAATTACGAACCAAAAGCTGTGGAGCCCCCAGCTGGAGCAGGCCCTCTGCATAAATGAGACTGTTGAATAGCTTGAACTGTTTGGGAGGCACCCAGGCTGTGGGACCAGGACCTGTCCTTAGCGCATGAGCTAGCTGTTTGGAACCTTGGGCTTACACAGGGACACTTTGCTCAGCCTGGAAGGAGGTGACTGGACCTGCCTGTACTGAATCCACCAGGTTTAAATATATCCCCAGGGGAGTCTTGGCCCTGGAGGAGATGGGAATGGAGGGGAGGGGCTGGGGGGAAGGTTGGGGCCGGGAGGGAGGGGGAACCCATGGCTGATGTGTAAAATTAAAACACAAATATTAAAAAAAAGGATAAAAAGCTAAAAGAAAAAGGATGGAAGAAAGCATTTAATATAATCCAATACTATCTAGCATACTAGGGGTAGAGGCAAACTTCCTCATCTTGGCAAAGGAACGTCAGCATCATACTTAATGATGAGACACTGAGTGATTTCCCACTAAGGTCAGAAATAAGGAAATACTACGCACTCTCACTTTTTAAATTTGCCTTTTACTAGAAGTCCTAGATAATGGATAAATCATGTATGCAGACTGAAAGAAATACAATTACCTTTGTTCACAAATGACATAATTATAAAAATCCAACAAAGGGCTGGAGAGATAATTTAATGATTAAGAACATTTACTGATCTTGCAGAAGACCAAACTTTGTTCCCAGCATCCACACCAGGTGGCTTAACAAGTGCCTATGAACTCCAACTTCGGGCGATCCAGTACCCTTTTCTGGCCTCCACACACACACACACACACACACACACACACACACACAAGAAAGAAAAAAAAGAAAGAAAGAATAAAATAAGTATTTTTTAATCCCAAAGCAATAACAATAGTGCAAAAGCATTTGTAACAATTAACAAGTTAAAAGATAAAAATTTAATATACAAAATTCCTTTTCTAAACATTATCATCAATGAACACATAAAATTAAACTTTAAAAACCTCAGTGCCATTTGTATTAGATGAACAAAATGCATAGGTATCAATATAACAAAGTGTGTTACAAGATCTTAATGAGAAAAACTACACACACTAATAAAATAAATGAACTAAACAGAAATATATTTTATGTTTATGGGTAGAAAAATACATAGTTGTCAGATATCAGTCCTTACCTCATTCTAAAGTTTATACGAAAGACAAAATACTCTGAATAGCTAACAGTATTGAGGGAAGAGAAAAAACACAACTTCAAGGCTGATGTAGAACTACAGTAATGAATGTAGTGTGACTGGGTGACAGAATAGAGAAATGGATTAATATAACATAATACAGAGCCAATAAATAGATCAGTACATATGTAGCGGACTGAATTTTTTCACTAAAGAAATAGAGAGAATTCATCAGAAGAAAGGCTATCCTTTCACAAAATAAAATGCATCTACCATAAAACTTCTAGAAGATAACATAGCAGAAAATCTTGGAGAAATTATATTTGGCATTGGGTCTTTTGATACTGCTCCTAAAGCATGTTCTAAAATGAAGAAATTGATAAGTTGGGCTGCTTTTAAGATAAAATATTATGCTCTGAAGAAAACATTAAACCAGAATGGAATGATGGGTTAATATCTATGTTTTCCAGTGCACTAATATTCATAATATTCAGCAGAGTCTAAAAGTCAACAAGGAAATTACGAATAATCCAATTAATAAATAGGTAAAATATCCAAAAGATAGTTCACTAAGGTGGCAAATGAAGAGAGGTTCAAATTATATGCCATTAAGAAACAACAAAATAAAGGACCATGACTGGGCATGGTGTCACATGTCTTTTTAATATCAGAACTTGGGAAGCATAGGCAGGCCTTTGTGAATTTAAGGCTAACAAAATGGTCTATATAGAATCCCAGGCTGTCTAGGGAAACATACTTAAACCCTATATGTTGTACTGATTTTTTTAAGATACCGCTATATACTTATTAGAATTTTCAAACACTGAGAATACCAAGTGCTGGTTCTAATATGGAACAACAGAAACTCTTTCATTGCTGGGCATATTAGCCTCATTTTTGTTGCTATGATAAGACCAAAAGCGACTTGAGGAGGAAAGGAATTTTGTCTTTCAAGAAAGGAAGCCAGGAAAAGAAAGCAGGGCAGTAATCTGGAGTCAGAAACTAGAGGAGAGCCCACAGTTACTGGCTTGCTTCCCCTAATTTGATCTTATAAGACTCAGGACTAACTGCTAAGGGGGAGCACTGTCCACAGTGGGCTGGGCACTTCCACATCAATCAACAATCAACAAAATGCCTCATCAACTTGCCTAAAGCCCAATCTGATAGGGGAAATATTCTCAATTGAGGCTTCCTTTTCTCAGATAAATCTAGCTTGTGTCAATTATATAGAACCTAACCAACACTATTGACTTCTAGTCAACTTGATGTGATAAACACATCACTATTAAACTATAAGCTTTCCTTTCTTGTTTATCCCCAAGATGCCATCTTAATAAGACAACACAAAACATAATAATTTTAAGAGCCCCATGCTCCTTAAAAATATCTCAATACTTAAAGATTGAAAGTCTATTTAAAATATTCAAAGTCCCTCTAAATGTTCTCTCAAATGTGGACTCCTTTAAAATCACAAATAAATTAACATACTTTTTTTTTTACAACAAGATGGAAGAGGTAGAGAACAGTCACAATCAAATCAAAGGAAAACCAAACTTCAACCATCTAAAAAATTCATTTCTTGATTTGTAAGTCCCACTTATAATCTGTTGAGCTTCAACTGGTCTGAGAAGCTCCACTTCTCCAGCTCTACCTATCTATCTGTGGCACACACAATTCATTTCACAGGCTCAGGCCGGCTCTACTTCACAGTTGGTGCTCTCCTTACCAGTTGTCCGACTGTGCTGACACCTACATTGTCCTGGAGTTCTCACTGCAACTGAAGCACTTTCTCCATTTGTGTCTCCACACCTCTATTCAGGGACTCTATTCCTGCCAGTGCCAAGCCTGGGCTGCTTTCCATGACCCATTTGTGCCTTCAAAACCAGTACCTCCTGTGTGACTCTTAGACATTATCAAGTCTAGCTGCCAGCATGAGATGCAGACTTGATAAGCCTGTACCACAGCTTCAGTGTGCTGACCTAGAGAAAAAATCCTGTCAGAAGATTTATCCTCAATGAAGCTGTTTTTTTCCCTAATCACAATTGATTTCTCAGACCCAGATAACCAATATCAATTCTTCCATTTAACAAAGGTTTTTCTTCAGTGTTGGGGTCTCTTATTCATAACAACTGGTTCCTCAGCTCCAGCTGATCAGAACTGTAGATTATTAATTCAAAATTGTACAAAAATGGTCCTAGTAGAGTCTTTGCTGTCCTCTGGAACTTCACAAACCAGATCTCTATCTTTTGCATTTCACTCAGCATTTTTATCCAAGTTCCCACAGAACAGCCCATCAAGCTTTGAACACTCAAGGGCTTATCCAGCCCCAAATTCCAAAACCTTTCACAATTTTTTGCAAACCAACAGAGTCATGTCTGTCACAGCAGTACCTCACAATCCTGACGTCAATTTCTGTGTTAGTTAGATAACTATTGCTGTAATAAAGACCATGGCCAAAAGCAACCTGAGGAAGAAATTATTTATTTCATCTTGTTTCCAGGTAATAGTCCATCACTGAGGGAAGTCAAGGTATGAACATAAGCAGGGCAGGATCCCAGAGGTAGGAACTCAAATAAAGGCTATGGAGGAATGCTGCTTTCTAGCTTGCTCCTCCCAACTTGTTCAGTTTACATTCTTAGAACTCCAGGAGTAGCACCACCCAAAGTTGGCTGAGAATTGCCACATAGATCAAGAAAATGCCTCATAGGCTTGCCTATAGGCCAATCTAGTGGGAACATTTTTTCAATTGAGAGTCCCTCTTCTAAGATTACAAGCTTATGTCAAGTTGATAGAATGCTAACCAACAGTCTATGGGCATGCAAAAAAATGGTAAAGTCAATTTGGAAGGAAATTCATCAATTTTTTTCAAAGCTAAATATAATCTTACCACCTGCCCCACAAACTGTATTGTTACTAATATTTAAATGAAGTGAAAACTTATACCCACACCAAAACCTATAGCACGGATTGTTAGAAGGTTTTATTAATAAAAACAAACCCAGAGTCAGGTACTGGGGTGAACACTGAAAGATCAGAGAAACAGAACCAACCACATCTAACCTCACCTTGCCAGTTTCTCAGCTGATCCTGTTTCCTCAAACTGAAAGCCTCTGAGTTCTCACCCAAATGGATCTCAGATGAACTGCTGTTAAAAGCCTAAAAGCTTAACCAGACTCTAGTTCCTGGTCCTCACACTGTATATACCTTTCTGTTTCCTGCCATCACTTCCTGGGATTAAAGCATGTGTCAACATGCCTGGCTGTTTCCAGTGTGGCTTTGAACTCACAGAGATCCAGACTGATCTCTGCATTCGCAATGCTAGGATTAAAGGTGTGTGTGCCACCATTTTCTGGCCACTATGTCTGTATAACAGCTATTCTGTTCTCTGCCCACAGATATGTTTATTAAGGTGCACAATATATTGGGGAATACAATATCACCACAAAAACCTATGTAAAAGGTGCTTATGTAATCTTTATTTACAGTTTCTGGAAAAAAAAGTAACCAAGTTTTTCCCTCAAGAAAGGAATAGTTGAATAAGGTTTAAGTGTTGCCATATAATGGAATGTTATTTGATAATAAAATAAGTGAACTATTAATAATAAGTTATTAAAATATATGCAAGAATCCTAAATGCATATAGCCAAGTGAATGCAGATAATTCTAAAAAGTCATATGTCTGATGTTACCCACTGATGTAACATTCAAGAAAAGGTAAAACCATAGAGACAGCAAAAACTCTAGTGATTTTTTTGGAAGTGGGGCACAGGAAAGAGTGAACCCTAATACAGATCATGTATGTATCCTTCAGTTAGCTCAACATTAGTTCATCCAAGAAAATGAACCACATTGTTGCAAGATAATAATATGGGCAAATGAAAGTGTTAAATGGAAAGTATTTGTGCCTTCTGCTACTTGTTTTTAAACCTAAAACTGTTCTAAAAAATAAAAAATACATTTAAAAGTATTTGAGGGACAATATTAGAATATGGAAACTGTTTCTAGTTGAAAGATTTCATGTGATTTTTCCTCTATGTGTTATTTGTATCATATTTTTACTAATATACAGTTTTCATATGGGAGAAGTCTCCCCTTTTAGAGCAGTTTTCATAAATGTATACTGTTCCATAGAAAACATCATAAGCAAGATATAAACTGACTCCACCATCCCAAACCCTTAATGTTTGCCTTTTTTGCTGTTGTTCTTTATGTTAATTTCTTGGGTTTTTTTCCTTTTATTTAAAACGGATTATTTTCTTGTCATTCTGGTTACAGTTTCCACTCCCTCTATTCCTCCCAACTCTTTCCCATCTCCCCGCACATTGAGGTCCACTTCTTTTCTGACTTCATTAGACAAAAACAGGCTTCTAAGATACAACAACAAAACACAACAAAATAAAATATAATAATCTAAAACAAAAACTATCACATTCAAGTTGGACAAAGCAAACCAACAGGAGAACCCAAGTGAAGGCGCAAAAATTGTCTGTTGTTATGTCCCCCTTTTCATTTCTGATTTTGTTAACTTGGATGCTCTCTCTCTGTCTTTTGGTTAGTGTGGATAAGGGCTTGTCTATCTTACTGATCTTCTCAAAGAACCAACTCTTTGTTTCATTAGTCCTTTGTATTGTTCTTTTTATTTCTATTTTATTGATTTCAGCTTTCAATTTGATAATTTACTGGCGTCTGTTCCTCCTGGGATACTTTGCTTCTTCCTGTTCAAGGGCTTTCAGGTGTGCTGTCAAGTCACTAGCATGAGATTTCTCCAGCTTCTTTATGTGGGCGATCAGTGCTATGAATTTCCCTCTTAGCACTGCTTTCATAGTGTCCCATAAGTTTGGGTATGTGGTGGATTCATTTTCATTGATCTCTAGGAAGTCTTTAATTTCTTTCTTCATTTCTTCCTTAACCCATTGGTGATTCAGTTGAGCATTATTCAGTTTCCATGAGATTGTAGGATTTCTGTAGTTTTTTCTGTTGTTGAAATCTAACTTTAAACCATGGTGGTCCAACAGAACACAGGAGGTTATTCCAATTGTTTTGTATCTGTTGAGATTTGCTTTGTGGCCAAGTATGTGGTCGATGTTAGAGAAGGTTCCATGGGGTGCTGAGAAGAAGGTATATTCTTTTTTGTTTGGGTGGAATGTTCTGTTGATATCGATTAAGTCCGTTTGAGCCATAACATCAGATAAGACCATTATGTCTCTGTTAAGTTTCAATTTGGCAGATCTGTCCAGAGGTGAAAGTGGGGTGTTGAAGTGTCCCACTATTAATGTGTGGGGTTTTTTTAGCTGTAGTAATATTTCTTTTACATATGTGGGTGCCCTTGTGTTGGGGTGTAAATGTTCAGAATTGAGACTTCATCTTGATGGATCTTTCCTGTGATGAGTATGTAATGTCCTTCATCATCTCTTTTGATTGATTTTAGTTTGAAGTCTATTTTTCTGGATATTAAGATGGCCATACCAGATTGTTTCTTAAGACCATTTGATTGGAAAGTCTTCCCAGCAATTTATTCTTAGGAGGTGTCTGTCTTTGAATTTGAGGTGTGTTTCTTGTATGCAGCAGAAAGATGGATCCTGTTTTCATATCCATTCTGTTAGTCTGTGTCTTTTTATAGGTGAATTAAGTCCATTGATATTAAGGGATATTAATGACCAGTGATTGTTTGTTCCTTTTATTATTTTTATTATTTGGTGATAGTGTATGTGTACTTCTCTTCTTTGGGGTTTACTGCTGTGGTGTTACCTATTGCCTGTGTTTTCATGGGTGTATCTGCCTTCCTTAGGTTGGAATTTTCCTTCTAGTGCTTTCTGTAGGGCTGGATTTGTGGATAAGTATTGTTTAAATCTGGTTTTGTCTTGGAAGGTCTTGTTCACTCCATCTATGATGATTGAGAGTTTTGCTGGGTCTATTAGTCTAGGCTGGCATCCATGGTCTCTTAGTTTCTGCATTTTATCTGTCCAGGTCCTTCTGGCTTTCAAAGTTTCCGTTGAGAAATCAGGTGATATTCTGATGGGTTTGCCTTTTTCCTTTGCTGCCCTTAATATTCTTTCTTTATTCTGTACATTTAGTTGTTTAATTATGTGGCGAGGGGACTTTTTTGGGGGGTCTAGTCTGTTTGGTGTTCTATAGGCTTCTTGTATCTTCATAGGCATTTCGTTCTTTAAAGTGGGAAAGTTTTCTTCTATGATCTTGTTAAATACATTTTCTGTGCCTTCGAGTTGGTATTCTTCTCCTTCCTCTATCCCTATTATTTGTAGGTTTGATCTTTTCATGGTGTCCCAAATTTCTTGGACATTTTGGATCATGACTTTGTTGGTTTTAGTGTTTTCTTTGACTGATGAATCTATTTCTTCTCCCGTATCTTCAACCCCAGAGATCCTCTCTTCCATCTCTTGCATTCTGTTGGTTATACTTGCATCTGTAATTCCTGTTTGTTTACTCAGATTTTCTATTTCCAGCATTCCTTCTGCTAGTGTCTTCTTCATTTTTTCTATTTCCCTCTTCAGGTCTTGGACTGTTTCCCTTGTTTTTACTTGATTTTCTTTCAGGGACTTATTGTTCTCTTCTGCTTTAATTGTCCTTTCCTCTAGTTTTTTATAACGTTCTTACCATTTTTTGTTTGTCTGTTCCTCCACTTCATTTTTTATTTCTTCTATATAAGGCTCTAGCCTCTTCATGATGTTACTTATAAGGTTGTTTTCTTCTTCTTCTTCCATTCTGTGATGTTCAGGTCTAGCTCTGGTCCAGATGGGAGTTCACCCTTTCATTTTTATTAGCTTTTTATTAATTATACCAACTAATTTGTTTCATAATGACATTTCACACATACGCAAAATATACTTTGATCATTTTCAATTCCTTGTTATCATATCTACACCCCCTCACTCTTCCCATTTCTCTACCTCCAAGCCCTCTACTTTCACATAATATGTCTTTTATTTTTTGATTATTATTGTTTCATGTGTATATACATACACACATATAAGTACAGCCAGCTGAGTCCATATATGCTGCACATATGTATACACTTTTAGGCTGACCACTCAATACTGTATAACCACTTAGGGCAGCAGTTCTCAAACTGTGGGTTGCAATGTGTTCGGGGGTCAAATGATCTTTTCACAGGGGTAGCCTAAAATCCTCAGAAAACACAGATCATTACATTATGATTCATAACAGTAGCAAAATTACAGTTATAAAGTAACAATGAAAATAATTTTATGCCTGGAGGTTACCATAACATGAGAAATTTATTAAAGGGTCACAGCATTAGGGAGATTGAGAACCAGTGACTTAGGGGCTTCATCCATAAGAAAGACTGCTATTCCCTCCTTAACAGTAATTTATTACCTACAGTCCTTCATCTAGGGGTGGAGTCCTGTGGAATGTTCACCATCAATGCTTTGGGTCAACCTGTGTTGTCATTGTGCAAGTCTTGTTTAGGCAACCATTTTGTTAAGATTTCATATGTGTAGCCTCTCTGTCATGTCTGAAAGATACTATTTTTGCAGCAGGTACCTGGTCGGTCCTCCATCCAGTTCTTATAATCTTTCTGGTACCTTTTTATAATATTCTCTGAGCTTAGGGTATGGTCACCCCATGGTCAATTGGTTCTCTTCATTTTATCCAGTTGTGGCTTGCTGTGATGTTCTCCATTTTCTGAGAAAAAAAAAAGAAGCTTCTTTTATGAGGGGTAAGAGCTACAATCCTCAGTGGGTATAAGGGTAAATACTTAGAATGTACTTAGTGTATGCTGGTTTAGGAAAGTGGCCATAGTATGTTCCATGGCCTCGCTAGTCATGATTAATTGGCTAGGTTTAGAGTACCAGACATTAATTCCTTCCCATTAAGCAGGCTTAAGTCCAATTAGACAGCTGTTGGTTACTGCCAATATGTATAAGCATCATAACTGGATGGAAATATATTGACTGCTTTTCTCCCTTGGTAGCTTGTAACACTGTGAGCGCTAATCCTTAGGGAGGGGGCTTCTAGGTCAGTTCCAGCTCAGTTTCTCCTGGCTCCTACCTTTTTCTAAAATAAAATATCCTGCTGATACTTTTTTTGAGACAGGGTCTTATTATGTAGCCCTGGCTGACATAGAACTAATTGTGTGAACCAGGCTGGCCTTGAACTGACAGAAATTCACCTGCCTTTGCATGGAATCTATTATTTACTTTGGGGAGAATGAAGGCCTTAGAAAATCTTTATCTTCCAATCTACAAATACTATAAATTTATCTAACCTTTAGGCCTTCATTACTTTTCTTCCAGCACTATTTTAAAGTTCTCTTAGTGCAAACCTTGCATATGTTTTGTTAGCTGTGTGCTTCTGAAGGTTGGTATTTGGAAGGAGCTATTGTAAATATTATATGTACTAATTGTAGTTTCTTTGCCTTCATCTCCTTTTGAGACAGAGTGTCACTTTGTAGGACAGGCTGGAAGTGAACTCACGTCAGTCCTTCTGCCTTGTCTCTCGTATGTGAGGCTTACAGGTTGCCAGACCCAGTCAAACTTCAACTTCTATTTATTATAGAACATGTAAATATGGTTGGTCTTAAATCCTACAGACTTGCTAAATTTTCTTACCATTTATAATATCATTTTAATAGATTGGTGGGCTTTTTATACAAAATAATGTCATCTGTAAATACTTTAAGTTTTGTTTTGAGGTATATAAAACATTTTGGACCTGATTTCCCTGGCTAACATTGGAAAAACAAGCATCATCATATAATCTCAGTCCTAGGGAAAATAATTCAGTCTTTTGCCATGAAGAAATTATAATGTTAGCCACAGTTTTTTGTTTTGTTTTGTTTTTTAATGTCATGTATGAGGTTGAGGAAGTTTTCTTTCCAGTTTGCTAAGAGTTTCAGCTATGGCTGAATGTAGCATTTTGTCAGATTGAGGTTCTATATCTTTTGCAACAATGATCTGCCCCCTCCTTGGTATGTAAACACAACGAATTACATCAATGAACTATGAATGAGGAACTAGCCTTCAATTTCCAACATAAGCCCCCACTTGCTCATAAATTGTTATCCTTTTAACATCTTATTGATTTAATTCATATCAGTGTACCTTGCAAATAGATTGGTATTGTAAGCCATCAGATTCATAACTGGGTAATATTGATGATTCTTTTGTCCTCTGGTAGCATGCATAACACCTTCCAGCACCATGAACACTAGTCATAGGGATGATGCTTAGAGTTGGGCATCAGCTTGATTTTTCTATGTTGGATTACATAAGTGTGTGGTGTCTTCAGCAATAAGGCCTTACTATCAGGTTGTGGTGAGCAACCAGTAGCCTTGGCAACACCCTGTAATGTTTGCAGGGGTCTATAGATTTACTTTGGCTAACAAATCAACAAGGTATAATCTATTCCTGGTGTTTGAGGATTTACTTGTTAGTATAAGATGTCTAGTTGGAGCCTTGTCTCCCAGTATTAGTTGTCCCTTCCCATATTCCATCTTTCAATGTGACCTCCCTTCATCCTCTCCATTTAGACCTCCTAATGTATTCAATTCCCCCATTTATTCCCTTTATAACACTAGTTTATTTTCCCTTCTTTGGAAGATCCCCTTCGTCAACAAGATCCCTTGCTAGCCAGCTCATAACTTCAGTTATTCTAAATAAAATACATACATATATCTAAAGCTTAAATGCTAACTTCCACATACAAGAGAAAATATGCAATGTTGTTTGGGTCTGGGTTGCCTCATTCAGGATGATTGGTTCTAGCTCCATCAATTTAACTGTAAATTTCATAGTTTCATTTTTCTTAAGAGCTAAATAATTGTGCAAATGTACCATATTTTCATTTTGTATTAATCAGGTAATGGACATCTAGGGTGTATCCAATTCATGACTAGTATGAATAGAGACATAATGGTCATGGATGAGCAAATATCTTTGTAGTGAGATGTAGAATCTTTTGGGTATATGCCCAAGAGTGGTATAACTGGATCTTTTGGTGCTTGCTTTTATTTCTTGACCAATGTTTATGGAGTCATGTGATGGATAAATGTTGTTTACTTTTTAACAACTAAGACATGTAAAACATGTCAAGTATTACTGTATGTGCTCAAACATCTTTCAGTGTAATGCAAATTTCAACTATAAAAGTTTTAGGGTCTAAAAAGACAACTTGGTGGTTAGGAACACTTGTTGTTTTTGCAGAGGACCCAGGTTCAGTTCATAGACCCTCCATGGCAGTTCACAAATATCTCTACCCCCAGTCCCAGGAGATTAAATGCTCTCTTCTGGCTTCCATAGGCACTGTCATGTATGTAGTGAACAGACATGCATGTAGGTAAAACACTCATACACATAAAATAAAAACAAACAAATGTGTCTATTTAATACTTATTTTAAAAATTTTAAATGTATTTATTACTTTATGTATATTGGTATTTTCCTGCATGTACGTCTACACAGCACATCTGTGCCTGTTGTCTGCAGAGGCCATCAGGTTGCTTGGATCTGGAGTTATGGGTGGTTGTGAGTTGCTATGTTGGTACTGTGAATTGCATCCAGGTTCTCTGGAAGAATAGGCAGTGTTCTTAACTGATAAGGTGTTTCCAACCCTATACAAATTTGATTCCAACAAAGGAAATTTGAGCAAACTGAAGGTTGTTCATTCTCAAGAAAATCAGTATGTTGAATGGAAACAAAGTGTTCATTATTTTGCCTCTGGAAAAGAAGCCTGACCTTTTATGAAATCAAAATGCCAGTGATATATTTTCTTATCTTGCTATTATAACAGATCATTAAGTGAGATTTTTGAATTCCACTGTCAGATCAACCTGGGTTTGAGTGTCATTTCAGCTACTAACTAGTTATATGTTTCTTGATTTCCTTTTTCATAAGGTAAGACTAATAGTAATATCTAATTTATGAGTTATTGTAAAGATCCAGTAAACAAAATATAGAAAGCACTGAGCCAGAAGTACACAATCTGTGTAAATGCAATGACTTTTCCCTTGATATACATAGTAAAATGGATGAAACTCGTGTTTGTCTTTAGATTTTTGTGACTTGGCCTTTATTTTCTAACAGCTTTGTTCTCCCCCTTCCTCCCTTTTAGATTCGGAGACATATTGTGTGTTTCAAGACAAGAAGTATAGAGTGGGTGAAAAATGGCATCCCTACCTGGAACCCTATGGGCTGGTTTACTGTGTGAACTGTGTCTGCACAGAGGTACAGTGCTTTATGACATAAGATTTCCCACTCCATTCCCTACCACACGGTAACTTTATCAGTACTCATTTTGCCAGGAAGCTTAGGTGATTAAAAGCATAAAAGGTATTAGGAAACACCCCAGGTATGATGGTGCGTGTCTATTATCTCAGCACAGACAAGGTACAGGCAGGAGAATGTAGAATGAACATTCTTGGCTACATAGCAAATTTGACATCTGCTTTAGAGAGAGCCGGGGAAAGGGATGGGGACAAGATTGCAAGGAATATCTCTCCTGCTTTTTTCCTATTAAAGTTTGGTTTGTTTTTCTTAAAATCTCTGAATATTTACTGTAAATAAATTTCTTTAGACTTTTAAACTAATTATATAGAACATAATAGGAGAAACCAGAAGAATCAGATAGTAGAAAAATTAAGCTACCCTCTAGATGACAGTACAAGCAACCCCAATTGTGGCAACAAATAATGTCTCCAGACATGTTTTGTTGCCTTGATGAAAACCACAGCATTAAGCCATTTGGGAAGGAAAGCCTCATCATGATCTTTGAAAACAGAAATCTGAATGCATGTAACTCCTGTCATGTGCCCAGATAGAGCAGGCACAGTCACTCACAGGCATGTTCTTTTTGACATTTGAACAGAACTTCCAGGGTTTCAAAATTATACCATGTATAAGCACTCTTCAGGTGTTACAATAGCAGGTGGTATTCGCGGTTTGTGGGGTCTTACCTTTGAGGTAGACTAACTTTCAGACTAAAGTAAGCCACCTGTGGTACATGGTATGTTGGATAATTTACCTATAACCCCTCTAAGATTCCTTCAGCTTCTCCTTTAAAACAGGACAACAATGCCTGCCTATGGAGCATGCCTGTGGATCCTATCACAGTCTGAGTCAGGAGGATCATGAGTTTGAGTCTACCTGTCTCAAAAAAAAATAAGACATAATGATATTACCTATTTCATATGTTGTAGTAAGGATTAAATTAACTAATTCATCTAAAACTATGAGTAAGAAATGCTAACTGCTACTGTCATCATTATCATTATGGTTATCAGGGCTCTTATTAATCTCTGGAATTTAGAACAGAATTCAGTATACACCATTAAAGATTGAGTTTTCTTCTCAACTAGGAACTATGCTTCCTGATGTGCTTTTGAGCTCACCTCCATAGGCTATTACCTGATTTTGAGGCTTGTGGTGGTGCAGTAAGAGCCTGTCTGCTGTTTCCAAAGGCAATATTACAAAACTTTATTCTAGAAAGTACATGAGGAAAAGAAAGTTGTAGCACAGTGACCCCAGTCTGGATAAAAGAAGCCTGCCTCTTTAAATAGCTAGGGCTTGTATTAAACAGAGCATCTGGGGGCTGATTAACTGCCTGGTATGGCATTATTTTGTCAGATTCTTGACTCAGTACATTAGAGATGGACAGCTAGCCCTTGGGAGCCGAGGCTTTGAAGTCCAAAAGGCAGTGAAAATGTTAACGTGATCCCGATGCCAACAGCTCACACACTTTCTCTGTGCACTTCACCACCCTTTACCCTGTAACAACCTGACAGATGCAAGTCATCCTTCCTTCAGATGAATTATGGATGGGAAATGTAAATGTAAAATGTATTTCCAAAGCTTGCTTTGTTCTGGCAATAACTGAGAGCTGTCAGAGTTGGGATTCTGTATCTCTAAGTCATACAGGGACCGGGTTGCCTCATCCAAACATACTAGCTGATCAGCTCAATTTCTAGTTTTAGCTTATTCTCAGCAACAAATGCTGGCTGAAAAGGGAAATGAGGAGAGGAGTCATGTCAGTTCTGTAGAGTGCAAGGATTTGCAGGCTAGGGATGTCTCTGCACACAGGGCTTGGGAGCAGCCCTCAAGGGACTGATTTCTCACCACCCTTTCTCTTCCATGGCATCAGGCAGGTGGTTATGAAATCAGAGTAGGATCTTGGAAAAGCCATGCAGCTAGAACTATCACAGAGCCAGGCTAGAGGAAGCCTCCCATTAAATATGGGAGGCTTTGAAAACTGGGACTGTGTTGAACCCAGTCTCAAAAAAAAGTATGCTGATATGCTTCCAATCAACCCAGCAGAGGTGCTAAGAGTGGGAAAAATAATTTGTTTTAAAAGAAGGATGATTGCATTCACATTCTTGTGAATGCATTATTCACTGTCTGGGTGAGTCCCTGCATGACTGTTTCCCAAACTGGCAGAATCCCAGTGACCTTTGAAAGACATTTTTCTCTCTCTTTTTCTGCCTTCTATCTTTCAGAATGGGAATGTGCTTTGCAGCCGAGTCAGATGTCCAAATCTTCATTGCCTCTCACCCGTGCATATTCCTCATCTGTGTTGCCCCCGTTGCCCAGGTAATACAATTTGCCTCTATTTCTCCAGGCTGTGTGTCTCTGTTTTCCCTCTTCACCTAACTCAACTAATCTTCCTAAACTCCCCCAGAAGGGAAACTTCCAGTCAGAAATAACAATAGAACACTTTTAGACAACTTAAGCTGGCCCCTTAAATACACTTTATAGCCCAAACGGGACATATTCTGAGTTCTAATATGTTATTGGGTACCCAGTAACAGATTTTCATTAGGCTTTCAATCATTTGCAAGGGAATAAAAAGGGAAAAAGGAATTATAGCTATAAACAGCCTCTTCCTGCCACTGGCAGTGGGTAACAGGGGGGTTGTATCATTGTGGCACGTGTCCTATACAATTAGTGCTGGAATTGCATCCAAGCATAGCTTCAAAATGATGAGGAGCTGTTCATAAATCAAAGGAACTGAACCAGCAAGGTTTATGGCAGTATAAAGCTGCCTGCCTGCTGAACAGTCACCTCCTCCATACTATACAGTTATTAGGTACACACTGTTAAGAGCAAGTCTGGGGAGAGCCAGCTAGAGACTTTTTCACAAGGTTGATAGGAATCTACTTTCACAGTGTATGGTTAAAGTAGTTTTCTGAGGTATATGCCCCCTCAATTACACTATATCCTGAAACAACTGGGACCTGATTCCTACACCAAAGGCCTGGAACCATGGAGAAATTCAGAGAATGCCTTCCAGCCTAATGACATTCCAAGGGAAAGTTATCTGACAGTTTTGAGATCTGTGAAGTCGAGACCTTTCTATCTTCTAGGTATATTCATTATGTTGTAGAACAGAATAGTTGAGATGAAGGTTCCAGAGTGGACTTTAAGGAGTCAGAGAACTCTTCAAAATTAATTGAAGGTTTTCAATTTACTGTGTACTGCTTTACTGATATTACATTTTAAAGTATACTTTTCTGTCTTAGTAAATACAGTCCAACAAACATAGGCATTTCTTTTCCCAGGTGACAAAATATCACATGCAAATTTATTATTCTTTGAATGTCGGTGATGATAGTACATGCTTCAAGACACAGGGAACTGACCAATCTGAAAGTTACTTTTCAGAGTAAATTCCTACATGAGCTTATTGGTTTTTTGAATGTGTTCATTTGCTTCTGCTTAAACTGGATTACAGGGTACAGTATGCAAGAGGCTCTGGCAAATGAGAGAGCAGTATTTCTCATTAAATGGCTACTCTGGAGATCTTATCTTTAGTCTGCCAAATAGCCTACTAAATCACTGTGAAAATCTCTCCATGAAGTGGCCTAATGTAACAGGAACTTATATAAACCACAGCTTCTTTAATTGTGGATCATTGGTAGAAAAAAATTATTGACCAAAAATGGAATGTAGAGGCTAGCAGTTATTGTAAGAGAAATGTAAAAGTGTTGAGAGAATTGAGATTGTAAATCCCAGAGGGAAAAGGTGAAATAAAATTATTTGAAATGCACAGAAACAAGCTTTGTTTTTCCTTTCCTTGCTCTCGCAGTTTGCTTCTGAGAAAGTTAATTTTTCTTCTTCATTGTGCAAGCTCTTTCTGTGAGTAGTTGTGTCAAAGTTCTCTAATCCTTAAATTAGGAATGTCTGATGTTGTCATTCTTGAATGATAGTTTGACTGGGTATAAAATTTTAGGTACATGCCCATTTTCCTTCAGCACTTGGAAGTTATTTCTAAATGGCTTCCTGTATTCTTTTGTTTATGGATAAAAAATGGACTATTTGATTTGTTTTAGGGCCTTTTATTTCCTTCTTCTAGAAAGATTTTCTCTTTTACTTTGGTGAACATACTAAAATGTTTTTACATATAACTTAGGTTTCGTTAGTCTGTTTGGTATGTTTTTTTTTTTTGGTATTCTGTTTTGTTTTTTGAGACAGGATCTCTCTACATAACCCTGGCTGTCCTGCAACTCACTATGTAGATCAACCTAGCCTCAAACTGGTAGAGATCCACCTGCCTCTCCCTCCTAAGTACTGGGATTAAAGATGTGCACCAGCATGGCCAGTGGTATGATAGTTTTTCAGTCTAAGTACTTAGAAGTCTATTTGTCAATTATCATTATATAAAAATAATAATAATAATTTCCCCTAAAATAATGGTCACCCTTCCTAATGCTGTGACTCTTCAATACAGTTTCTCATTTTGTGGCGATCCACAACCATAAAATTATTTAATTGATATTTCCTAACTGTAATTGTGCTACTGTTATGAATTAAAATGTAAATATCTGACATGCAGGATATCTGATATGTGACCCTTGTGGGGGTCTCGACCCAAATCTTGAGAAACACTGCACCCCTTCTCTCCCTCCCTCTCTCCCTCCCTCCTTCCCTCAATTTATATTTTGAGACAAGATTCCTTGTATATCACACAGGTACACTAGTCCTCCTGCCTCAGCCTTTCCAGTACTATAAAAGTGTCTTTCATGTATATTTTTCACCTCATTTAATTTGTCCTTTCTGTATCCTGATGTCCCCTTTGCATCTTTTATTTCTCATATATCCCACAGTGATACTTCATCAATTCCGTCCTCTAGTTTATAAATTCCTTTCAGATGTACTATTTAGACAATCTGTTAGATTTTGTTTATTTATCTTATCTTCAATAACTATATTTTCTTCCAAGTTTTCAAATTGTATTTTTAAAATATTAGCATGTTGTTTTGTAATCCTGTTATAACTTCTTGGAATTTATTCTCTTTTTGTTTTGTTGTTTTAAGTTTCTGAAATTTTCTTATGCTACAATCTAGGTTGAAATATTTATGTTCTTTTCAGATGTAAATTCTGACTTTTTGCAGTTTCTTGATAGCTTGTCTTAGTTCTGATTTTTTCTTTTTCTAACTATTATTTAAAAGCTTATTCTCTATGAAATTTTTATCTAGAATGAGCCTTTTAATCCTTCACCCATGGTGATTTCAGGCCTTTGACACATTTAGCTCTAACCTAGGAGTTTGGTTCCTCCTGCCTTGATACTTTGTTTCTACTTTTGCTTTAATGTGGGGTACTATTCCTTCATAATGTTCTTGAAGTAGGACCTCAACTATAACTGCCAACTTTTAATAATCACTGTGTTTTGGGGAACAACAGTGTAGGCAGAATTATGTTGGAGCCTTTTTAGGTGTGAAACATGTGACCTTGGTTCCAAGCCATGTTAGTCACATTTATTTTAAGCAGGCAAAGCAAGATGATTTATTTTTCTTTATTCTTTTTTATTATTAAGAAATGTTCTATTCATTTTACATACCAACCACAGATCCCCCTCTCCTCCATCATCCTGCCCTCCAGCCATTCCCCCAACTCAACCCCAATTCCCACCTCCTCCAAGGCAAGCCCTCCCATGGGGAATCAGCAGAGCCTAGTATATTCAGTTGAGGAAGATCCAAGCCCCTCCCCCTGCACCAAGGCAGTGCAAGGTGTCCCACCATAGGCAGTAGGCTCCAAAAATCCAACTCATGCACCAGGGATGGATTCTGATCCTACTGCCAGGGGAGCCTTAAGCAGGTCAAGCTAAACAACTGTCTTGCCTATACAGAGGGCTTTGTCCAGTCCCATGGAGGCTCCACAGCTATTGGTCCACAGTTCATGAGTTCCCACTAGTTTGCTTTGGTTGTCTCTGTAGATTTCTCCATAATGATCTTTATGTTCTTGCTCATATAATCCCTCTTCCATCTTTTCCACTGGACTCCTGGTGTTCAGCCCAGTGTTTGGCTGTGGATCTCTGCATCTGCTTTATCAGTTACTGGAGAAAGGCTCTATGATGACAGTTAGGGTATTCAGTAATCTGATTACCTGGGTAGGCCACTTCATGCACTCTCTCCACTATTGCTAGTAGTCCAAGCTAGGGTCATCCTTGAGGATTCCTGGGAACTTCCCTAGCATCCAATTTCTCTATATCCCCATGATGTCTCCCTCTATCATGCTATCTCTTTCATTGCTCTCCCACTCCATCTCTGTTCCAGCTCAACCATCCCATTCCCTTATGTTGTCATCCTTCATCCCCTACTCTCCATTGCCCACCCCTCATCCCTAATTTACTCATGTAGATCCCATCTATTTCCCCTGCCCAGGGCAGTCCATGTGTCCCTTTTTGAGTCCTCCTTGTTAGTTAGCTTCTCTGGACCTGTGGGTTGTAGTCTGATTATTCTTTTCTTTACATCTGGCATCAATTTATGAGTGAGTACATATCATGTTTGTCCTTCTGAGTCTGGATTACCTCACTCAGGATGATATTTTCTAGTTTCATCCATTTGCCTGCAAATTTCATGATGTCATTGTTTTTCACTGTTGAGTAGTACTCTATTGTGTATATGTACCACATTTTCTTTATCCATTCTTTGATTGAGATGCATCTAGGTTGTTTCCAGGTTCTGGATATTATGAATAATGATGCTATGAAAATAGTGGAGCATTTGTCCTTGTGCTGTGATTGAGTATTCCTTGGGTATATGCTCAAGAGTGCTACAGCTGGGTCTTGAGGAAGATTGATTCCTAGTTTTTTGAGAAACCGCCATACTGATTTCTAAAGTGTCTGTATAAGCTTGCATTCCCACTAACAGTGGAGGAGAGTTCTCCTTGTTCTACATCCTCTCTAACATAAACTGTCCTCAGTGTTTTTGATCTTAGCCATTCTGACAGGTGTAAGATTATGTCTCAGAGTCATTTTGATTTGCATTTCCCTGATGACTAAGGATGTTGAGCAGTTCCTTAATTGTCTTTCAGCCATTTGAGATTCTTCTGTTGAGAACTCTCTGCTTAGCTCTGTAGCCCATTTTTTAATTGGATTGTTCATTATTTTGATGTCTAGTTTCTTGAATTCTTTATATATTTTGGAGATAAGACCTCTGTCAGATGTGGAGTTGGTGAAAGTCTTTTCCCATTCTGTAGGCTGTCATTTTGTCTTATTGACTGTGTCCTTTGACTTACAGAAGCTTCTCAGTTTCAGGAGGCCCCATTTATTAATTATTGCTCTCAGTGTCTCAGTCACATTTTTATTGTTATGACAGTAAATGTGAGAAAACCCAAATTAACTGAAGAGAAAAGGGTTACTTTGACTCACCTTTTCAGAGGTTTCAGTCCAGTGATATTTGACTGTGTTGCTTTTGGAATTGTGAAGAATTGCACGATGGAAAGCATTTAGTGAAAGAAATGGCTTATGCAGCATCAGACAGGCAATCAGGCAGGAAGAAAGAGGAGAAAGAGAGATCAGGGTTTCAATATTTCTTTAAAGGAGATGCTCACTTAACCAAGATCTAACTTATTTCCACTGGGCCCACATTCTAAATGGTCTTCTCCATCCTAGTAGTGCAACGTATTGTTACCTAAGCCTTCAACATTAGGCTTTTCAGGGACAGTAAAGATCCAAACCATAATACCAGCATCACAGAGAAGCCATGTGCAGACTATAATTCCACCTTAGCTGTGTATCCCCACCTATCTGTATAATGTCTCAGGTGCCAGCTGATTTGGCACTCAATCATTATCATCTGATTCCACAAAATATTCACTTTATTTCTGTTTCTTTCCTTTCAATTTTTCATTCATTTTTTTAGCTTCATATCAACATAGTTATTCATTTGGAAAAGAACCAAGAGATTTTTCATGTGTTCTCTTTGTCATACTGAACCAGAGTGCAAGCAGTTACCTTTTTCTTTCTATTAAGATTTAAAAAAAAAAAAAGCAAATGGCTTAAACCATAGTGGACAGGAGGGGCTTTGATAAAAGGAAGAATTTTGCTATGCAGTTTTTTTAATCTCAGTTCTACTAGATGGAGGTTTTTAGTCTCCTTACTGAATATTTCTAGAAATAAACAGTACCCACTCATGTGAGATAGCCTGTTATAATCCTGTTTGGAGACAGGACAGTAAATTTGATAGCACCTCTATACTCTTTCCACTCCAGTGTCTATTAGGCATGAAGAAACTCATACCTTAAGGGCCACAGAACATTTTGGTCAAAGAAAAGGCACTGCAGTTAGAACCATCATATGACCCAGCATTTACATCCTGTAATAGAGGTATATACACATTCATGTTCATTGTTGCTCTCCTCACAATATCTAGAAAATGGAATCAGCATAGACATTCACCTGCAGATGAAAGGATAATGAAAATGTAGTACATACCTATAATGGAATTTTATTCAGCCATAAAGGAAAACAAAATTATAGAGTACACAGGATACACAGAAAACTAGAAATCATCCTATGAACAGGGGAAAGAAGCTTTTAGGGAGAGCAGTGTAGAGGGCAATACAGCATGTGTGATATGAAAAGAGAATGGGAAATACTAGTGAGGACATAGGATGCCAACAGGGAGGGAAAACAAAAAGATAGTGGAGAGAAGTAAGAAGGATGTGGTCCAACCAAAACCATGTGTGGAAATGACACAAGGAAAACTCTTACTTTGTATGCTAATTTTAAAAAGAAAATTCTATAAAAATGCGTATTTATCTAGAGAGAGAAAGACAGGAGAGAGAGAGAATGAGATTGAACAAGTTACCTAGAGTGAAACCTTATAAGCACTATATCTAAAACAGTGATTTTCCATAATGGACAACAAACAGCACTGTGGCAAGGAAAGATTCATGTAGGTAATGACAAGCTTACAGAAGTGTCATGCTTAGAAAAGATAGAGGGAATATGTATTCCCACTTGTTTCTTTGTTTTCATACCTATCTTTGTAAACCCTTTACCCTCAAATTTCCCAAGGGTCTTACCTATGTTTCAAGCTATGTCCTGCAGCTCCTGCAAAGTATAGAAATCTGAGTATGCAGACTTCTTTTCCAGAAATGCTAGCAAAAAATATACACTGGTTGCCATGAAGAGCAAATGAAGGGTGTTATCTGAAGAAGCAGTGCTACATAACAGCTGGAACATTCTTCCAAGGAAAGTCTAAACTGCCAGGAATTATGGATGGTCCCTAAGCAGGAATGTATGTGGTTCTTGAGAAGTGTATAGCAGTGAAATACTAAGGTAAAGAAGTAGTAGAGAAAGAATAGGAAAATAATGAAATTTCTTTCCCCTTGCTTTTATATATAATTTTGCCACCCAGAGAAGAATTTCCTACTGACCAAGACCCTAAACCTTTTATCTAAGATTATTAATGTTTATTCCATGAGAGTTTGCTGCTCAGAATTAATAAATTTGTGTTCTGCTGGAGGAGTTCCAGTATTCCTAGGTTATTAAAGGGCTGTTTTAAAATGGCCAGAAGAGCTGATTTGATCTGGTTACCAGTGGCCTAATCCACAATGTTTTCTTTCTGCTAGGTGTGAAGACATTTGGCTCTTTGACATGAATTTATTAGTGATAGGTACATAGTGGTTTTGCCTCCCTCATCCCAGTCTTTTTCATTCCTGGTGGGATAAGAAAATATCTTTCCCAGTGATGCACTGTATTCTCATAAGGGGAAGACTATAAACACTATATCATTTCTCTTTTACCTGAGTTGGGAGTAAGCTTGCAAATATGGACATTTCTGCTCTTTGGTAATAGGTGAATTTCTGAAAGCACTCACTTTCTGCCAAATTATGCATTGAAAAATGACAGGGCTTTCAAGAAAAATAACAGGATTGGCGAAAACAACTAATGACTTATGAAATCTACAACTGGAATACTAACAAAACAGTACACTAATGAAATTCTAGTGGAGCTTAAGGGGCTTCTTACATTTGCAATAAAGGAATATTAAAAAAATTGGGCCTTCATCTTTTAAAGTAGTTACAATGTCTTACATTGACAATAAGGAAGGTCTGAGGCTGTGTAGTTGGATGAATCTTTCCTACCCACTGGTACTCAAATTACCAGTCAGAGGCTTAATATTAATTACAAACTGGTCTATGGCTCAGGCCTTTTGCTAGATAGCTATTTCATCTTAAATTAACCCATATCTATTAACATATGTATTGCCATGTGACTGTGCTGTTACCGGTCTGCTGGCATCTTATTGCTCCTTGAGCAGTAGGCTGGCATCTCCCTCTCACTCTACCTTCTTCCTCACCATCTTCCATTTGAATGTACTGCCTAACCTTATTCTGCCTTGTCATTGGCCAAATAGCTTTATTATCAACCAATGAAAACAACACATATTCACAGCATACAGAAAGATATACCACAGTACTTCCTCTTTTCTGTCTAATAAAAAGGAGGGTTTTAACTTTAACATAGTAAAATTATATAAGAAAACAGCTTTCAAACAAGAATTACAGTTATAATATCTAGTCTATTTGTATTTGGCAAAATTAAAGAAAATATTCCATCATATTGTTAGTCTAAAGTTTTATATCTAATTTATCTTTTAAGATGACTGAGGAGAACTATAACTATAACTATCCAAATCCATCAAAGACCCCAGAAGGATATAATATTACCTAGGCAAACAGGAAGTTCATTGAAAGCAACTTCCAAAATTCTAGAAATGACAAAGACATCTGGCTGCCTGAACAGTCACCCGAAGTTCCTCTGTAACTTTGGGGCATCTATCTTCAGTATAGATCTAGAGTCTCTGGCATACTTTTCAGTGAAGCAGAAAATTTGAAGGACTGTTCTGCCTGTTGGCAAAGTTCATCAGTCAGTATTTCTGTGACCTGCAGAATGTCCGGCAGTTTCTTTTGTGAAGTAGGAACCTGAAGAACTATCTCATCTCATTTGGGCATAGTTCAGTGCTCACCTTCCTATGGGTCCTGCATGTCCACTTTATCAAGCAGTCTATGCAAGAGCAGTTTCTTGCCCAAATGGCTAGCCTTTTCCACATTGTAAGCAAACTCCATAACGAGTTTCTTCAGTGTCCATCATCCTCTTTGAAGTAATTGATGCTGCCAGGAGCAGATGTGTCTCACTGTTCAGAAAAGTCTAAGTTCTTTTTTTTGTTTTTGTTTTTGTTTTTGTTTTGAGACAGGGTTTCTCTGTGTAGCTTTAGAGCCTGTCCTAGAAATTGCTCTGTAAACCAGGCTGGCCTCAAACACACAGAGATCCTCCTGGCTCTGCCTCCTGAGTGTTGGGATTAAAGGTGTGCACCACCACTACCCGGCAAGTCTAAGTGCTTAAAACATTTTAAATGCCATATTCTGTATGTCTTTGAAGGGTCCTTGGCTCCATTCTAGAATCTCTTCTTAAGCTCTCTCAGGGTTTAGATGGAAACTCTTGCCAACACATCTGGGCACGAATTGTAGTGGGACGAATCTTTCCCGCTCACCAGTACCCAAATAACCAGTCAGAGCCTTAATATTAATTAAAAACTGTTTGATCTATGGCTCAAGCTTCTTGCTAAATAGCTCTTTGATCTTAAATTAACCCATTTCTATTCATCTGTGTATTGCCACAGCCATATGGGTCTGTTGGCATGTTGCTCCTTGGGTGCCAAGGTGGTGTCTCCCTCTCATTCCATGCTTCTTCAGCTCTATTATCAGTTTGAATGTACCACCTAACCTTATGGCCTTACCATTGACTGAACAAGTTTATTTATCAACAAATGGGAGCAACACATATTCACAGGTACAGAAAGATATCCTACAGCAAGTGATGAGTCATAGACAAGATAAAAACCCACATATTTATAAGTACTTAAAAAAAAGAATGTGTCCCCAAATCTGACCCAAGAAGAACGTAGGGTGATTGGGAATAAGATGGGGTATTACAGCTCTTCATTGCTTGGTGAGTGCAACTGAGTCAGTGTACTTGGCATTTGATTATTGTCACTTGGTAATGCAAAATCATATGTACAAATAAAGGCAATTTCTCCTTTGTACTAGCCTTTCACTCCTATGCAACATATAAACACACAGATTTGCATTTTATAAATCCATTTTCTAGCAGAAATAAACTACATGATATGAGTAGATATATCCTCTTTGGCCTTTGACAGTATAGAGGAAGTGGTAACAACCACCTGACTACTATGAATCTGTCTTTTTGTGCTTCAATATTAACTACACACATTTTTTTCCTTTTTGCTCCCATCTCATATGTTTAATCAAATGGCTGTGTCTTTGATTTCCAGTGTTAATAGTAATGAAATATTTTTTTCCACTCCTTTTAGGTTTTTTCTTTTCTTTCTTTTTTACAATAATTCAAGGGAGAGATTTATTATTTTTGTTCTAGTAAAATTTACATAACATAAAATTTATCATTTAAAAATACACAAGTCAGTAATATTAATTAAGAACATTTACAATATTGGACAAGAATCACAACTAGTTGAGTTACTGAAATTTTTACCACCCTTAAAAGAAACCCTAAACATATTGTATAGGTAGTTCTCATTCCCCTTACCCTCAGCTCCTATGGAGAACTAATCTACATTATGAATCTGTGGATTTGACTATTCTGGAGTTCTCAGTAATGAATTAATTCAGTAGGTGGAGTTTGGCTTGTGGCTTCTTTCACTTAGCCTTGAAAAAATGTTTTCAAAGTTTTCATCCATGTTATAGCATGTACCAATGTTTCATTCCTTTTTATGGATGAGTAATAGCCATAGTATGGTCATGACACTTGTTTAGTCACTGATCTTTTGCTATGAAGAGACAGCATAACCAAGGCAACTCTAAAAGAAAGCATTTAATTAGGAACTTGCTTACAGTTTCAGAAGATTTAGTCTATTATCATCACGGCAGCAAGCATGGTGGCACACATAGGAGCAGTAACTGAAAGCTACATCCTGATCTACAAACAGAGGGATATGGCAGGAAGAAAGAGAGACAAAGAGACTCTGGCCTGGTTTGGCCTTTTGAAACCTCAAAGTCCACCCCAGCAACATACCTCCTCCAACAAGGACACACATACTAATCTTTCCAAACACTTCACCAACTAGGGACTAAGCATTCAAATCTATGAGCCTATGAAGGCCATTATGATTCAAACCATCACAACACTTGTGTTAGTCAGTTCATCAGTTTGTGTTCATTTTGACTGATTCCACTATTTGTTGTGAACTATGCTGCTGCTAATATTTGGCTACAAGATTTTGTGTGGCAGGTATTTTTAGTTATTCTGGGTAGATAACTAGGAGTGGAATTTCTAGATCATTTCTAAATCCTTCCAGAATCTCTTTCAAATTTTCATGCTGTTTTGTATTTTTTATTTTGTTTATTTTAATAATGTTGTGCATGGTATGTGTTCTTGTATGTATGAGTGTTTGCATGTGTGAGGGAGTATGTGTACACATAAAGGCCCAAGGTTGAAGTTGAATGACTTCATTGATCACTCTCATTTGTCTGTCTGTCTCTGTCTCTGTCTGTCTGTCTCTGTCTGTCTCTGTCTCTCTCTCTCTCTCTCTCTCTCTCTCTCTCTCTCTCTCTCTCTCTCCTGCTTCATTATTCTTGTCATTTCCTGCTTCATTAATCTTGTCATTACCTACTTCTGTTCATCATTCCTTTCTAACTTCCTGTGCTATTTTTTTGGGGGGATTCTGTATTCACCTACCTTTTGTATTTTATTTAAAAATTTGATGACCTTTAAACAGCCAGTTAATTTTTATCCTTTTTCTCTAGTAGGTAACTACTGTAGTTATGGTATGAAACATGATCAATCCAGGGAAATTTTTTTCCTTCTTTCTTTTTCAGATTGTATTGTATTTTAATTACATAATTTCTTCCTTCCATTTCTGCATTCCAAACCCTCCCATATACTGCTCCCCACTCTCCTTCAAATTTATAGCCTCTCTTTTCTTCAGTTGGCATGCATATATATTTGTATTTACATATGTATTCCCAAATATAACCTGTTAAGTCCATACAATGTCACTTGCATTTTTACAAGGCTGACCATTTGATACTGGAAAATTAACTGGTATGCTCCTTCCTTGGGGTGGAGTCATCTCTCTCTCTCTCCCAGCTTTATTCAGTTGCCTATAGTTCTTTGTGTAACTTGAGGATTTGTAGACTTTTCCCCTGTGTAGTTTGGCATGTTCATTGGTGTCCTCCTTATTAAAATGAAGTGAGGCAGTCATGTTGGTGAGACTCTATGGTTGTAGCTTCTGCAGGCTAGCATGTAGTAAGAAGGGGGGTTGATAAAGCAGAAGGGAGATAGGAAAGGGTACAGTAGTATAACCAGAATGCATTTGGTATACATCTGCTAAATTGTCAAGTAATAAATTTATTTTTTAAAAAGTTTCACATATTTAAAACAAAATAAAATTATTGTTAGACTTAATAGTTCATTTTTATAATATCAGCACTTGAGAGACTGAGATAGGAAGATTAGGAGCTCAAGGCCAGCTTGGGGCAAATAATGAGTCCCTATGCCAACAAACAAAACAACTTTGCCTGTGTAAGATCTAAGATTAATTTTTTGGCATCTCCAAACAGCCACTGATATTTTGGTGGGCACAGTGGCACACACCTTCACCTCAGAACTTGGGAGGGCTGTCTTAGTTAGTGTTTCTATTGCTGTAAAGACACACCATGACCAGAGCAAGTCTTATAAAGGAAAACCTTTAATTGAGGCTGGCTTATAGTTCAAAGGGTTAGTCCATTACCATCATGGTGGGAAATATGATGGTATGAAGGCAGATATTGTTTTGTTGTTGTTGTTGTTTTATTTTATTTTATTTTATTTTTTTGATTTTTCGAGACAGGGTTTCTCTGTGTAGCTTTGCGCCTTTCCTGGAACTCACTTGGTAGCCCAGGCTGGCCTCGAACTCACAGAGATCCGCCTGACTCTGCCTCCTGAGTGCTGGGATTAAAGGCGTAGGCGTGCGCCACCACCACTCGGCGTCAGATATGGTTTTAAAGAAAGAGCTGAGCATTCTGTATCAAGATTGGTAGGCAGCAGAAAGAGAGACTGAGGCACTCTGGGCCTGGCTTGAGCAACTGAGAACTCAGAGTCTACCCCCAGTGATATAATTTCTCCAACAAGGCCACATCTACTCCAGCAAGGCCACACCTCCCAATCATGGCACTCCCTGTGAGCCTATGGGGGGCATTTTCATTCAAACCTCCACAGAGGCAGAGGTGGGGGGATCTCTGAGCTGAAGGACATCTTGGTGAGTTCCAGGCCAGCAGGGGCTACATAGTGGGGCCCTGTCTCATAAAAAGAAAAAGAAACAAACAAAACCCCAAATACTTTGTTTGAGATCCAAAGCTACCCAGAAGGATAAAGATTCTGTACTGTTGGCCTCTGGTTAATAGTTTATTTTACTTTATCACCATTATTCTATCATTAGTATCAATTTCATTGCTCCTATACAGATTGGTAAAGATTGTCAAAGGACATGTCTACTGCTGGTCACTGGACTATCTACACTGACAGCTCTATGATCTCTATTTATATCACTTTTCTCATACTCCTGGTCTTTAGACACTTTCTAAAATATGCAGTGTTAAAAATTTTTTTCAAGAAAGTTTCACTTGTCATTTTGCTTTAGGTTAGTCATATGAATTGCTTTTCAGCAATAGTTTGATTTCCTGTACAAGAACAAGGCTTTTAGGAATATTATGACCTTCTGGAATGATTGAACACAGAGCTCTTCGGCAGATGTTAGCTGGCTCACTAAAAAGGTGGAAAAGGCAGCAGCTACTTCAGAATAATTCTTCCACTTGTTTTCCATATTCAAAAAACCCTTAGGGCTCAAGAGATGGCTTAGTAGTTGAGAGCACTTGCTGCTTGTCCCAAGGAGCTGAGTTCAGTTCCGAGTACTCATGTCAGGCAGGTCACAAATATCTGTAACTAACCCCAGGAGATCTAATTCCTCTGGCCTCCTGTACTAACATGCCCATACCCAAATGTAAAAACAGCACTGTGACACCCACACACATATATAATGATGTTTCTGAATCTAGGTGATGTTTCACAAAGTTTTCTCTAAGGAACATGACTTTATGGGGTGATAATTAGGGAAAATATTTGTATGGTCAAGTATATTTGGGAGTTCCAGGATTAGACTTCAAAAGGCTACTTCCAGTACAGTACTTCTCATAACCATTATTATATTAACATGCATTATACATCAGAGACATGTATAGGGTACAATGTTTCCCAAACTTGGTCAGCCATAGGGATCATTATTCTGTAAAACACTTTGTAGGATGTTTGTAACACTTTGTAAATGTTAAATTATGTCACTCAATTACTGGAAGCTATGTATGTTATAGCAATGATCCGTTTGGGGGCTGAGGATGCAGTTCAATTTTTAGACTCTTTGCCTAACCTGCATAGAGCACTGAGTTTGATCTAGCATCACATAACACTGGGTTGTAGTTGGAGACCTTCTCTCCAGCCCCTGCCAAGCCCTGTTAGTCCAACAACCCACTTGTAAAATAAACACACAGACATTTATATTATTTAAACTGCTTGGCCATTAGCTCAGGCCTGCCATTGTCTAGCTCTTACTCATATTTTTAGCCCATTTCTATAAATCTATACTTTGCCACATGGCTCGTGGCTTACCACTACCTTACATCTTTCTTGTCATGGCAGTGTCTGGCAGTGTCTCTCTGTCCCAGCCTTCTACCTCCCAGAATTTCTCTTCTCTCTTGTCCCGCCTATACTTCCTGCCTGGCCACTGGCCAAACAGCATTTTATTTATACAGGGTGATATACACAGCACTGGGTGAGGTATCACATGCTTATATCTCAGCAGGAGGCAGGAGGATAGAAGCTCAAGGTTATCCTCAGCCACAAAGAAAATTTGAGACATGTTTGAAAGAATAGTAACTGTTTGTTTGTTTGTTTGTTTGTTTAGGATAATGCTTCATTCCTATACCCTATTTCTGTACCCTGGAATTCATTGTGTAGCCAATTGGCTTCAAACTCATGGTAGTTCTCTACCTCAGCCAGCTGTGGACTGCTATGAAATAGATGAGCCCAATTTTATAGAGAATATCTTGGTGTGGAAGTCTTCCTTAGCATAACAGGCTATTTTTCAACAAGTCTTTAAATAAGTACTCTTCAGAGTTTAACATGCTTAAGGGCAACCTTGAGGGACATGATAAAATGTTGATTGCCAGGCCCCACATTAAAAAATTCTGATTCTCTTTCATACATTTAACCCAAAGACTCTATTAATTTTATTGCTTGGATATGGAAAAGGCAGTAAAGTAATTGCCTCCAGAGAAAGGAGCTCAGAGAACTCAGAGAGCAGCAGTCCTTGGTAAAGATTGCACTGGAGAGAGAAGCCTGTGAATCTTCAAAAGGCTGTGGGCACCATGACACCATTTTGCCCATGTAGCATTTCCCTGTGACTTAGCCTGCAGTGGTATGCATACAGTGTGCCATCTGGCCTGCCTCCCCCTGCTTTTTCAGCACTCTCACCCGAAGACTTCTCTTCTGCCATTGTGCACTTCAGAGGCCCTGGCAGTCATGTCCAGAAAGCAGGACCCTCCATGGGGAGCTCCCCTTTCTACCCCACCCATTGTTCATGACTTGTTGTTGGCCAGAAATGAATGGCATTTCTCGGAATTAGCCCAGGAATTTCTGCTGATAAACAAATGAAACTCTCAAAGGGAAAAGCAATCAACATAGTTTGAAATAAAATCAGTGTTTTTTTTCAACTTAGTCTGTTTTCAACTTGGTTTGAAATAAGAGTCACATCTAGGGTATTTTAAGGAATGGATTAGTGAAATGTCCTTGAGTGGGTTTTCATCCTAGCTGCAGGTCTAACCCTTCAACTAGAGCCAGAGGTGGTTAGCACATTGATTTTCTGTGATCTGTGCTTCCAAGTGTTAAGCCAGCACATCACCCTCACTCATCCTCATTTCCCTGCCAAGTTCTGACACCTAAGGTTGTCACCGTTTCAGTGTCATGCTTTCCATGGAAACCTAAATTTCAGATCTATTAATTCATCTGTCATGTGTGTGATATATGTATGTGTTCATATGAGTATGTGCACATGGGTGGGTATGAATGTGTTTACATGTATATTTGTGTGTAGGGCAGAGGTTGATGTCAGGTGTCTTCTTCCACCCCTGTCCACCTTCCTTTTTGAGATTGAAGAAGGAGCCTTACTTAATGAGTCAGGCTCTCCCTTTACCCAGAAGCCAGTGCTGCAGAGCACCAGGCCTCTGCTTAATAACAAGGAGTTCTCTATTCATGGCAGAGCACATAGTAGTTTCTAGGATATGTTGCCAGCTCTCAACTTGTACTTTGGGGTTAATTTAAAACCAATATGTGCTCAAAGTAACCAAATATCCTTGCTATCTGTTGCCTAGAGCCAAAGAGTTTTAGTTCAGGGTTTTGGATACAAAATAACTATAACCTAAAAGGGTTGCCAGATTATTTGCAGCCACTAAGATAAATAACAGTCCTTATTAGAATGCTTTTTTCTGATTTTTGTATTTAGACTTTTATACTGTCAGCTGTTCCCTAAAAGTGATTTTTTAAACTGGCAGACATAGGGTGTCAGCAATTGAAATCTGTTCCAAAATACACCTCCTCTCTGTATTTGGCCATCCAAGTATTCTATTTTGTAAACGTCTTGATGTGTTTACTGTCCCTTTTCTTTGGGCACACTAAGGCCCAGAGGCTGGGAAGGGATTCAGCCATGCCTGTGTGTCTGCTTACAAAGTGTTTTGAGGAGTTGTCTTCTCTCAGAATTGAACAGAGAATATAAAGTATCTATACATGTCTTCTAAGGAAAACTTCTCAATCCAAGTTGTCTATAGGAAGTGCATGTGCTACCTATACATCTGGAATGCTGGGATTACAGGTATATGCCACCATGCCTAACTTTCATTTTCATGTTGATGGGAGAGAAATGACAGTTAAAAAACAAAGATAAGGAAAGTGTTATTCTACTTTCTTCCTGTTTATTCTTTTTATTTTTAACATTCTAATTACTTCATTCCTTTCTATTCTGTTAGTTAAAATATACATGGCATACAATTAATCAGTTAGGCCATTTCAGGTTTACAATTCTGTGTCATTCCAGAACATTGACCTTGCTTTTTATATAAGCATCATCAGGTTTATGTTTATCCAGAATATTTTCCTTTTCCCAAACTGAAACTCTGTATACATTAAACTCAAATTCCCTACTTCATCTTCTCTAAGCTTCTGATGAATGCCAAGCAATGATCTGTCTCTGTGAATTTTAATATCTTAAGTATCTCACATAAGTGCAATCAGACATTCATATGATCTTTTGTCATTGATCTATTTCATGTAACATAGCATTCAAAGTTCACCCATGATGGCTGATCTCCTCTCCTCCTCTCCCTTCCTCTCCCCTCCCCTCCCTTCTCTCTTCTCCTTCCCTCCTGCCTCTCCCCTTCTCTCTTCTCCTCTCCTTTCCTTTCATCTCCTCTTTTCCCCTCCCTTACCCCTCCCCCCTCTTCTCTCCTCTTCTACCTTCTCTTCCTCTCTGCTCCTTTCTTTCTTTCTGGCACTTGGACTTAGAATTCAGAGTCCAGATGTATATACTAAGTAGTCTGAAAAATAAGCTATACCCATTCTTATTTGAGAAAGTGTGTCGTGAAGAAATTTGGCAAGAGTTTGGTAACAAAACCCAGAAAAAGAAATCATGGGATAACCAAGGGCTCTTGGATGAATCTAGCAAATGTTGGCTTTTCAGAACACGTGTCTTGTGGGATGGAGAAGATTCCAAAAACAACAGGGACTCTGACAAGACAACCATGACAAGTAGCAGCTAGCATTAATGACTATGAAATACTGAATTTTAAAAAGCACAAAATCCCATATTTCCACATCTAAGGGACTTCTATTAGAAGCTGATTATCAGAAGCTTGTCAGCTGCTTGGGGGACATCCATGGTCCTAGAAATGTGCCCTTGTTTCCCTTCATCCAGAGGAATATATTTCTGAAAACGCTTTCCCTGCCATTGCTTTCTGAGGGAAATCGTGTCTGGAGCCATTCAGTATGATTTTTATTATAAAAAGATAATTAAAGGATTAGATTATGAAGCCAATGAGGCAATGTTGAAGGAAAACTGTAATTACTGAGCTTGCTGAAAGAAATACCAAGGGGACTTCAACAGCTTCAGAAAGATTAATGACTTTTGCCTTCTGTCTCCAAAAGGGGAACATGGACAGAAATGAGCTTCAGCCAGAGAAACTACCAAGGAACTACTTCCAGGCTTGAGTAGGGAAGCAGACATCATCTGAAAGTCAGTATATTGCAGCGCAATTTTTATATTGAGTATAAGGAAGATATGCATGTGTGTCACAATAGTTAGTATGCTAACAACCCCCAGTGTATAGGGAAATTCCTGACAGTGGCTGCCACGGCGATTGCTGCACAAATCAATGTACGGCTGCATGGTGACTGTCTGGAGAATTGGTGTAAAATCATCCATGCGACTGTAGAGTTGTGCTTTCAGTATACATGTCATACTTCTCAGGATTATGTATTTTAATTACATGGAGTTTTCATTTATTTGGAATGGTGCATTGGAGGCAATGGTGATCAAAAGATGCTGACATTCGGGACCCCAGCATAGTGCATGTGCATATGCTTTTCTGTGTCACAGTTTGTATGACATTCGGGACCCCAGCATAGTGCATGTGCATATGCTTTTCTGTGTCACAGTTTGTATGACTTCGTTCTTCCTGGTGTTTAATTTGTTCAGTATTTCTCCTCTTCCTTCTCCTCCCTCTCTGTTCTCCTTTCTCTCCTCTCTTCTTCTACTCTACCCCCTCCTCCTCTTACTCCTCATTCCTTCCCTCCCCAACAGTTAAATCAGAACAGTCCTATAGTCTACAGATCCACAGAAGGACATGTGTTTTAAGGAGGCTTTTGAATACATAGGAAGGTATTTGGCTGCAACTGGAACCATGAATTCAAAGCTGTACGGGGGCACATTTGATATGTGGGTGAAGGCTTCTAGTCCCAAGCCTAAGTCAGTAATTCAGAGGGAGCTTTTTGGCTTCCAGAAAGTCAAGTTGAGCAAGACCCATTTTAGGAGAGAGAGAAGCTGAGTTCTAATAAGGTCCAGGCTCTCCCTCCATGTAAAGCTGGATTATGTTGTTATAAGGGAAAGAATAATAATCAGATTACTCTGAGAATTTGACACAGTGAGTTAGGCTCTTTATACCCATTTGATCAAACTGTAAAATATGTGACAATTCTTACTACAACTGAGGCTTGTATTGACAGGGGGGGAAAAGGAAGATGATATAGGGTATTGTTTTGAAAAATGCTAATAGCACTAGTGTATTTGTTACTTTTCTGTCACTGAAATAAAATACCCGACAAGCAACTTTGGGGAAGAAATATCCGTCTTGGCTCTCAGTTTCAGAGAAATGTCATAGACCACTGAAGACAAATGTTTAGACATCCAGCATGGTGGAAAGGCATGAGACACTGTGAAGGTAGGAACATAGAGTAGCTGCTGATTCCATGGCATAGACAAGGGGTAGGGAGCCAGATCATAGCCTGAAGTAGATAATACCTTTAAAATTTTGTCCCTCTAGGCCCTGTGTCCCAAAAGTTCTGCAACCTCCCCAAATAGTACTAACTGGACACTAAATATTCAAAAGTATGGGTCTAGGGAAAACCTTCAGACTCCAAGTATAAAAAATACATATAATCAAGATAATATTACATCACTGAGGGGGAAAAGATTTTAAACCCAGGGACCCAATACTACATATGAACATGGCAAAATGAGAACCTTGACATTTGGTACTTGATATCCTAGATCCTGATGATAGCAGCACCAGACACAGACACTGACCATGTGTCTCCAACTCCAAGAGAATGATGTGTGAGGTTGCCAAGAGATGTGTGACAGTTTCATGACAGTCAAGAAGAAGGCACAGAATCAGTGGCATCCCTGTATCTGGCCTTTCTTCTGCTGAGCTTCTGATAGGTACCTGCGGTGAGTATACCTCGCCATAATGCTGGCTTTGCATACCTAGACAGCCCTTTCACAGACATCTGGAGTGATATTGAGAACACACAGACAAGGTGAACATCTCAAGAGTGCATTAACTTGGATAGGCTAGACTCCTCCTCTAACTGGCTCATTAAAATGAAAACATTCTTTGTTCTGAGCTCTTGTGTGCTGATTAGGCTACCTGTGATTTCTGTCTTTTGTCGGGGACTGCTGTGCTCCTCCTTTTTCACTAACTTAGATTCTTGCTGGGGCCTGTAGGCTAACATCTCTTCCAGTAACATACATAGCCTGACTCTTCAGGGAGTGTCTTGGAGCTTGGTAAAAAGAGCCTTTGCTACATTGCTACTTCCAAGCGAAGGAGGATCAATTTCTGCTTCCCTTGGGGGCTTTGCAAGTCCCTTGGTTGTCACAGTGATGTCCTGTAGAATGTCATACACATTTAGCAGGGTGCAGCTAACAGGGTGTGTTAAGAGTTCTTCAGTGAAGAAGATCACAACACAGGGAAGAAGTGTCCTGTACAAAATTCTACTGCTGACCCTGTTGAGAAGCACCAGATTGGACAGCATCCTTAACCACAGAAATCCACAGAAAGTAGTCTCTTCCTAACAAGAATTCAGTCATCTGAGTCCTTCCTTCTTTCATTCATCCACTCTCACTGATTAATTTCACAAACATTTAGAGAGTTCAAGACTTGCACAAAGTCTCAGATATGTTTTAGAGCTCCTATTTGAAGGAGCTTATAGTCTAGTGGGGTCCAAAGATATTATTAAAAGAGAATATAATCAGTGTTATGGTAGAGATGCAAACAAGGTCTTCATAGGCAGAAAAAAGATGAAAAGGGACAATCTTTCAGAGGCAGCAGGCAGGCAAAGCCTCTGAGAGGAGTTGACATGCAAACTGGATTCTGGCAAGACTTTGCTAGGTTGAGATAAGGTGTTGAGAAGAGCATGTGCAAAGGCATGTGTGTGGCATGTGACCAGTTAAACATAGTTCATACATAAAAAGAGGAGTCTAGAATGGTCAAGTGGACAGAGGCCAATCTTGGGGGACTTTACTGGTTCTATGGTTAGGCATTATTTTGTAGAGCTAGCCAAATGCAAAGTAGGGAGTTAATAGAGTTTGCTTTTAGTCATTCCACATATCTTCTTATAATCCCCCTCTTGTCTTGAAGCTCCTCCCATCCCTCTCTCCAGATAGTCATTAACTCTTGATGAGAATGAGCCTAGGTTACTCTTTCTGAAAGTTTTTGCCATTTATTGAAAGAACAGTCAGTGCTGAAATTCAGTAAGAATTCAGTAACAATAGAATATTCCATATGACTTTGGAGGGGATTGTAGCTGGAGTTATCTACAGTCCTGCCTGGGCTGGCAGCCACTCAGACCCAAATAAACACACAGACGCTTATATTATTTAAACTGTTTGGCCTAATGGCTCAGGCTTCTTACTATATAGTTCTTATATCTTAAATTAACCCATTTCTATTAATCTATAACTTGCCACATGCCTTGTGGCTTACCGGTACTTTACATGCTGATCCTCATGGCAGTGGCTGGCAGTGTCTCCCTGCCTCAGCCTTCCACCTCCCTAAATTCTCCTCCTCCTTGTCCTGCCTACACTATCCTTCCTGCCTGGCTACTGGCCAATCAATGTTTTATTTATCAATCAACCACAGCAACATATATTTACAGCATACAGGATATCCCACAGCAGAGGACACTGAGCACTGAGGATAAGGAGCACATCATATACCACCTTCATTTTGTAAATGCTTGATGTGAGTGAGTGAGAGAGAGAGAGAGAGAGAGAGAGAGAGAGAGAGAGAGAGAGATAGATAGATAGATGGTGGTGCCATAATCATTCGTACCTCAGAAGACTGTTGTGAGAATTGGCTTAGCACAGAAGTTATCTGGCCAATAGTATGCCTTCAATAAATTTAAGTATTATTGTGTTGTTGGTGTTGGTGTTTCAGGCCATGGGGCTAGAGTTCAGTATGGAGAAGTGGAAACATATGCTAGCCAAAATGAGGATTTTGTGCTAAGCGTTATTGACTGTGTCTAGTTAGTTTCAAATATGTGCCTAGGCATCTGATCTCTTGGACAATGCAGTTTTCAACATTTTGCTGTCAGAATGTAGATGTTCTAGTGTGGGACCACAGCATTATTTTGCATATATTTGGGTATTTTGTTTGATTCTAGCACATGTGGCAGGTAGAAAGCTTTTGTCTTCTAAATTGTGTCTAGGCACAATAGTTCATCTCAGCAATTCCAACACTCAGGAAACTGAGGAAGGAGGATCAAAAGTATTAGGCCAGTGTGGGCCACATTACAGGTTCAAAGTTAGCCTGAGCTACATAGGAAGACCCTGTCAAAAAATAGTACTGAAGACACAGCCTAGTAATAGAATGCTTATTCAGCATGTGAAGAGCACCAAGTTTTGTCTTCAGTACCACAAGAAATACATGAATACATACACAGGTAAATATTTTTAAAGTGCTGATCTATGTTGAAGTCGAGGTCAGCAAATCTGCTCTTGTTGTATGGGAATACAAAACAGAAGGCCCACGATAGTCATATCAGAGCCAAGGGTGCATTAGAAAGAAACTAAGTTGGGAGGGGCTGGATAAAGAAACAGAAGTCTGAACTCGAAGAAGAGAAGAACAAAATCAGAGGGAAGGGGAAAAAACCTGAGGACAGGATACATAAGATCATCCAGCTGCCCCCAAACTGAACTTACAATGTTTTCTGTGTTCTCTTTGGAAGAGGGGTTGGCTTGTCCAGCATTCAATGGAAATTTGTTGATTGACACTAAGTTGGGCACAAGTTCAATGTAAGTGTGCCTTTAAGCTATTTATTTGATTTTTAAAAATTGCATCCTTTGCAGTAAGACTGTTTAGCTTCTACTGGCGCCCTGGGACAGTAAGTTTAGATTGTTAAAATAGCAGCCATTAACACTCTCTGTGTTATGACACTGTCCTCCCTGCCCCCCTTTCCAGAATCTGGACTGGAGAGTGTTTGACAAAAGTTAGTCCCCTCTCCACACTGAAAGACACAGAGAATCCTCAAAGGCGGAGCCACTTTTGCCTAGACCTAACCCCAAATGCCTTCAACTCTGCCCACCCCACCCCACTCCCACACACATGATCTTGTGTACACTGACAAACATGCACACCCCTCACACTCACTCCCCACCCCACACACACACACATCCCCCAAGCTCTAGGGACTTGATTTGCTTTCCTTTGTTTGGCTTGTTTTGATTTGAAATCAGTTTTTAGGATGACACTGGTTATTTTTTTCTTATCTATTAGTTATGCTG